>NC_134781.1:79259056-79261556 GCF_046742065.1 Oratosquilla oratoria | reverse complement strand
GACAATAATGAAAATAATAATGATAATCATGACAATGATAATAATAATAATAATATTAATGATAATAATAATAATGATAATAATGATGATCATGACAATAATAATAATAATAATAATAATAATAATAATAATAATAACAACAATAATGATCATGACAATAATAATAATAATAATAGTAATGATGATGATAATAAATAATAATAATAATAATAATAATAATAATAATTAATAAAAATGAATTAACAACTGCTTGCCGCAACTGACAGGGCTTTACCCGACCACAGGTTTTTTCACTTCTCGCCGCGTGGGATTAAGATGTCGAGTCTAAAAGGCCAGACAATTTTGTTTAGCTCAGGCGAGGAACGCGTGAGGTCTCAGCAGGGGCAGAGGGCAATCACTGACCATGACGTGCGGGTTGTCCAATGATAGCAATAAGACCACACGAGGGGTCTATTTGGACGTCTCTACGCCGTAATTCTTGGGGAAGTAAATCCGTCACAAAGGCCAGAAATTCGCTTGTTTTACAAAAAGCTTTCTCTGTTAGACTGTCACTCGATGTCTAAAAGGAGTTCTGAATCGTCTTAACTCTACTAGATAAGGTAAGATAAGATGAGATAATATAAGATGAGCTGAGGCGAGATAAGGTGAGATGAGATAAGATAATGTGATGAGATAAGAAGAGATGAAATATGAAGAAATGAGATAAGAGAAGATAAGATCATATGAGATAAGAAGAGATAAGACGAGATGAGATCAGATCAGATGAGATAAGAAGAGATAAGAGATGAGATAAGAAATGAGATAATACGAGATGAGATAAGATCAGATGAAATAGGAAGAGATAATACGAGATAAGACGAGATAAGATCTGATGAGATAATACGAGATGAGATAAGACGATACGAGATGAGATAATACGAGATAAGATATGATAATTCTCTTTACATTGTGAATATCTTAGTTACATTCCATTCACAAGGGTTTGCCCATCTGATTCAATATAGTGGTAGTGATACAGGTGTTGGGTAATTAATTACTCCTTGTTGTAAATGTAGAAAAGATTGCCTATCTATCTATCTATATATATATATATATATATATATATATATATATATATATATAGAAATACATAGAAAGGTAGATAGTCAGATATTTCCTTCTATATTTTCTCTTGAACATTTTGCTCACAGTATCCATTACATTGTTGCATATATATATATATATATATATATATATATATATATATATATATATATATATATATATATATATATATATACAGATATTTCCTTCTATATTTTCTCTCGAACTTTTTTGCTCACAGTATCCAATACCTTCTTGTCTATCTATATAAATACAGATAGATAGACAGATATTTCCGTCTATATTTTCTCCCAAAAATTTTTGCTCAAAGTAACAATTGCCTTGTTGCTTATCTATATTACAAAGGATTACAAAGGCGGAGCATACACGGTCCATATCTAGGTCGGATGCGAAAAAAACTACAATAATGTAAATATTAAATAAAATACATAAACAAATACATCCAGAGATATTTCCTTCTATATTTTCTCTGGAACTTTTTTACTCACAGGACCCATTACTATCTTGCCTATATACATACATAGTTACATATAGATATATCCTTCCATATATTCTCTCGTTTTTTTGTTTGTTTTGTTTTTAACTCATAGAATCCATTACCTTTTTTCCATTTGTTATTTCCCACGATGGGGAAGGGAGAGGGGGGGGGAAGGGGGGCAGGGAGAGGGGGAGAGCTGAGAAAGGACACAGAGGGAGTGTGTATGTGTTGGAGGGTGGGGGGTAGGTGGGGGGGGGGCTTCCTTCGTTTTATTACGTCAGTGGCAACGTCGTTTAAATTCAACACACGACTCCCGAGGGACCAGAAGATTTCGGAATAATATCTGGACTTCCAACAAAGCCATTTTTCATATCGTGGGGGGACTATTTCTGCCTTTTCCGTGTCCATATCCCGTGTTTTCTTTTTTCCTCTTTTTTTTTTTTTCTTTTTCGTCTTCTTCGAGTTCTTTGTCTTTTTCGTTTTATTCTTCTTCTTCGTCTTGTTCTTCGACTTCTTCGTCTTTTTCGTCTTCTTCGTTTTTTTCTCCTTCTTCTTCTTCTTATTCTTCGTTTTATTCTTCTTCTTCGTCTTCTTTTTCTTTGTCTTTATCTTTTTCGTCTTCTTCGTCTTCTTCTCCTTCTTCGTCTTCTTTTTTGTTTTCTTCTTTTTCGTATTCTCTTACTTGTCTTCTTTTTACTCTTCTTATTTTTGTCTTTTCAGTGTCCATCTCCTATTTATTATTTTCTTTTCTTTCCTCCTACTCCTTCTTCCGCTTCTAGTTCTTCTTCTTCTCCTTTCACTTTCTTTTATCTACTCCACTTCTTAAAGTGAAAGTGAAATGGACTAGTTAATACGGTTGAACGACACTTAGGCTAGTTCGGGACAGAAATGGCATTGCTAGGCTAGTCAAGCAATAAA
>NC_134781.1:79251556-79256556 GCF_046742065.1 Oratosquilla oratoria | reverse complement strand
AACAATATTTAGTCCAACACTGAGCAATATCCTTGAGGCCCAAGCAAGGCCTGTATTAAAGGCCCAGAAATTTGAGCCAAGTCCTTACCAAAACACTAAGGCCCAATTCAAACACAGAAGCGGAACCCAAAAACAGAACAGCCCGGAGCAGACGCGAACCACTGAAAAAACTGGCAGCGCGTGGCTTGAACCCAGAGCAGAGCATTGAGCGACGTTTTTTCACCAAATGCACGTGATATCCTTCTGGCAAATCGCTGTCCATCACATGTCGTCAGCCATATTGATTCGTAAGGCACCATCTTTTGATAATAAAGGTCGGATGGCATTGCTGTGTCAATGCAAATCGACAGCCGGGGTAAGGAATAAATAGTGAATGCATATAAGAACGGGCATGAGATCGAAAGTGTCATCTTCATGTCAACATATATATGTGTGTGCGTGTGTGTGTGTGTGTGTGTGTGTGTGTGTGTGTGTGTGTATGTATTCACCTTGGTCTTTGGATCACGTGTTGGACTCGTGATCGACAGCTATTTCCCTCCTGAAAGAGAGCTCAGAGCTCGTATGACCGATCTATGGGTAATGCTATGACCTTACACGCACACACACACCCAACTCCCCGCCCACGAGAGTTGGAGTAACGACTCGAAGTGCAGCGATACTGAAATAATTTCAGCCCTGGGCAGGATTCGAACCCAGTACCCCCGGTACCACCGTGCTGAGTCTGAGCCTCTACCAACCGCGCGCGCGCGCGCGCGCGCGTGTGTGTGTGTGTGTGTGTCTATATATATATACATACACACTCACATATTCACACACACTCACCTATTCACGCACACACACACAAGCAAATACAAATCCAAAAAAAAGGGACACACGGACAATATCTCTCCAAGCGTGAGAGAAAAGAAAAATAAAGAATAAAACCATTTTTCGAAGTCGCTGGGAACTTTCTCCCTTTACCTTTCGGTGGCTCCCGAAGTTGGGCCTCTTCTCTCCGAGGGACTACCGAGAGCTATTTTGGTATGCTGAGGTTGCCGGCTCCTCTCTTTGGGCTCTCCACCAAAAGAGATGGAACGAAAAAGTGGGAGAGGAGAGAGGAGAGAGGAGAGAGGAGAGAGAGAGAGAAAGAGAGGGAGAGAGAGGGAAAGAGATGGAGAGAGAATGAGAGAACGCGAATTTGTGACCTCAGGTCACAAAGACTTTTTAGTCCATTCAAGGTGACCTGGCCTTAATTTTAAACTCCAGTGTCCAATTCTTGGATTTCCCGATTGAGAAAGAAAGAGAAAAAAAGAGACTGAAAGAGAGAGAGAGAGAGAGAAGGGGTGGAAAGGAGAGACAGACAGACAAACTATTACTTCAACACCAAATAAATTTTGAATAGGGGAAATATATTTGTTTGTCTCTCTATTTTTATTTCTACTTTTCTATAAAAGCCTGTCTTCCAAAACGTGAGGGTCATCAACGTAGACGAGTGTCTCCTCAGCCGGGGATTCCAACAACCAGGTAGGCTGATGGAAGAACCATTCTTCTTCCCTCTTACAATCGAAAACGAAATGGAATCTATGGTCTGGCTGGCCTTTGGGTTCTCTGTGTACTACATCAATGGATCAACCCCAGCTATCACTCGCCTCAGATGTCCCCTTTACTGACCTTTCTATTGCATCAGAGATCTATTTAGACACCGTTTATGTTTCACATTGAGTGTCCACCTTCTCCCATTGTTGTTTCTTTCTTTGCTCTGGGGTCTAGATACTTTTTTGGATCGGAATCAAGCGGACACTATCGTAGAAGTATTTTTCTGGTCACATGGGAAATGCATGAAGACGCAAAGGAACATTACCAAGATGTATTCCTACTTTGGGTTATTGTCGGAAACGCGCTCGGACGATGAAAAGGAGAAATTATTGCCAAGGAAGACAGCGCGAACTGAAACCGTGACCCGACAGGAAGTAAGAAAAAAAAAAAAACGGGGTGTGGAGAGGAGTGGAGGGAAGTGGAGTAGAAGGAGAGTGGAGGAGTAGAAAGGAGGAGGCTGTATATGCGAAGCAGAAGGAGTTCATGAGGACAAAAGACCTTGATGAACTCAAAGTACTTTGAAGATGAAGACATCTCCAGGTACACACGGAGGAAAGAGTCTGCCACACTCAAGACGGTCTCCGGGTCTGAGGCGAGACACTTCTTCAAGAGATCGTCAGGATACAAAGACCCGAGGCAATAGCAAAGCAGACCTTGAGAACCTAAGAAGCCGTTCTTTTGACCATCGGTGCCAAACACAGGTCTTCCTGTACTGAACCATTAGAAGGAAGAAGGAAGGAGGAAGAAGAGGAAAAAATGGTAACAATACCTTTGTTCAATTAAGTATATTTATGATGATTCTGATTCAGTTTAACGTCACGAACTCCCCCCGCCCCACCCTATTACGAGGCTAGGACGGTGCCCCTTGCAGAGGACAATGTATCGTGTAATTTAATGAACCATGTCCTTGATCCAACTTGCTAGCGGTAGGGTTCGAAATGCCATCACCTCGACCTCCGACGCAAGTAGCGACGCTATGACACGATCGGCCAGCGAGCATGCAGTATATTCATATGTTATATATACATATATATATATATATATATATATATATATATATATATATATATATATATATATATCGAAAGCCTACCAAGCATATATATTCTGATAACATATCCTCGACGTGAAAATATACATCATACACATACATACACAGGTCGCTTCCTTGATCTATCGTCCTCATCACATGATCGATGACGGACTCCAACTGGGTCGAGAGCAGAGTAACAGAACTCGACAGAGGATTCCGAGGGTCACGGTACGTCTGTCTTCATCAAGGACAGCGCACGACCCAAGACCGAGCAAAATAGTTCGAAGGCGGTCACGTTTAAAGCCAAACTGCCCGACTAAAGGTCAAAGGTCAGACAACGCTATTAACGCCTCAGCCCACTCGGCCACATCGGTGAGGAGCCTACGCCAGGAGGCGATGAACAACTGCTACCGTAGCCGTCACCTTTGCCCTATTTTGAGCACTGGGGACTGTTGGAGCAGGGAGCCTTCACTCCCCGCTGGCGATCCAAGTGCGGGATTCGAACCCACAACTACGTGAATGAGAGACCAGCACGCTACCGATTACGCCACCAGCGCACTTGGCTCCCGAAATAGCTCGGAAGAATGAATTGACGTCGTTAATTGCCGACACTTAAACACTGTACCTCACAAAATGAAGATAACACAAGTTTATGGCGTCATTGAAGGTAGAAACACACCCAGCCCATGAGAGCTGGCTAACCCATTCTTGGCAATGACATTGTTCTTAGTTTTTATTCTGGCTAATAAGTTCTCAGAGCTGAGGGTAGGCTGTATGTCAAAGCGGCGGTACCAGATTGACTAATCTTTGATGGAAAGACGTAAAGTACGGGGTGATCTAATAAAGGTATTCAAACGAGTCAAGGGTTTTAACATGGGTGATCCAGACAAGGTCATCATATTAAGTCAGCAGGGCAGATCTCGCAGTAATGGACCCAAACTGGACAAATGTAGATTAAAAGAAGAAATAGTCAAGAATTGGTATACCAACAGAATGGTTAACGAATGGAATAGACTTAGTAACCATGTAGTGAGCAAATGGTTGTTTAGAGAAGAATAGATAAATTTATGGATAAGGATGACAGGTGGTAATGGACATGGAACTACCAAGTGTAGGCCTTATAGTCTCCTGCAGTCTCCTTCATTCTTATGTTTTTATGTTTTTATGCTATGGGCATGAAACTCCCTTGTTTGGGCCTTAAGGTCTCTAGCAGTCTCTTTCATTCTTATATTCTTATGCTCTTATGCTATGGACATGAAACTCCATTATGTAAGCCTTATAGTCTCTTGCAGTCTCCTTCATTCTTATGTTTTTATGTTCTTACGCTATGGGCATGAAACTCCCTTGTTTGGGCCTTAAGGTCTCTAGCAGTCTCTTTCCTTCTTATATTCTTATGCCCTTATGCTATGGACATGAAACTCCATTATGTAAGCCTCATGGTCTCTTGCAGTCTCTTTTATTCTTATGTTCTTACGCTATGGTCTATTTGCATATTTTCGTCTTGCTACCGTGAAACGACCTTAAAATTACCTTAAAAACCTTAAAACAATCTTAAACGGCTTAAAACTACCTTACACGACCTTAACCGTGTCAGGTCAGGTCAGGACCTCGTGCCGAAGAGATTAAAGAGGTCGATGCCTTCCGATAAACGGATAAAATATTCTATCAGGGGAAAATCAGTTACGTCATCAAAGCTAGGTCACTTGGCCGCTTGGAGGTCGATGAGGCCAAAGAGTAAAGGTCACAGGTGTGGAGAGAAAAAGGAATTAGATGAGAGAGAGAGAGAGAGAGAGAGAGAGAGAGAGAGAGAGAGAGAGAGAGAGAGAGAGAGAGAGAGAGAGAGAGAGAGAGAGAGAGAGAGAGAAAGAGAATGTGTGTGTGTGTGTGTGTGTGTGTGTGTGTGTGTGTGTGTGTGTGTGTGTGTGAGAGAGAGAGAGAGAGAGAGAGAGAGAGAGAGAGAGAGAGAGAGAGAGACCTGAATCTTTACCAGGCAAGAAAAAGGAGAAAAAATAGATATATTAAAAATAAAGATAAAATCAAATCAAATAAACAAATAGAAATTACTTTATGAGTAAATAAACAAATAGATAAATGAATAAACAAATAAACGAATAAAGAAATTAACTTAGAAAATAACAATATTTTGTACAGATAGAAAAACATTTCAATTGCGTGATCGAAAGATGCGGACAACTAAAAAAAATGCCCGCATCTTCGTGTTCTATCCTGAGGCGCAAAATTTCATTAAACGGGAAAAGAGCGCATGCAGCACCTTTTCAATCACAACAACAACAAAATTTCGCGTGCCCTAATTTCAAGGTGTTGAAAATTATTGTCCGTCAAAATAGAACACAGTGAGCTTGACACTTTGCAAGCGTTTTTTTGTTTTTGC
>NC_134781.1:79229056-79246556 GCF_046742065.1 Oratosquilla oratoria | reverse complement strand
CACACACACACACACACACACACCGATGGGAGTAAAGACTGGAAATGGAAATATTGAGGGAGAGTGAATGAGAGTTTGTTATTTTTTCATATTCTTTCAGATGTATGGTTATGAAAATGGCATCATAGACTATTTCCTGTAATGCTTTTTTTTTTTTTTTTCATTCTAGGTAATGTCGTAAGCTTGGTCGGTTTTAGTGAATAAAGTATACTTCAGAGAACTAAGAATTTAACTCGAATTATCAGAGAGAAAGGAGACGGAGAGAGGGAAAGAAAAATAGTGAGGAAGAAGGAACGAGAGAGAGAGAGAGAGAGAGAGAGAGAGAGAGAGAGAGAGAGAGAGAGAGAGAGAGAGAGAGAGAGAGAGAGGACAGGGGAAGAGGAGGTAGGGACAAGGAAAATAAAAGGAAAGAGAGTGATGGAGGAGGAAGAAGGAATGAGAGGGATAGAAAGAGAGGAGTGGGGGAGGGGAGGAACAAGAAGAAAGGAAAGGGATAAAAGGAGGGAGGACGGGAGGGAGGGAGGATGGAGAGGAAAAGAAGGAGAGAGAAGGAACGAAAGAGGAAGAGAGAAAGAGAGAAGGCAAAGGGGAGGGAAGGGAAGGACAAGAAGAAAAATGAGCGGAGGGGGAGTGAGGGAATGAGTGAGGGAGGGACTGAGGGAAGAGAGGGAGGAAGAGAGGGAGGGAGGGACTGAGGGAGGGACTGAGGGAGGGAGGGAGGGAGGGAAAATCCTTAGCGTTAGTCTTCAGCGAGTGATTCAATTCAAGTATAGATGTACCGAGTTCAATTCTAAGTCTCCTCCTCCTCCTATTCTTCTTCTTCTTCATCATCATCCTCTCCTCTTTCTCCTCCTACTCTTCTTCTTCTTCTTCTTCTTCTTCCTCTTCTTCTTCTTCCTCCTATTACTTTAAATATCAGCCTTTAAGGCATTATCATACTAGGCTTCCACGGGCTTCTCCAGCGTCGACAACTTAAGAGTTCGTTCGAGTAAAAAACGACTTCGGTTACGATATTTTATTTTTCAAGTCTTCAAATATCAAATCATCTTTCCGTCGTATATAGCAAAGCGGAAGGATGAACTAAGAGATTCTAAAACCTATACGAATGTTAGACATATTGTTGAAGTGTTCTTAGAGAAGTCTATATGTCTGAAAAATGAAGTCATATCCTACCTGTTCGAATGGAGGTTGGAGGTAAGATGTCGAAGGAAAATTAACCCAGTGTGATAACCCTTTTACAACATGGTAACGGCGTCTTTGTTAACATATCTGTATGACTGTACTAGACTTCATGTTGTCTATCAATATTTACCTGCCTTTTTATTTTCATGTTATCTTTTTATTTATTTGTTTATTTTTGATTGTCTATATATGTCTGATCATATATCTTGTAGGCTTCTGAATAATTAATTATCTTTATGTAATTATAAAAGAGGCTGGGACCGATGATTCGTGGCTGACATTGATGGTCCTGCAAGACAGACGCCAGGGATTATCTCTCCTACTGGTGACGTCATTGGAAGCGTGCTGGTCTCGTATTCCTTTACTTGGGGGTTCGAATCCCGCACTCCATCCCTATTCCGATCAGGAAAAAATTATATACACATATACAAACAGCAAAAAAAAGTCAACAAAGTGGGCCAGCAATTTGGCAGGAAGGCAGGGAGGCAAGCAAGCTATCAGGAGCCTAAGTAGGCAGGAAGACTACTTAAGACTAAGTACCGACGCTTGGCGATTAGCGGCAAAGGTGTCGAAGGACTGGGGAGACGGAGGAAGGAGGGCAGGAATTAGTGGAGATGGAGGGAGGAAGCAACAGGGGAGGAGAGGTTGTGGGGGGGAGAGGAGTGGCTGTGGGGGGAGAGGAGAGGTTGTGGGGGAAGAGGGGAAGCTGTGGGGGAGTGGGGAGGTTGTGGGGGAAAGGCAAGGAAGTGAAAAGGATATAGAAATTATGAGAGAAAACATAGAAATAGATAAGAAGGTACAGACACACACAAATACATACATACGTTACATACATGCATACATACATTATATAGAAAGATAGATAGGTAAATAGATAGACAGAGGGAGAGAGCAAATGTAGTGGGACAAAATATACAAAAAACAGAAGAGAATGAAAGGAGAGGGAAAAGAAACAATGGTTAAAAGACGACGGAAATGGAAACAGAAGTGAGAATCTTTGACATGGGAGAATGCATGACGGGGGAGGGGGGAGGGGGTTTGAACTGAGGTCATTAACCACGAGGGAATTTGAGGGCGATAATACAAGAACGAGCCCCAGAAAGGCATGTGGAAGAAGAGGAAGAGGGAAAAATGACGACGGGGGTTGAAGTAGAATGAAAAAAATTGGAGAATTTCAGTTTTCCGACACAGAGACGTAGAAAGAAGATGAAGAAAATGGGAAGTGGGAGAAAAGGATTATGGAAGAAAATGGGAAGTGGCGAAGGAGATAGACGACTGAATATTAGAGAATTTCAGTTTTCTGACACAGAGGCGTAGAAAGAAGAGGAAGAAAATGGAAAGTGGGGAAAAAGGATTATGGAAGAAAATGGGAAGTGACGAGGGAGATAGAAGACTGAATATTGGAAGTTGTAATGGAGTGTGAACATATACAGATAGCAATGAATCAGCAAAGAAGAAAATTGGAAGTGGTGATGAAGTATTAAAGAAATTGTAATTGGTGGAGAAGTATGGAAGAAAAGGGTAACAGTTGAGATGAGAATAAGGAAGAAAATGGGACGTGGTAAAGAAAACGTAAGTTGGGTAATTCGAAGAAACAAATATTCATTGTAATGATCAAACTTAATAAAGATTTTATCAAAATTTCAGAAAAAAAAAATTATGGTCTCAAGGGTCCCACCTGTCTTTTTTTCCTCTTTCCTTTCTTCCTCCCTCTCTTCTTTCCTCTCTTCCATCTTTATCATCTTCGTCTTTTCCCTCCTCCCCTTTCTTCCCTCCCTTCCTCCTTCTCTCCTTCCTTCTATCCTTCCCACTCTTCCTCTCTCTCTCCTTCCTTCATTTCTTTCTTTTTCCCCTTCCTCGTCCCTTCCCTTCCTCCCTCCTTCCTTCCCTTCCTTCCTCCTTCCCTCCCTTCCTCCTTCTCTCCTTCCTTCTATCCTTTCCACTCTTCCACTCTCTCTCCCTCCATTTCTTTCTTTCTTCCATTTCTCGTCTCTTCCCTTCCTCCCTCCTTCCTTCCTTCCTCCTTCCCTTCCTTCCTCGCCCCTTCCCTTCCTCCCTCCTTCTCTTCCTTCCTTCCTCCTTCCCATCCTTCCTTCATCCTTCCCTTCCTTTCTCGTTATCTCTTTATATCTCATTTTCTCTCTTCATTTGGCATCTATCTCCAAGAAGACTTCTGAGACTAGAGGCCACGTTCATGATTCTGTTGTCAAATGATTCTATTCCCTAAAAAAGGTCAAACGCCGAAGAAAGGTCAAGAGTTTCAAGAGCGTTCAAAGAAGAGCAAAATATTTCAGATATGAATAAATAGATGAATAGACACATATATAGATAATCAAATAAATACAAATACACACAAATAAATACATGAACAAGTAGATAGATGAATAGATAGATAAATGAATTATTAAATAAACAAATAAATAAGTAGATAAACAAACAGATATTTCAATAAACAAACACACCAGTAAAAAACAAATTAACAAAAAATAAATGAATAAATAAATAGATAAATGAATAAATAAATAATCTCTAACAAAACAGGCCTCAAGCTGTACAAACAAGAGTTTACAGAAATCCCTACATAAACAATACGCTTCTGCAGTCATCAAAAACTTTCGTTCAGTTGCGGGTTCGAATCCCGCACTCGTCTCCAATTCTCAGCAGTGACTCTTAGCTGCCCAGTCCAAGAAGCACATAGGGCAAAATTGACGGCTGCTGTAACGCGCCTCCTGGCGTAGGCTCCTCATATTCTTCTTCAAGAGAGATTTCCTAAACTCAGAGGAGAATGAGTGCATCAGCTCCCAGGAAGACTCAGAATACGATTAACCAGGACAAAGAGCCTCTGAAAGACGAAGACGTCTGAAGACTTGTGATGACAAACTTGAGTTAACTCGAGCAAAACACAAGGTCTAAAAGTTCACAAAAGACTTATAAAAACCCCAATGGGACTATGCGTCAAAGGAAGAAACATAATAGCATATGGAGACTTCTAAAAGCTTGAGACGACTGGAAAAGCAGAAGACATTGTCAAGAGACTGAATAAGACTGCTTAGCAGCGTCAGACAGAAAGACCACAATGTCCAGAAGAGACCTTGAGGAACGGCTCGAGAAGACTGCAGGGCTGAAGTAGAGAAGCCCCACAACGATGGGACATGGTGGGGAGGCAATTTACAAAATGGCGGCTGTGTAAACTCGAAAGGAATTCTAAATCGTACGTGAGGCGTTACCAGAAAGACCCAAATCTTTGGTCGAACGCAAAGACATGGCTGGGTGTACAGCTAGAATAAGGACTTTGTCATTCTCCAAGGCAGAGTAATAATAGCTAGCAAACTCTTAGAACCAATCAAAGTCCTTTGGGAAGTAAGGACTTTTTCCAAAATTAATAAAATCGCTTGGTGCTGACCAAAATAAACATAAAATTCAAGACTTGGAAACTCGGAGGGTTCTCTTCGAGTGAATACAATCGCCTGATTGGTCGGAAGGTCCAACATGACGACATGACGTCATGAACGAGTGTCCCACCGTGCCAATATCTTATGGGTCTAGGAATTCTCTATCTAGATACATCTACTCCTGTCATATAGACGAACAAAACAAATAACCAAAACACCAGAATAAGATGATAAGTGGCGCCAGGTCTGTAAATATTAAAGAAAACCGAGTCATTTGTGGGACTATTTAACCATTTTGGTTAAACATTAGAAGGTTTTAAGTAGTTTTGGAGGAAAGAGAGACTGGCAGAAGATTTAAAAAAAAAAAAAAAAAAAAAAAAAAATCTCAGCCAGACCTCAGCAATTATCTTTACGAAAACCACTGATCACTTTTGAAACACTTTAATGATTGTGTTCTGGTTACCATCAGGAGCTTTTCCTTCACTAAAGATTTCATCGTACATAAGATGTTAGGACAGTGAAGAGAGTTACTGAGAGTATAATATCAAAGTTGAGAGTGCGACACTGGGGAGTTATAGGGAGTACTTAAAAGGAACGTATTCAGGAGAAACGAAGTTTATTGGACGGAGGCACAATAGGGAGTAATATAGAGGCGAAAAATGGAGTAAGGGGGGAGTGGGAGAGAGGGGGGAAAGTGAAGGAGGGGAATTAAGGAAAGAAGGAAGAACGGGGAAGAGAGGGATTGGATAGGGTAGGTTAAAAGAATGGAAGAGATGATGGAAGGGGAGGAAGGGAGGGAAGTAAGGAAGGAAGGAAAGAAGGAAGCAAGGAAGGAAAGAAGGAAGGAAAGAAGGAAGGAAAGAAGGAAGTAAAAAAGTAAGGAAGGAAGAAAGTGAGGAAAGAAGGAAGGATGGAAGAAGGTAAGGAAATAGGTAAGGAAGGAAGGAAGGCAGTCAGGAAGAAAGGAAGAATGGAAAGAGAAAATGAGATATAAATAGATAAGGAGGAAGGAAGAGAAATAGGAAGAGGTGAAGGAGGAAGGAAGAGAAGGAGGGAGGGAGGGAAGGGGCTAGGAAGGGGAGAAAGAAATGAAGAAAGGAGGGAAGGAGGAAGAATGGGAGAGAAGGAGGGAAGGAGAGAAGGAGGAAGGGTGGAAAAAAGGTGGAGGAGGGAAAGACGGAGATGATGAAGATGGAAATGAGGAAGGAAGAGAGGAGGAAAGGAAAGAGGAAGACAGGTAGAGACGAAAGAAGAAAAGAATGTAGGAAGGAAGGAAGGAAGGAAGGAAGGAAGGAAGGAAGGGATGAAGGAGGGAAGGAAGTGATGAAGGAAGGAAGGAACAGATGAACGAAGGAAGGGACGAAAGAACGAAAGAAGGAAGGAAGGAAGGAATAGAGATAGAGGGAAATGGAGGAAGGTAGGGAGGAAGGAAGAAAAAAAGGGGAAAAAAATTCTGAGGAAGAGGGGACTGGATGATGCCTCTGATGATGAGCTCGACGCAGGGCTCAGCCATGACGTGATAACGGGCGGTGTTTATGACAGAGCTTGGAAGACTAATTTTCACTTTCGAAGTGTCAGGTGAAAGAGATATATAAGATAAAAAAAATAAAGCGTCGTGCATCGCAAAATTCTAATGTAAAAGAATGAAGCCTAATTGGCAAGTTGACAGAGATAAA
Organism: Oratosquilla oratoria; assembly: GCF_046742065.1. Taxonomy (NCBI): domain Eukaryota; kingdom Metazoa; phylum Arthropoda; class Malacostraca; order Stomatopoda; family Squillidae; genus Oratosquilla; species Oratosquilla oratoria. The sequence goes on along the minus strand of NC_134781.1, from coordinate 79,240,306 downwards.
AAAAAATTGTGATAAAGCTCGGACAATGCAATAATAATTCTTCGTCCTCGTCAGGGATATATATATATATATTTTTCTTGAGAGGAATATTTTGACTATATTATTTTCTGTTAAGCCTATTCATTCCTGTGTGTAAAAATAATGTATAAAATGTTTAAATTCATGTGTAAAGACTCTTTGTAGATGAACACTAACATGCGGAAATACATGTTTGACCCTAATTCTTGGAAACAAAGACATTTTGACCCTAATTCCCCTTCTAATCAGTAAAGTGCACTTCTTAAAAACAAAGACATTTTGACCCTAATTGCTCTTCTAATCAGTAAAATGCACTTCTTAGAAACAAAGACATTTTGACTCAAATTCCTCTTCTAATCAGTAAAGTGCACTTCTTAGAAACAAAGACATTTTGACCCTAATTCCTCTTCTAATCAGTAAAATGCACTTCTTAGAAACAAAGACATTTTGACCCCAATTCTTCTTCTAATCAGTAAAGTGTACTTCTTAGAAACAAAGACATTTTGACTCAAATTCCTCTTCTAATCAGTCAAGTGCACTTCTTAGAAACAAAGACATTTTGACTTAAATTCCTCTTCTAATCAGTAAAGCGCACTTCTTAAGAAACAAAGACATTTTGACTCAAATTCCTCTTCTAATCAGTAAAGTGCACTTCTTAGGAACAAAGACATTTTCGGCCCAATCTCTCCTCCAATCAGTCGGGAAGCTATACATGGAAGCCCTTCCACAACGACCCAATCAGCGCTAAATCATCAGCAAACACCAATCAAATCGCTTTCAATTATTGTCCACACTGCTCTGGTGGTGCGGAACGAATGGAGAATGAGTTTCTGGGAGCAGAGCTTGACAAAAGTAAGAGGCGAGAAATGGCCGTCAAGCAGACACGGAAGTCGCTACCATGGTACTCCGCAAAGAAAGCTCAAACGCTCAATTTGAGCATAAATGAGTTATCTAATTGGATGTGTGTGTGTGTGTGTGTGTGTGTGTGTGTGTGTGTGTGTGTGTGTGTGTGTGTGTGTGTGTGTGTGTGTGTGTGTGTGTGTGTGTGTGTGTGTGTGTGTGTGTGTGTATGTGTGTGTGTGTGTTTTACGATTTGGAACGATGCATCTGGATACAGACACGCAGAGGACATACAAAGGAGATCTTTTGGCCCATAACTAGGTTGGATGCAAAAACTAAATAAAGAAAATAAAACAAAATAAAATAAAATAAAATAAAGGATAAATAGCATTCTGCTTCAAGGCATTACCGAGAAAATTCCTAATTCCCTTTGGACCTAAACCAGTGACAATTACTGACAACGACAACAACAGCAACAAAGTTGACTGACCGAAAGTGACGATTCGAAGAGGAGGTAGAAAAAGAAAGAAAGAAAAAGAAAAACATACTGTTCAGGACTCCTTGCATAAAACGCCACTTTAGTCTGCGGGCGTGCACTACAACCTCGAACTTCATCAAGTGTTAGTGCCTTCAGACAGCATCCTGTCGACGACATGACGTCATTTCCTGTTGGCCATTGCTTATCTGGAGATTCACGAGTCGGACAGCATCAGACTTTATATTCAAAATTATGACTATCACAAGATTGACAATAATCTTATATTTACTCATGAAATATATTAAACTACAATGAAGTCAAGTTGCTCTTCTTGATAATAAAAAAGTTCATTCAGTGTTTCGCACAATATTTTGTACCAAACATTATTACAGTACTAAGCGGAAAAATCCGATTTATAAATATATTTACAAGAAAAGATATATATAAGCGAAAACATGCATATATATATATATTTCTTTTTTTTTGTTGAAGGAGGCCATTTATGATGCATGCGTTGTTGAAGTCAACAGCTGCGATAGCATTATTATGCTTGTAGAAATGCTTTTCTAAGTTGCGCACCAACGTGCGGTCGTCTGGAAGCAGTTCTTAATGCAGATTGCTGAAGTCCATGGTGTATATCTCTCGAGACGTCTTTCGGCCTTAACTGGCCATCTTCTAAGTTTTGACGGGTGATGGACTTCAGCAATCTGCTTAAGAACCTGCTTCCAGACGAACGCACGTTGGTGCGCAACTTAGAAAAGCATTTTCTTAACAAAGATAATAATGCTATCTCTGCTGTTGACTTCAACAACGCATATATATATATATATATATATATATATATATATATATATATATATATATATATATATATGTGTGTGTGTGTGTGTGTGTGTGTGTGTGTGTGTGTGTGTGTGTGTGTGTGTGTGTGTGTGTGTGTGTGTGTGTGTATGTGTGTGTGTGTGTGCGTGTGTCACCATTCACCATGGTCTTGGATCACGTGTTGGACTCGTGATCAATAGTTATTAACCTCCCGGATATGAGCTTAGAGCTCGTATGACCGATCTATGAGTAATACTGTGTGTGTGTGTGTGTGTGTGTGTGTGTGTGTGTGTGTGTGTGTGTGTGTGTGTGTGTGTATGTGTGTGTGCATGTATGTGTGTGCGTGTGTGTATCTATCTATCTGTAATTTCCCAAAGCATATTCTTTACAAAATGTAATACGAGGCCAATTTCACAACTTTCAAAAGACCTTCCAAGTCATCACGTGTCTCCTCTGGACGCGAAGAAATACAACATAAAAAGCGTGAAGGTTATTATAACCGAGGAGGAGAACGACCGGGGAAGTGGCACTTCAATGAGAGCGACATCGTCTTGAGTGCCGGGGACGGACGAGGGCCGGTAACTATGTCTAGTGTTAACACTAACAACCGACTTACATCACTGTCTATGAAGATAAACTTAAAGCCACTCACGTACTTTTTTTTTTTTCCTAGTTGTTGCAAGACACTTTTAATAACTTCTGGGAATACCTTTCACGAAAGTTAGGTACGCTGATCTAGACATCGATCTAGTATTGGGAAAAGTCTAGCTTAATTATTCGGGAAAAGGAAAATCGTAGGCTTCCCTTTAAGCCAGTCTAACAGACAGCAGTCGTCTTCACCGTCTTTATTCTAGCTAAAACCATAAGATTTTATCTAATATATCATCTTGGCTAACCCGACAGTGTTACAGACCTCTATCACTTCTGTTTCAGATAATTTCCTATTATTTGGCTTCAGTTTGAGGATGACTTTGGAAGTTGATCAGGTCCTGTGTCGTCGATACTGAAATCTGATATTTCCTTTCGAGGAAATATCCTTCCAAGATTCGCTCGCTTCCTCGTTGGTCCTAATTGAATTCTGTTGAATCCTCCCCTTTCTCCCCCTCCCCTTCGTCTTCCTCCTCCTTCCTCTCCTTCTCCTTCTTCCTCCCCTTCTTCCTCCTCCCTTCCCTTCCTCTTCCTACTCCTTCCCCTTCTTCCTACTAAATTAACCTTCTTCCTCCTCCCTTCCCTTCCTCTTCCCTCCCCTTTCTCTTCTTCCTCCTCCCTCTCCTTCCTCTTCTTTCTCCTCCCTCCCATTCCTCCTCCCTCTCCTTCCTCTTCATCCTCCTTCGCTTTCCCTTCTTCGTTTTCCTCCCCTTCCTCTTCTTCTTCCTCCTTCGCTTTCTCTTGTTCCTCCTCCCTCGCCTTTCTCTTGTTCCTCCTCCCTCGCCTTACTCTTCTTCTTCCTCTCTTCCCTTCCTCATTTTCCTCCTCCTTCGCTTTCTTTTTCCTCCTCCTCCCTCGCTTTCTCTTCTTCCTCCTCCCTCCCCTTCCTCGTTTTCCTCCTCCTCTCTCCTTCCTCTTGTACTTCCTCCCTTCCATTCCTTTTCTCCCTCTTCCCTCGCTTCTTCTTCTTCTTCTTCTTCTTCCTCCGCTCTCTCCTCTTCCTCCTCCTTCGCAATCAAGACAACTATCATTTCACGTACGCTTCTTTCTTTCTTCTCCTTCTTCTCCCTCGTGTGTCTAAGCTCACAAAGACAAATACACTCATCACACATTCAATGAATCTCATATTCTTCCCTATTCTCTTTCTTTGTATCTCTCCTTCCTCTCCCTGTCTCTCTTTTTCTCTCTTTGGGTCTCTCCTTCCTCTCTCTCTCTTTTTCTCTCTTTGGGTATCTCCTTCCTCTCTCTCTCTCTCTCTTTTCTCTCTTTGGGTATCTCCTTCCTCTCCCTGTCTTTCTTTTTCTCTCTCTGTGTCTCTCCTTCCTCTCTCTCTCTCTCTGGGTATCTCCTTCCTCTCTATCTCTCTCCTTTTTCTCTCTTTGGGTATCTCCTTCCTCTCCCTGTCTCTCTTTCACTTTCTTTAATTCTCTCCCTTCTCTCCCTGTCTCTCTTTCTCTTTCTTTGTATCTCTCCTTCCTCTCCCTGTCTTTTTTCTTTTCCTCTCTTTGGTTCTCTCTTTTCTACCTGTTTCTCTTCCTTTGGGTTTCTCCTTCCTCTCCTTTTCTTTCTCTTTCATCATCCTCTCCCCTCTCCTTACTCTTCTTCCTCCTCTCTTTCTCTCTCCTTTTCTCCCACCCTTTTGTCCCTCTTTAATCCACTACTTGTACGCTATCACCTCAAAAGTCTTATAGTTTATGTTAAAAATAATAACATAACTAACAAGTAACAACATCTACAGCAACTTTTATGTCCGCCTCATCGCATTATAGACGTGAAACTTTCCAGTGTAATCCAATTTCCTTATTTTTAGCGGGGTTTTCTTTCCACCTCCCAGTAGCGGACGAGAAGGAAAAATTGAGCATCAAACGAACGAAACAACAATCAGAATAAGATAAAAACGAAAAAAATTAAAGATTATGACAGCTCGAAGTAGAGAAGAAGAAAAAACAAGAGTGACACCTACAGGATTAAAAAATCGAAAAAGAAAAATTATGGAAGAAGAAAATGAAGAAGATGAAGAGGGAGAAAAAAAGAAGAAAAGAAGATGAAAAAGAAAAAGAAAATGAAGAAGAAGAGGAAGAAGAGGAAGAAGAAGAGGAAGAAGATGAAAATGAAAACGAAGAAGAAGAATAAGAATAAGATGATGAAGAAGAAGACGAAGAAGACGAAGAAGAAGAAGACGAAGAAGAAAATAAAGAAGAAAAAGAAGAAGACGAAGAAGGCGAAGTAGAAGAAGTAGAAGAAGAAAATAGAACTCAAAGTCCAAACAAACACATCCAAAGCTGAATCAATTCTAAGAAGAACTCCAAAAATTAAAACGTCGTCGCTGCCGACGATGACGATGACGAAGACGACGACGACGACGACGAAGACGAGGCTGGACCGCAGAAGCATCCAGAGCAGCGATAATTTCGTCAATAAGACGAAAATCTACAACGACGACGACAACGACGGCGAAGAAGGAATATCTGCAGGACAAATGGTATTGCTGGCAATACTTTTACAACGACAACGATTACAGCCGTCCAACTAAAAGACGAGAGAGAGAGAGAGAGAGAGAGAGAGAGAGAGAGAGAGAGAGAGAGAGAGAGAGGAGGGTGGGAGGGAAGGATGGAGAGAGAGAGAGAGGAGTGAGAGATAGATAGATAGAGAGAGAGAGAGAGAGGGGGGAAGGAGGGAGAGAGGAAGAGATAGATAGAAAGAGATAGATAGATAGATAGAGAGAGAGAGAAGAGAGAGAGAGGAAAGGAGGAAAGGAGGGAGAGAGAGAGGGGGGAGATAGATAGATAGCGTGAGATATATAGATTGAGAGAGAGAGAGAGAGAGAGAGAGAGAGAGAGAGAGAGAGAGAGAGAGGAGGGGTAAGGAAGGGAGGGAAGGAAAGAGAGGGGGAGATAGACAGGTAGATAGACTGAGATAGATAGATAGAGAGAGAGAGAGAGAGAAATGTCTCGATGAATAGAATTCGGTGACCTGGCTCGCTCGTCCTTCCAGAGGGACTCTTGGGCCCGATGCAGTTCAATAACTTACGCATCTCCGGCCGAAGGACGGTCAGGCAGCAGAGATTATGAATGAATAAAATCCCCGATATATTGAACACATCACACCTGCAGGCGTCGATTTCACACGTGAGAGCCCGCACACATACACACACACGCATGCACGCACACACACAAATATGTATATACTAGCCAAATTACCCGCGCGTTGCTGCGAGTTCTTGAATAATCCCTAACCTAACCATACCCCACCTAACTTTAACCCTTAACCCTAACCAAAATAACTTTTTCTTGGAAATTAAATATAGCTTTAAACATTCCCCCTCCCAGGTGTGCCCCCCCCTCCCCGAAGGTTGGGAAACCCTAGTTTGAAAATACATGCATACACAAACACAAATATCATATGTACACTTTCTTTTGCGTGCGTGTGGATTGACAATAAGTGTCTACATCTAAAAGGTGAAGAAATGTATCTAGTTTAGTTATCTTCAGAATATATATGGTTATAGGGGTTTATCTGCAAAAACGTAGGAGTTTGTGAATAATCTATTTCCGCCCGCACTACAATTATACAATCATTTTACATTTACATGCTTTCTTCTTACAAGAGCAAGCATGGTTTGTGGCAACATTAATTTCACAAATATAAATAATATTTATGGACACAAACAATGGTTTGTTTAATTATATTAATGCTTATTTCACAAAACTTTAACCCTTAACCCTAACCAATTTTTTTTTTAATGAAATATAATTATCCAAGTACTTTAAGTGATAGGGTATCAGAATATATATGTTTATGGGGGTCTATCTCTAAAACCCTACGAGGAGTTCGTGAACAAACAAATAAACAAACAGACAGAGGCTACTACTTTATTATAGTAGATGTATGTGTGTGTGTGATTATGTGTGTGTGTATATATATATATATATATATATATATATATATATACAATTATCTAATGGCAAATATACACTATATTTTTGTCTTGACAATACAATATTCGAATCCTTTCTCATCTTCAGCTACCTGATCTAATTTAATAAATCAGGCAATCAAAAGATTAATGGCACCAGCTGGTAATCCTTAATATGTTACGCCAGGTCCTGAATAATATAACGACGACCCAATACTTCAAAGGATTTCGTGACTGCGGGCTGCCCAGCTTCATGACGCTATCCTCCGAAATGATGCAGAACCCAAGCATTCGTTGTACCGGGTATGAAGCCGCAGTCATTCTCCTGTTTCATGCATTTTGTACAGAGCTCTCTACATCTCTCTCTTTCACATATACATACACACGAACATACATATACACATACACACACACACACACAACTCGTGGCGCAGTTGGCAGAGTTCTCGGCTGCCACTACGGAGGTCCGGGTTCGAATCCCGCCCAGGGCTGAAATAATTTCTGTATCACTGCGCTGCGGGTTGTTACTCCAACTCTCGTGGGCGGGGAGTTGAGTGTGTCTGTGTGCATGTAAGGTGACAGCATTACCTATAGATCGGTCATATACGAGCTCTGAGCTCTCTTCCGGGAGGGAAATAGCTGTCGACCACGGGTCCGACACGTGATCCAAAGACACACACACACACACACACACACACACACACACACACACAAACACACACACTTCCTTCACCCTCCTCCTTCCCTTCTACAAACCACTATTTCTTAATCTCTCCCTCTCTTTCTCTTTCCCTGTAGCTCCCTCTCCCTCCCCTCTCTCTTCCTCACTCTCCCTAAGCTCTCCCACCCTCCCTCCTCCCGTTGGGTCTTAGAACACGAGTAATTTGGTGCAGCATCAGCATTCGCAGCTGCACATTGGAAATCCGGGACTTAGAGGACAGAAGACCCGAATTCCAGGACTGTCACCTGAAGGATCCAGGTTCCAGAGGGGAGAACCACCTCTGGAGTCTCGTGCCTGAAGTTCCCAAAAAAACAGATCCTCTGGAGTCTCGTTCCTTAAGTTCCCAAAAAATAGAACAACCTCAACGGTGGACTTGTTCTTCAAGTTCCCAAAAAACAGAACCTTAACGGTAGACTTGTTCCTCAAGTTCCCAAAAAACAGAACCTCTGGAGTCTCGTTCCTCAAGTTCCCAAAAAACAGAACCTCTGGAGTCTCGTTCCTCAAGTTCCCAAAAAACAGAACCTCAATGGTAGACTCGTTCCTCAAGTTCCCCAAAACAGAACCTCTGGAGTCTCGTTCCTCAAGTTCCCAAAAAACAGAACCTCAACGGTAGACTCGTTCCTCAAGTTCCCCAAAAAAACAGAACCTCAGTTCAAACCTTGATGCGTCAGCGGTGAACCTCCTACCGCTGCATTTGACGTCTCGTGAGTTTGGTCTACCTGCCACCAGGTGATTTTATTCAGGTAGGGTTGATCCCCCCGCTGCGAATGGAATTTGATTACTTCACTGATTTTCTTTTCTTTTTTTCTTTTTGTGATCTATATATTTCGTCTAGCTACCCAGAGGTGGAGGCAGAAGTGGATGTGGTGGAAATAAAGAGGGACGTGTAAGTGGAGCTAAAGAGAGAGAGAGAGAGAGAGAGAGAGAGAGAGAGAGAGAGAGAGAGAGAGAGAGAGAGAGAGAGAGACAAGGATGAGCTTTCATCCAAGAGGAGCTAAGAGGAGGGGGGAACAATGGGTGGTGGATAGGAGTGGAATGGGTAGAAGTGGGTGCCTACCTTGGCTAGCTATCCCCCTTGGTGTATGCTTACTGCTTATAGTAGTCCGTCGCTGACGACGATGACGTTGCACCATGCCAAGAAGTGGTATTACGCCAGATGAACTCGCTGATGGCTGTGGAGTCCGATTCTCGATTTGCATATACGGCAATACGAAAATAGTTATAGAGTGGATCTATGTGCATAATATGAATAGAGTGGGAGTGGGAGTGGGAGTGGGAGTGGGAGTAGGTAATAGGGTGCTCTTCAAGCCCGAGCCCCCACCCCCACCCTTTCCGATCCTTTTTTATTATTTTATTGATTTATTATTATTGTTATTATTATTGTTATTATTATTATTATTATTATTTTATTCTTTTTTTCTTTTTTCTTTTTTTAAGAAGACCAAACCGGCCTTCGATGGATTCGAACTGTTGGGTCCCGACTCTATCGACTACGACGAAAATTGGTCACGTGACTAGAAAGAGGAGGCGAAGAGGAAGAGGAGGAGGAGGAAGAGAAGGTGGAGGAGGAGAAGGAGAAGAACGAAAATGGAAACAGAAGTAGGAATAAGATGAGGAAATGAAGAAAGGAGAGGGATGGGGAGGGGAGGAGGAAGAAGATGGTGAGGTGTTGGAGGGAGACAAGAAGAAGGGTGAGGACACGTGAGGGAGAAGAGGTAGAGAGGACGAGTTTCACCGAGGGTGACTGAGGAAGGGAGGGTGGAGGGTGAAGATCGAGGTGGAAATAGAGACATGGCAGCTAAGGAATTAAAAAAAAAAAAAAAAAAAAAAAAAAAAATCCAAAGGGTAGGGAGGAGGGGTCTGAGATATGTTCAAAAGGAGTAAAATAAAAAGAGCGAAGGAAAAGAAAAGTGAGATGAGGAGGAAGAGAAAGAGAAAAAAAGAGTAGGACGATGGGGAAGGAGAAGGAGGAAGAGGGGGATAAGGAAGCAAAGGAGGAGGAGGAAGAGGAGGAAGAAGAAGAGAAAAAATTTAAGAGATAAAGTTGGAGTAATAGGAAGAAGAAGAGGAGAATCGGATGAAGATATGGGAGAGGAAGAGGGGAAGGAGACAAGGAAGGGGAGATAAAGGAAGAAGAGTAGGAGGAAGAGGAATAAGAAGAGCAGAGATAGAATGGAGGTGGAACTCTTGGGGGAAGATCATGCTGGAGGGAGGAGGAGGAAGAGGAGGAGGAAGAGGAAGAAGAAGAGGAGGAGGAGGAGGAGGAGGAGGAGGAGGAGATAAGATAGATCGATAGGAAGGGAAAAAGGATTGTGGGGGGAAAGGAATGAGAGGAGGGGAGATTAGATATATAGTGGGGAGAACAACTGGGAAGGAACGAAATATTTGTGTGTGACTCACCATGGTCCTTCGATCACGTGTTGGACTTGTGTTCGACAGCTATTTCCCTCCCGGAAGAGAGCTCAGAGCTCGTATATGACCGATCTATGGATAATGCTGTGACCTTACACGCTCACACACCCCCAACTCCCCACCCACGAGAGCTGAAGCAACAACCCGCAGCGCAGCGATACTGAAATTATTTCAGCCCTAGAAAGGATTCGAACCCGGGCCTCCGTAATGGTAACCGGGAACTCTACCAACTGCACCACGAGTTGTGTGTGTGTGTGTGTGTGTGTGTGTGTGTGTGTGTGTGTGTGTGTGTGTGTGTATTCACCTCGGATCTGCTGCAGTCTGTCGAGACAGCCAGACACCACCCTACAGCAGTGAGCACAGAGCTCATTATTTGCCGATCTCTGGGTAGGTCTGAGACCACTCACACACCACACACAGGGACAGCAAGGTCACAACTCCTTGACTAATGTCCCGTACCTACTCACTGCTACGTGAACAGGGGTTACACGTGAAAGGAGACAAACACAACTTATCTCCGCCCGGCCGGGGAATCGAACCCCGGTTCTCTGGCTTGTGAGGCCAGTGCTTTACCAATCCGCCACCGAGCCGTGTGTGTGTGTGTGTGTGTGTGTGTGTGTGTGTGTGTGTGTGTGTGTGTGTGTGTGTGTGTTTGCGCGTTCTCCTGGACCTCCATGTTTACACCGTAGATCTGTTTCCCTTAATATCATGATAAGACCCTTCAGGTTTCCGCAACGTTCCGAATCTCGCCGGACCTCAGAAAGGGACCTTCAGAAGCGAAACCAAAATGGAGAACGAGGAAGGAGAAAGAAGAAAATCTATGCGATAAAAGAGGAAACGATGATGAATGGGGAATAGATGAGGCCGGAGAGGGGAGGAACAGAAGTAGAGAAGAAGGAAGGAGGGGAGGGGAGGAAGGAGGGGAAGGGCAGGCGAGAGGGGGAAAGGGAAAAAATGAGATGAAAGGAGGGGAAGAGGACGTGGGGAAACGCAAACGAAAAGAGGAAAGGAGGAAGGGAATTAGAATGAACGCATGAGAGAGAGAGAGAGAGAGAGAGAGAGAGAGAGAGAGAGAGAGAGAGAGAGAGAGAGAGAGAGAGAGAGAGAGAGAGAGAGAGAGAGAGGGTGAAAGGGAAGAGAGGGAGAATAAGAGATATAAAAGAAACAAAAAGAGAGGCAGAAGAGAGAAATAGAAATAACAGGTAGAGAAAAAATCAGTAAAGAGATGTGACAGACACATTGAGAAATTAAATTATAAAATGTACAGATGTAGATGAAACCAGAAATCTATTTTGATAATGAGAGATGGAAAAAATCCAGACGGAGAGAGAGGGAGGGAGGGAGGGAGGGAGGGAGGGAGGGAGGGAGGGAGGGAGGGAGGGAGGGAGAGAGAGA
>NC_134781.1:79216556-79224056 GCF_046742065.1 Oratosquilla oratoria | reverse complement strand
ATTATTTTCTTCTTCTTCTTCTTCTTCTTCCGCAATTAACGTGACTCGTGGATCCTCGTCTTTCTCGCCAAACCTTTCTCCCTCGTAGGTGTCCAGACGCGCCGTCGCCCCTCGCTCAGCTGAATTCCGTCTTCCCAACAAACGGAAGACTCGGAAAAGGAGGAGAGCGCGCGCCGCGCCTGAGGTCGAAGTCCAGACGAATTTGAGGTCAGCGACCTTCTCAGACCTGTCTGCTGCTGCTGCTGGCTGCCGTCCCCGCCGCTGCCGCTCCTATACACCTCCCGCCTACATCCGACCTACGTCAAGTTAGGTTAACTTAGATTAAGTTTGATGAGGTGATGTGAGCAGAGGTTTGGCTGCGTTGAATTAGGTTAAGTATAACTGGGTTAAGTTAAACTGTACCGGGGTGGATTGGATTTGTTTAACTTAGATTAACTTTGGTGAAGTGATGTGAGGAGAGTTTTGGCTGCGTTGAATTAGGTTAAGTATAACTGGGTTAAGTTAAAATGTGCCGAAGTGAATTGGATTTGGTTAACTTAGATTAACTTTGATGAAGTGATGTGAGGAGAGGTTTGACTGGGTTGAATTTGGTTAAGTTAAGTTGAACTGTGTTAAGTCATATTGTACCGGGGTGGATTGGAGTTGGTTAATTTAGATTAACTTTGATGAAGTGATATGACGTGAGGTGAGATTTGGCTGCGTTGAATTAGGTTTGGTTAAGTATAACTGGGTTAGGTTTTGTTATACGGTGTTAAGGTGGATTGGACTTGGTTGGTTAACTTTTGTTAGTTAGGTCAAGCAGGGTACGCGTATTAGGCTAGATTTGCCTTGGTTTGAACAAGTTACACTTAAATCACGAAGAGATTAAATGAAATGGTTAGTTTGGTTACGATAAACTAGATTGGTTAGGTTAAACCAGCTTGGTTTGTTCACCTAAAATTAGGTTGAGAGCTTAATTAAGTTAGACTAGGTTTGGCTACCTTTTGCTAGGTTTAGATAAGCTTAATTAGGTTTGGCTGAATTAGATTAAGTCAGAGTAGGTCAAGTTACGTTAGGACATGTTACGTTAGACTAAGTTACGTTACGTAAGATTAAGTAAGAGCAGGTTTGCTAGGTTAGGTTAGATTTAGATAAACTAGGTTTGGATAAGTTAAGTCAGGCTAGGCTAGGTTAGGTAATTCTTGGTCATTTCAGAACAAGTTAGGTCAGTTCAGGTTAGGTCAGGTAAGGTCACGTGAGACCTGAGTCGAGGTCGAACCCTTTTGTGGGATCGAACTCAGGACCCAAAACCTTTTCGAAGCTTTCCTAAACAACTGGCATCGCTTCAAAGGCCCGATTCGAATTATAACCGAAGCTTCGAAGGCTCATATTAATGATTGTCCCGTGGTGCCGAAGCAATTTCGAAGTCTTTATTGACTCGTTACGACTTGCAAAACGGAAGAGTCTTCTCCGGCGTTCGAAGCGCCGAAATATTTCAGAAAGAGTCTCTCTCTCTCTCTCTCTCTCTCTCTCTCTCTCTCTCTCTCTCTCTCTCTCTCTCTCTCTCTCTCTCTCTCTCTCTCTCTCTCTCTCTCTCCCCATGGAGGGCGGAGATGGACCGAAATATTTGCAGATATCAGTCGGGTTATTATTCTTGTTTTCGTTGTTAAAATTTTTGTTCTTCTTTTACTTCCTGCTCTTCTTATTCTTCTTCTTTTTCTTCTTCTTTTCTGCAGACCAAATTAAACCAAACTGAAATGTCACTTCCAAAATATTCTTTCGTCGTCGACGAAGACGAATACGACGATGAGTCCACAAAAACGACGATTTCGTCTACAAGGACGACGGAAACGGAAACTCCAGTACATCGATGATGACGACGACGACGACGACGGCTTCTGCGTGCGCGGAATTCGTGCATCAAAGTCCTTCAATAATTAAGGAAACGTTTTAATATTCAGTGCAATGTTAATAATCGCCTATGCTAACTTCAGCAAGAACCTGGGACAATCCGACAGTGAGATATCATATATGATTTTTTCTTCTTAATCTTTTGCTCAGAAAATTTTGTGTACCGTTGTGCCGCTCCTTCCACGGTAGGTGTATATATATATATATATATATATATATATATATATATATATATATATATATATATATATATATATATATTTTTTTTTTTTTTTTTTTTTATAATATATATATATATATATATATTTTTTTTTCAAGATAACATGGATTGGTCAACACTCCATTTTCTCTCGAGGTGAAGAAGAAGAAGAAGAAGAAAAAGAAGAAGAAGAAGAAGAAAAAAAGAAGAAGAAGAAGAAGAAGAAGAAGAAGAAGAAGAAGAAGAAGAAGAAGAAGAAGAAGAAGAAGAAGAAGAAGAAGAAGAAGAAGAAGAAGAAGAAGAAGAAGAAGAAGAAGAAGAAGAAGAAGAAGAAAAGAAGAAGAAGAAGAAGAAGAAGAAATAAAGGCAACCAGAAAAAATATGAACTGGATAATCGTTATTTTCATAACGGAGATTATCTTTATAGTTATGGTTGCCATAGTAACGCTGGAGCGTGGCTGAATAATTCACAAATAAATACTTACGACCCAGAAGCCCTGGGACGAGAGATTCTGAATACGAGGATAACTTGAGGCAGAAAGGCTATGAAATAATTTCTCGCATATGTTTCGTGCTTCGAAGTCCAACAAGGCTATTATATATTAACAAACACTTAACACGGTTCACACACACACACACACACACACACACACACACAGAGAGAGAGAGAGAGAGAGAGACAGAGAGAGAGAGAGAGAGAGAGACGAGCGCTAGTTGGAAGACATCACTGTTGTTTAGTGATTTATCCCATACTATATACATGTACATATGCATACACACACATACATACACATATGCACTACATACACATTCCCCTCTGGCATAAACTATAGCAGAGACGCTAAATTTAGTGTTACTTGTTCCTGTTGTTTGTTGCTGTTTGTGTTGCTGCTGTTTCTGTTTCTGTTTTTGTTTTTGTTTTTATTGTTGTTTCTGCTGTTTTTGTTGTTGTTGTTTCTGTTGTTTTTGTTGTCGTTTCTGTTGTTTTGTTGTCGTTTCTGTTTTTGTTATTTCTGTTGTTTTTATTGTTTTGTTTCACTTGTAGTTTGTTTTTATTGTTGTTTCTGTTCTTGTTTCCGCTTCTGTTCCTGTTGCTCTTCCTGCTGCTCCTTCTGCATGAGGTCCTTCCCTTTCCTGAACAAAACCACCTGGTGTTACCCAGGACAACATCTTCAAAGGCGTCATTCTTGCAAAGGCGCAAGCACCAAACCGTATCACTATAGTATTGCATTGCGACAAGTTAAACATTTCCTTTTTATTACCATAGTAAAAAGGAATACATCTTCACCGTATTCACGGTAAAGTGACTTCATAGCATAACGAAGCCGATCCTAGAAATTTAACGCAGCGAGGCAGTTCAACAGCTGAGACAGCTTTCTGTGCTTCCAGCATGGATAATACACAAAATTGTGAGAAAGCGCCAACGGGTCATGATGCCAAGTATCACTGGATGTCTCAATTACTCTGATGAAGGGCTACATTCTCGTGTTATTATTTTTTATTTTATTTGTTTATTTATTTATTTATTTATTTGGTTAACCCTACTCCCAGTACTACCCCATAACTGGCTGTTAAATCCTTAATTAGATATTTGTATCTGTGGTTTGTTCAATAGCCTGATGAAGATAGAGAGAGAGAGAGAGATAGAGATAGAGAGAGAGGGAGAGAGAGAGAAGGCGAGAGAGGGAGAGACGGCGAGGGAGAGAGAGAGAGAGAGAGAGAGAGAGAGAGAGAGAGAGAGAGAGAGAGAGAGAGAGAGAGAGAGAGAGAGAGAGAGAGAGAAGGCGAGAGAGGGAGAGACTGCGAGAGAGGGAGAGAGAAGGCGAGAGAGAGGAAGAGAGATAGATAGATAGATAGATAGATAGAGAGAGAGAGAGAGAGAAGGCGGGAGAGGGTGAGACGGCGAGAGAGGGAGAGAGAGAAAGAGATAGAGAGAGAGGGAGAGAGGGCGAGAGAGGGAGAGACGGCGGGAGAGGGAGAGACGGCGGGAGAGGGAGAGAGAGAGAGAGAAATGGGAATAACACCTTAATTGAACAAAACTAAAGACCCACAAAGCCACTTTTTCAGTAACTCTTGCAAAGAAAACCCCAAAATTCAATTGAGCTAATTATAACCGGGTCTTGTTCAACCGGTCACATTCTCCCCTTGTATGGTCAGGTTTAACCCAGGAGCTTAAGAATACCACTCTGGTCTGATACCAGTATCATACCATACAGTAACCAACCCACATGGCATCTAGTACCCCTAACCCGTTTTCTGTGTAGACGCGTTTTCTTTGTTGTCGCGAATGCAGTGTTCGAGTATTCAAGCTTTCCAGCTTCTTCCTTGCGCCTTCCAGCGACTTTCTCCTTCCTTCTTCCCGCTCCTTACTCCTTCCAGCCTTCCTGTCTCTCCGCCTAACACCTTCACACACCTTCTTCTTCATGACTTTCCACTGCTACCTTCCCCTTCCGCCTTCTCACGCCTTCCTTTTCCCATCTTACAACTCCTTCCACCTTCCGTTTCCTCAGTTCTTTCCCTCTGTCGCCTTCCCAATCCTTCCCTCTGTCGCCTTCCCAATCCTTCCCTCTTCCGCCTTCCCCAGGACACATTCTGCTTCGCTTTCTAGCTGGCATGTTGATGGGAGGAGGAGCAAAGGAGGGAGGAAAAAGGGGGAGAAGGGGTGGAAGGGGGAAAGGGGGAAGGGGGGGAAAGGGGGAAAAGGGGGTTTGGCATGGGATACAAGTTGGCAACCCGCCCGGATATAGGCAAGCAGGCAAGCAGGCAAGCAGGCAAGCAGGCAGGCAGGCAGGGATGGCAGCCATCTGGGTTTAAGACTTTGGAGAATACGGTCAAGTGACGGTCCCATTAACGGTAAAAGTGTCGTTAACACTTATCTGCGACACATGAAGAGTCACAGGACAAGGAGACGAAGTCGCAACACGCGAGGCTTCTTCCTGAGGCACTTGAGGTCGGTGTCTTAGATTTGCGTCGAGGAAGGGCATGGTGGTCCCGACCCTTTCCTGGTGGAATCTGGTGACTGTCCTGTTTAGCTTTCTACTGGGGTAGATGAAGTGAAGGTTGTCCATTTTCATTGTAATTTTTTTTTTTTTTGGGGGGGGGACTTTGCCCTTTTACTTTTCAGATGGAAAATATTATTTTTTTACATACACACACGTGTGTCCATACACATATACGTGTATATATATATATATATTTATATATATACATATATATACATATTATATATATATATATATATATACATATATATATATACATATACGTGTATATATATATATACATATATATATATACATATATATACATATTATATATATATATATATATATATATAACTACTCACAACTGCTTGTTGATATACATACACATGTACATATATATTAGCCACATATATAATGAGGATATATAGGCTAGAGATTTTCTCTCATATATAATTTGTTGAAAGAAATTGCTACATCAGTTAAGTTTAACGGAATGTTAATACTATCACCCGGAAATCTTGGTAACTCGCAAGGCCTAATTTTCGAGCCTTTGCGCACACACAAAAATATGGCGATACCAATAAGGCTTCGTGTCACCACAAAACTAAAAATGTTCTTCTTCCAAACAGCATTTCCTTCAGGAGGCCGTCCTCTCCTTCCGGGGTTCCTAAGGAGACGACAAGGGGCCCTTGAACGTGAGGGGTCCTATCGTCGTTCTTTCTCTCTCTTCAATCCTCTTTTTATCATTATCAATTTATCTTTTCCTTTTCTTTTCTGCCTTCTTCGTCTCTCGCTGCTCCTTCCTCAGAGTCTCTTCTTTCCTCCCAAATTTTAATCCACTCGATGCGTTTTACGATTTTTGTTATTCTGACTGTCGTCAGACGATTTTATTCGTCTGAAGGCTCAGAGTTAGGTGGGGGGAAATTTTATCGATTCTCCCAACTCATCGCTTCTCTTTTGTTTTCGTATTTTGAGAAAATATGTTTTTTTTTTCATTCGTTTATTCTGGTTGTTGTCTAAGGGCTCAGCTTCAGAGGAAAATTGTAATTCTCGATTCTCCTAAATATAACTCATCGTTTCTCTTCTGTTTACGTATTTAGAGAAAATGTGTTCAATTTTGAAGTTATTTGTTCCTTTTGAGATACTGAGGCCTGGTATTAAACTCTCCACCGTTTGATTTTCGGATAAGAAAACAAATTAAAACATTCCAGACGTTTATGGCATAGCTTTCGTTGTTTTTATATTTTCGGTGATTTTTTACGATTTTTAACGATTTTCACCTCCCGTTTTCTCTTTTTCTGCATAAGGGGACGGAGAGGAGGGGGGTCGCCAATTAAAAGAAGCGCCCTTGCTGTAGATGTACTGCGCCTTGCTGCATTGCTTCTGACCTAGGACGTTGTTCGGGATACAGGGATGACCCGTCATCCATGAGGAGCTAAGATGAGACGGGGAGAAAGGGTGGGGGATGGGAGTGGAATGGGTGTGAGTAGGTACGTCCCATTGAGATGGCTACCTCCCTTATAAGGGGGAAAAAAGCTCTTGGTATAATAGATAGAACAATCATACAAAAGTACAAAGGTCGTCCGGTTGATCTTTTGTTGGTTTACGTTGAATAATGAAACAGTTTGTCGAGTTGGACACACACACACTTCCAATGAAACTAAAATGTTAACAAATAACCTGGAAATTAATTCAGTTTATTTTACAGTGATGCTTTACGTCCATTGCTACGGAATTTCTTTAAATATCTGTATAAAAATGTGCTACCTTGTCCAAGTCTTCTTGAGTAATGGATAAATCTTGATACAAGAAACTTCAAAACTTAAGGAATTTCGTTTATGTAGCCTACACGTACAATACAAAAACATTCGATCCAAGAGCAGAACCCTGAGGTACTCCACTCGTAACATCTCTCCTTAAATAAACAACTAAATAAAACAAATTGCCGCTTATTACAACGTGTTTGGTTCACATTTGTTAACTACTTTCTAATCCAGTGCAATAGGTTCTTCCTAACCGATTATCATGACAGGTTAGAGGTCTTGTATATATACATATATATATATATATATATACATATATATATGTATATATATATGTATATATATATATATATATATATGTATATATATATATATAGATATAGATATATAGATATATATATATATATATATATATATACCTTTAAAAGTGTTTCAAAGTTACGACATTATTTTTTTTTTTTTTTTTTTTTTTTTTTTCTTTCTTTCTTTGGTCGTGATAAGAAGTTCCACTTTAGGATTTCTGTTAGCCTGGTCTGCTGAAATGGTTCCAGAATTAATCACAAGTTATACCCATTTTGGTCTCATTTGTCAGTGTTTAAGGTCCAAGTTTAATCCCTTATGATGCCTCTAGTCTCTAACTTTCTGATGCTCGGGGAAAAGTGAC
>NC_134781.1:79191556-79209056 GCF_046742065.1 Oratosquilla oratoria | reverse complement strand
TTAGCCTACTACTTCTCGTGCCTTCACGCTATGTTCACTACGATACACCGCATGTTGCTGTAATATTAGTGCAGCTGTCCTTTATATATCCCTATTTCTATTTATGGATTTATTATCATCTTTATCGTTATTATTATCATTATCATTATTATTATTACGAGTATTTTAAATCGATACTTAATCGGTGTGGTGTTCCCAAGTGTCGAGAGAATTATGACGTCGAATCCAAATATCGGATATTTTCTATTCCCAAAGACAAAATCCCGAACCCTAAAAAGGGTGACGACTACCTCCATGGAAACATCTGCTCTAAACAAACATTCACAGGTGAGTTTGCTACGTTGTAATCCAATATTCTTCAAATAATTTTGTGATTAATAGTTTCTGGTATATTTGGATGAGGTGGTACGGTATGTAAATATAAGGGTGATGGACAGAGTGGTTTGGAGAAGTTTGGTGAAGGTGGAAGGTGAGCCAGTCGTTGTTTGCGGATGATACTGTGCTTGTAGCTGGGTCAAAGATGGGTCTAAGGGAACTAGTGACGGGGTTTGGGAGGGAGAGATGAAAATGCTAAGTTCTAAAGGTATCTGAATACAAGATGTTCTACAGAGGCAATTTAAATTACATTATGAAAATGAGGGCTATACTTGGGAACAAAGTCATTTCATCCTGGTACTCAGATAACCTAAATTGATATCTCCAAAACGACTCATCTGCTAACAATTTTGTGGGTGCAATACTTGAATATTACTGCAAATATTGTCAGAACACTTGCTACTGCTGGATAGATGAGAAGGGTACAGGAAAGTTATTTCTGCTTGTCTTGGGGTGAAAATTAATTCCAATCATGCTACAGCTGAACTCATCATCTGTTGTTGCTGTGGGCTGCCGAAATAATTTTTTTGAGCAGATATTTACTTTATATCATATTTCATTTCTGAAAATTGAAATATACAAATTATTCCAACATCTTTCTTCTCCACACTTAATTCAAATACGTGGTTCACACACATTATCTATTCATTATCCTTAGGTCCTCGGTGGCCTTAGTCGAACGACGAACGAAATGCAAAGACTCGTTTTGATGACGTCATACCTCTGCGTCTATGATTTGTTTCTCAAAGGCGTAGCATTGATCCCGTCCTTCTGGTAATACTCTTTCAAACCTTCCTTCTTGATGATCACACACAAATGTAACCAAGTGATTGTTACAATAGGTCGTTTTCATATGTCTCTAACAATGTCTCTGTAAATGTCTCAGATATGTCTATCAATCTCTACCTTTATCAAAGCCTCATGTTTTCCTAAGCCATTACCCGAGGTTAATACCTACCCACACGGGGGATACACAGAAAGAAACATAGATATCTTCACGTAAGCAAGAATGAACCTTGCACGCACCCGAATACGGATTATCACGTAAAGTCTCGGCAGGACAAAGAATTCCATTTGGGAACGAGGTGAAGACGTGGCCACTAATTGGCCCCAAGGCTGTCGGGACGGCTAGACGACGGTCGTCCGCCAGTGGCATTGCCGGCAGCCGGCGCTGGACCCGGCGGCCGGCTGAGTCGATAACAACAATTCACTCCTGTTGTGTCTATGACCCCACCGCTATCGGTTCGTTTCTCTCTTCTTCCTTTCTTTTCTTGTTCTCCTCTTCGTTCTTCTGCTACGTTTATTCTCCTTCGTCTTCTCTTTTCTCTTATAGCTTCGTGTTCCTATGCTCCTCCTCCAACACAGAGAATGGCAATTATCAACCTTGTTTGGGAGCTTTTTTCTTTTCTGTTTATGTTTCTTTTCTTTGTGTTTTTTTTTCTGTCTTCTAATTACCTCCTTGCATAAATTCATCATCTCCCTGCGCCACCTCTCGACCAGGTAGCACTGGTTTCTGGCTTTATTCGCAAGTTCACGACCACAAGCATCCCAAAACTGTCATAAACAGACACGATTTCCCACCGCACATATAACACTAAAAGTCACTAAAATGCGAACGCAGGCTGTACCATTAGTCTGAGAATAGTTAAACCCTGTAGTGGACCATTAAAAACGAACTCACAATTCACAGTTCGTTACACTGAGTTACGGTGCCAAAGCATGTATATGCAGATGCTAGCTTAACTTCGAAAATCATGAAAATGGGATTATCTATTTATATATATAAAAGGTAACCTGAATTACATTATCAAGGAAATCTCACCTATACTATATAAAGGAAATATCACGTACATTGACCGTAGATTTTACAATTCATGAAATACTGGTGTCCTGTGTCTCGGGAAGGTTCGGGGCACCGGTGTTTGATACGCTGCAAAGGGTACTGACTTGGGTACCACACTATTTGCAAAACATAGTAGTTTTGCACTTTCTATAATATTTGGTATCTTTTTCGATTTAGGATGTATTCTTAAAGTTAGTTTGTCAGGGAAATTCACGAACATACTGTGTGTACATATACATATATATATATATATGTGTGTGTGTGTGTGTGTGTGTGTGTGTGTGTGTGTGTGTGTGTGTGTTTCGGGGGTTGTGTGTATGTCTATCCTGGTCTACGAAGAACGACAAACCACCCAAAACATTTAGCAGTGAACACAAACTACTTCCTACTTCGATACTTAAAAACGACTTTCACAGTTTTTCTCCGATCTCCTCTTTTAATCCTCCCCCACCCCATTTCTCTCCTACTCACCCTATTTCCTCAATATTTGACATTAATTTCCTTAAACTCCCTTGAAGAATGTGGATGGAGAGATTTACCAAAGGGGGTTTACAGAATTATACATTCCCTGCATTTCACGGCTTAACCCGTTTTCTGTAATTTACTTTTCGCGCCTTCCATTAATGTACCTTGATTACTTGCACGCATTTTTCCCTCTGTTTTCTAATTAGCTTCCTTCTTTACGATGGGCTTTTAATGTTTCTAATGTACCCCCACGCGTGTTGCTGCATTTTATTTCTTGATGTAAGTTCCCTCCCGGGTTTCGCATATATCCATCCAGATACCATGGGTTTCTTCGGCAGTGTCTTCTTCGATGGTTGCCATGGCAACACAGTCCCCTCGTTATGATGACGTTATTAGCTATTGCCTTCTGGGTAATATCAGAGGATTTTGTTCAGCCGCGTGTGGGACTTTATATGAGTTGGTTAAGGCGTTGCTACCTGCGACGGAAGTCAAGGTGATGGCGGTTCGAACCCAGCCACCGGCGAGTTGGACTAAGGGTATGGTTCATTAAATTCCACGAAAGCGCTTGCAGCTATAGAGGACCTCTAGGCGTGTAAAGGACCATTTACACGGTCAAACGGCTTGTCAAACACGTTTGTCAAACATGTTTGACAAACGTGTTTGACAGCCACCGCTCAGTAATATTGTTTGTCCTAACTAATATCAATCGATTTTGTTTAATTCCTGCATACGCTATCAAGAACTGGTATATAATGAATGTGTATACACCTCCCCGTTCTTTTAAATTTTGTGCTGATTAAAAATCAATAAACACTGTGTACACACGCGCGTGAGTGTATATATATATGTGTGTGTGTGTGTGTGTGTGTGTGTGTGTGTGTGTGTGTGTGTGTGTGTGTGTGCGTGCGTGTTTACGTGTGTGCACGGGCTCATGCATGCACGAGTGCGTGTGAGTGTATTGTGTATGTGCGCATGTGAAAATTTATGTACGTGTGTGTGTGTGTGCGTGTGCGTATGTGTGCGTGATACGTGTACACATATTTACATTTTCGCAAGACGGTTCGACAATTGACATTTATTTTTTTCGATTTATGTTCGAGTATATATTACACATAGAAGATTAAATATTTGTGTACTTTATCTAACAAGGACCAAAAAGCTTTTCTCCTGACACCGTTTTCTTTACAAGTTTCCCGTTTTCTTTACAAATTTCCCGTTTTCTAGTAATTGTACCAAGTCTTACATCGGACACGTACCCTGGCCCTTATACACTAGCGGTTTCGACCGTACGGAAACCGTGGCGGTACCTCATGGTGAAAGAAAAACCGCGCGGATGTGTGTGAACGCCTGCTTTAACTTACATCGTAATCGAACCGCCGCGGTTCAAACCGCTAGTGTGAACAGGGCCTTACACACTAATCACCACCACATCCACCTTCACTTCCTACAACGTAATACCAACACCATATCTCTCTCTCTCTCTCTCTCTCTCACACACACACACACACATGCGGGTATATATACATGATTTACCATGGGCTTGGATCATGTGTTGGACTCATGATCGACAACTATTATCATCACGGATGAGAGCTCAGAGCTCATATAGAGCTCGAGCTTTGAGTAATACTGTGATCTTACGCACACACACACACATTTCATTGCCCACCAGACCTGTGTGCCGGGTGGCAGTGTAGCGATGCTGATTTTTTCTTTCACCCCTGGGTGAAATTCAAACTCGGATCGCTGAATTAGTGATCGAGAGAGGCACCAATTTACCATCGAGGCGCGTTTTTATATTGTATGTGTTGACCAAAATAGATCCTATTCTTCATACAGATCCTTGTACTCCTTCAGACAGTTCTCCTTGAGACAGGTCCTTGTCCTCCTCCTCCTCCTCCTCCTCCTCTTCCTCCTCCTCCAGACAAGTCTTCCATCGGCAGACACTTCCTCTCTACACTTTACACCTTCATCTTCCTCCATCTTCCTTCACTTTCGGCTCCGAAAGACACATATTCCTCTATCTCTTCTCCTCTTCCTCCTCCTCCTCCTCCAGACAAGTCTTCTTTCGGCAGACACTTCCTCTCTACACTTCACACCTTCATCTTCCTTCACTTTCGGCTCCGAAAGATACATCTTCCTTTATCTCTTCTCCCCCACAGTCTTTTATGGCTTCTTCACGTCTTCCTCGTCTCCAGTCTTCCTCCTCTCTCCTTGTAGTCTTACATGTACACACACACACACACACACACACACACACACACACACACACACACACACAAACACACACACTTGTACCGTGTATATACTCTTAAGTTTTATATTTTTAATCAGCTTTTGCATTGTATTATTGTCAGTGTACTGGTGCTATTGAAATAAGCCTTTTATTATTACTATTATTATTATTATTATTATTATTATTATTATTACACACACACACACGAACACACACTCTTTAGCTTCGGTTCCTATAGGGTCTCTATTAGTCATCTTCCTCTCTTTTCCCTCCCCTCTATTGCTCTTTTCTTCTGTGGGCTCTTTTTTCTCTCTTATCCTTTAAGCACATCTCTTTTTAGTCCTCCTCTCACTTCCCCTTTAGAATATAGCTGTCTAACTCCGCTCTTCTTTTCTCTCGCTCTCTCTTTTCTTCTTTTAATTCCCTCTTTTTTTCCTTTCCCTCCCGAACACTCCTCTGTCGATTTATCACGCCTACCCCCCCCCCACCTCGTTCGTTGTCCTTTTTTTTTTTTTTTTCGTCCCTGGGTTTCCCATTCTTTCTTCCTTTATATATTCCCCCCTTCTTGTCCTCCTGCCCGTTCGACTAGATATTCTATTTTTCTCAATCCAATCCTCTTTTTTATTTTATTATTGCCCCTTTTTCTATTCCTTTCCTACTGTTTCGTGTTCCGTTGTGTTTACTCTCGATTTCCAATTATTCCAACTTCACCAGATCCAGTCTCCTGTTCCGCTTTCATCTTCCACTGTTCCATTTTTGTTCCACATGATCCTCTGAATATTCAAACCTACCTTTCCTACTACTCGTTCCACCTTTTCATCCACACATTCCAAAAATGTTCCACATATCTATTTCCTGCTCTGAATCACCTCGTCTCGTAAAAATGTAAACATGAAGGAGACTGCGAGAGACCATAAGGCCTATATTAGGCAGTTCCGTGTCCATGACCACCTGCCATCCCCATCCATAAAGTTGTCTAGCCTTTTCTTAAAGCAGCCGATAGTCCGATAGTTTCAGCGCTCACTACATGGTTACTATGCCTATTCCATTTGTTGGCCACCCTATTAGTAAACCAATTCTTGCCTATTTCCTTCTTGAATCTAAATTTGTCCAATTTAATCCCATTACTGCGTGTCCTGCCCTGTTGTCTTAATATGATGACCACCTTGCTAAAGCAATTGATCCACTTGAACACATCCCCGATCCACTTATGACTCTACCCCTCTTCCACACTGTTCCACATGATTCATCCACCCACATACTATCTCTTTGTCTATTTGTTCCACCATCTCGACTCCGTTCTACCGTTCCACTTTTTCAGCTCCATCTATCCTTTCGTCCTTTCCAGCAACCCACGTCCTGTTCCATCTTCTCTTATAACTCCCCTTCCACCTCCCCTTCCAGTAGGTCTAACTCCTCATTTAAGCCATTCAAACTCCACTATCTCCTGATCCACTTCCTACTCTTTTTTTCATCAAAGCTTCGTATTTCATCTTCCACTC
Organism: Oratosquilla oratoria; assembly: GCF_046742065.1. NCBI lineage: Eukaryota > Metazoa > Arthropoda > Malacostraca > Stomatopoda > Squillidae > Oratosquilla > Oratosquilla oratoria. Next base: position 79,202,635 of record NC_134781.1, on the reverse strand, counting down.
TCCTGTTCCATCTCCACTTTCCTTCATTTCATTACTCATTTTCCTCGCCAGGATCTCAGTCAATGACTCCCAGCGTGTGTGTGTGTGTGTGTATGTGTGTGTGTGTATGTGTGTGTGTTTGTGTGTGTGTGTGTGTGTGCGTGCGCGCGCACAACATTTTATGGACCCATTAATGTCAATGACCAAAGGCTACGAAAAAAAAAGAAAAAAAAAAAAATCTCTGGAAAACCAGCTCCAGATATCAACCCATACATTGCACAATTATCCAATGAACCATATATCACAAAATAAAAATGTCTTCGAAATTTTGGCTTTTGAGCCAAAGAGCCTTTTTTTTTTTTTTTCTTTTTTAAGTTGGGGTGAAAAAAAAAAAAAAATACTGCCCTAGGTCCTCTTTTCTTCCTCCCTTGCCCCCCATTTTCCATTTCCCTTCTCTCCCTTTTCACTTTATTTCCCTAAACCAAGGTAATCCTTGCCTTCAGCCTCCCTGCCCCATACTCCTCCCTTCCAACTCTACTTCTATATCGTTCTCTTCCTTCTATTCCATTTCCCTGTGTACATGTTCCATTTCCTCTTCCACCTTTTCCACAATCCTCAGCCCTTGTACCTCCCGTTCCACCTTCTCTCCTAGTCTTCCCCTCCTCTTCCTCCCTATTCCACGTCTCCCCTGTTCCACCTCTCTTTTACTCCCGTTCCACCTTCCCTCCTACTCTTCCCTTCCTCTTCATCCCTATTCCACGTCTCTCCCGTTCCACCTTCCCTTCCTCTTCATCCCTATTCCACGTCTCTCCCGTTCCACCTTCCCTCCTACTCTTCCCTTCCTCTTCATCCCTATTCCACGTCTCTCCCGTTCCACCTTCCCTTCCTCTTCATCCCTATTCCACGTCTCTCCCGTTCCACCGTCTCTCCCGTTCCACCTTCCCTCCTAGTCTTCCCCTCCTCTTCATCCCTATTCCACGTCTCTCCCGTTCCACCTTCCTCCTCTTCATCCCTATTCCACTCTCTTCTGTTCCACCTCTTTTTTACTCCCGTTCCACCGCACATTCCTCCCCCCTCCCTCATCGCAATTCCCCTTCATGTCGAACCCATCTATTTCAACTTCCCCGCTACTTCTGCTGCACAATAGAAATTGATGGCCGGCATTCAATTCCCCTCTGACCTCTTTCTCTCCATTCCCTCTTCTCATACTCACTCCCCTTACTTCTATCTTTTACCTATTCTCTCTCTTCCTTCTCTTCTTTCCTCTCCACTTCCATTCTTTCCTAAAGTAACCAGTTCTTAATGGACTCTTTATTCTCATTCTTCTTAAATACTTAATTTTTTTTTTTTTACCTCCTTTTTCTGATATTCTCTTTTTGATTTTCTATATTCTCTCTACTGCCTTCTCCCACCCTCTCTTACCATTGTCTTCTCTTTACCTTCCTTCCCCCCGATACTCTATATTCTCTTTTTGTCTCCCTTCCCCCTCTCCCTACATTCCCATCATTACTCTGGCAGTCAAAAAAATAAAGTGCCTGTGTGTATGTGTGTGCGTGATAGAGATACAGAGGAAGAGAGAGAGACTGAAAGGGAAAGAGAATGATATATACATATATACATACATGTATATGTATATATATATATATATATATATATATATATATATATATATATATATATATATATATATGTGTGTGTGTGTGTGTGTGTGTGTGTGTGTGTGTGTGTGTGTGTGTGTGTGTGCGTGCGTTACAGAGAGAGAGAGAGAGAGAGAGAGAGAGAGAGAGAGAGAGAGCGAGGGAGAGAGAGAGAGAGAGAGAGAGAGAGAGAGAGAGAGAGAGCGAGAGAGAGAGAGAGGGGGGGAGAAGGAGAGAGAGGAGACAGGGAGAGAAAGAGGAAGAGAGAAAGAGCGATAGATAGATAGATAGATATGAAGAGAGAGAGAGAGAGAGAGAGAGAAGGGTCGCCCAAGCCTTCCCTCTTTTTTTATACTCCACTTTACAGGTTTTGTTCTGGCTGATTTCAGACGATTTCATTCAATTCTATGGAGAAACAGGTGCTGGAGAGATTCACACACACACACACACACACACACACACACACACACACACACACACTTCACTTCATTCCTTGTCTTCCTCCTGCAGTTCTATACCTTTATTTCCTGCATGCACAAACCTCCTACCATTTTCCTGAAATCAATCAATCTCCATTTTACGTTTTTCCATACGTCTGACACATACCTACTCTTGCTTCGGAGAAACCGGATTTATGTTTTGCATTCTTCTTACTCTTGGAAAGGAAGACACTTGTAGAAGAAAAAAAAACGAAGAATCTATTTTTGTATTCAAAGGGATTATCATGATAATGTCAGCCATGATTATAATAAAAGTGGCCTCGATGATTATATTCGAAATGACCGAGTCCTACTTCCCTCTTCCGCATCTCTAGTTTTCCTCTCCCCTCCGCTCTTCCTCGTCCCTAATCTCCCCTTGGGAGGAGAATCCTCCCTTAGCCTTAGGGAAGAGCCAAAAGCCTTCTTCAGAAACCCTAAAGTTCCCACTAATAGTCTTCTGCAACCCGTACAACGATTCGCTTTGAATCTTCACTTGATGATGGACACACCTAAGTTCCACCGAACTTATGCACACACACACACACACACACACACACACACTCTCATACAACCTCGTGGCGCAGTGGTTACAGTTCCCAGCCGCCACAATAGCGGTCCGGGTTCAAAACCCACCCAGGGCTGAAATACTTTCAGGATCGCTGCGGTGCGGGTTGTTACTCCAACTCTCGTGGGCGGGGAGTAGGGTGTGTGTGTGTGCGCGTGTAAGGTCACAGTATTACCCATAGATCGGTCATACGAGCTCTGAGCTCTCATCCGGGAGGTTAATAAATGTCGATCACGAATCCAACATGTGATCCAAGACCATGGTGTATCACACACACACACACATACACACACGTTCAGCTTCCCTCTAGACATCTTGTACCATGTTCCTCTATACGATTTTCGCCTTCTTTTTTTAACGACATTCCTCCGACCTCCCTTGACCTCTCCACCGAACTCTTCGTACCTTACCCGATCTCTTCGGCAGTGACCTCACGCTCCTTTCAACTTGTGAACCATTTCCTCGATCGCCGACCCCCCCCCCCCGCTTCATTTCCACCGACCCGACATCCCGAGTCGCTTCCAAGAGGGACATTTCACTTCATTTTCAACCCAGAAGACGTCTCTGTCCTCGACTCTTTTGTCCCTAATTCTTGTTCTCATTTCTTGGCGGTGACGTCATTGTCGACGTCATCGGTGTCGATGACGTCACCGCTGAATTCGTTGTCGCCGTTATTACCGTTTTTGTTTCCTCCTTTCTCAGACTTCTACAGCAGTTTCTTATCCCTTTGTAGGGGAAAAGTCCATTATCGGACATTTGTAGATATTATTTTAGTTCCCACCAGACTTTCTTATTAAACACAGAGAAACTTTTGGTGGGAAAGAATTAAATTCTAAAGACATGTAGCCGTATGATGTTTGCCTGAGCGAGATATTTCTTAAACCTAACCTAACCGTTGGAGGAAATTTCTCAGATGAGTCAAATTGCCAATCATTAAAAAAAAAAAAAAAAAATTAAGAAAAAAATTAAGAAAAAAAACAAGAAAAAAAATTAAGAAAAAAAAAGAAAAGAAAAAATAAGTTCCTGTGTTGTTCTCTCTCCAACCTCTTTATATCAGTGTGGTTCTCAGTATACCTGAATGAATTCGTCTGTTTCTTTCTGAAATAAAATACTATCGGTGCTATCGTGGGTCTCAGATTGTAGCTTTCCGTCCTAATCTAGTTTGAGGTCCGAGCGACCGTCCCCTCTTCTTCTTCCAGGGACTTCGAGGAAAGAACTTCTTTCACGAACTTCGAAGAAAGAAAGAAGAAGGATTGGAAGAGGTAGAGGGAGAACGGAAAGAGAGAGGAAAATGACGTGAGGGTAAAGGAAAAGTAGGAGGAGGAGGAGGAGGAGGAGGAGGAGGAGGAGGAAGAGGAGGAGGAGGGAAAAGAAAAAAAGGAGGAAGGAGGAGGAGAATATGAGGAGGAGAAAAAGGTGGATGACGACGACGAGGACGAGGAGGAGGAGGGCGAGGAGGAGGAAGAATGGAAGACGAACAGGAAGATAAGAAGGACTTGAAGGAAAAGGATGACTAGGAGAAGAGGAAAAGGAGAAGAAGCAGATGGAGATACAGAAACGGGATTATTTGAGCAAAAGAAAGAAAAAGAGGAAAACAAAGAAGACGATAATAAACACGAAGAGAATCAGGGTAAACATGGGAAAAGGGAACGTAGAAGCGAGATGATCAAAAAGAGGATCCTTGAGCCAGAAGGACCAAAAATGAAAAAGAAACAACTTCAAGCCGAAGACGAGAAGTGAGAGACGGAAAACCAAATAGGTAGTGGAGGAGTTGGAAGAGGAGGAGGATGACGAAGAGAAGGCGGAAGAGAAAGAGGAGGAGGAGGAGGAAGCACAGCATAAGGAGGAGGAGAAAGAGAAGTATAAGGAGAAGGAGGAGGAGGAAGAGAAGGAGGAGGAGTAGGAGGAGGAGGAGGAGGAGGAAGATGAGGAGGAGGAGGAGGATAAAGAGCAGCATACAAAGTAGGACGAGAAAGAGTAGCATAAGAAGGGGGAGAAAGAGGAATAATAAAAGGAGGAAGAGTAGGAAGAAGGGAATTCTGAGGAACGAGAGGCTGGGGGAAGAGAGGGAAAGGAGGCACAGGAGGAGAAAAAGAAGGAGAGGAAGGAGACGTAGGACGAGGAGGAGGAGGAGAAGAAGCAGACGTAGGACGAGGAGGAGGAGGAGAAGGAGGAGACGTAGGACGAGGAGGAGAAGAAGGAGACGTAGGACGAGGAGGAGAAGAAGGAGACGTAGGACGAGGAGGAGGAGGAGGAGAAGGAGACGTAGGACGAGGACGAGGAGGAGGAGAAGGAGACGTAGGACGGGGAGTAGGAGGAGAAGAAGGAGATGTAGAACGAGGAGGAGGAGGAGGAAATAGAGAAGCAGGAGGAGGAGGCGGAGAAGACTAAGAAGTAGCTGGGTCCTAGAATTTAAAACAAAGAAGGAAAGAAAGGAAACGTGGTTTAAGAAGCTTGCAAAGAAACTGAATTGGAATACATCAGGTAGGCGACCATCCGGGTTCTTGGCTGGTAGCGATCTCACCTCGCCTCAGCCGCGTACCCTTTCATAATGAGACCGAAAACAACCCTCCCAGTTCCTCCTTCTTCCTCTCCTTTCTCCTGCAACCCTAATTTTCTCTTGCATATAGAGAGCTCTTCACCGACGCCTCTCAAAGGATCTCCCCCCTCTCTCCCCCCCCTTTACTCCTCCTCTCGCGAACTCGAGGTAAATCTCCTTCTCGAGTGACTTTCACCAAAGACACTCCCCCTCCCCGGCAGACTCTCTCTTCTCCCGTCAAGCGACGCCCTCCCACCAAATCATTTTCCAATCATCTCCGAAACATCGACATCTGTTCTTTGTCATCATTTCCCAGACGCTTCGGTTCTCCACACCCTCCTCCCATCTAATTCAAGTCCTCTGGTACCTGCCCCAACGGATGAATCCTTACCCAACAATCCTGACAGGGGGAACTGCGGTTGTATTTGATGAAGGAGCACCACGTTCTATCTTATTCAACTTCCTTTCTCAAACTCCACTTGTTGTTCTTCCTCCTTTCTTTATATACATACACATGTACATATATATATACAAACTATTTACCTGTTTGTTTATTATTTAACTATACCTATGCATTTATTTATGTATTTTATTTGTTATTTACATTATTATAGTTTTTATTTATTGTTTTATTATTAATATGATTTTTTTTCGCATCCGACCTAGATATGGACCAAAAGGTCTCCTGTCGGCATGCTCCGCCTTTGTAATATATATATATATATATATATATATATCTATATTTATTATATATATATATTATGTTTACACACTTCTTCTCTCACCAAATTCTCCTTCTCTTCCCTCTCGCAAACTTTGTATCTTTGAGCAAAGCACACTATACTATTCTCAACAACTACCAGTGACCATCCCTTGCCCTGGCTGTCCAATTTTGTATCGAAAAGATAGTAAACGATAAGTAGCGAGGCAGCAAATATAAGAGAAAGAGAATATAACGATCAAGATAAAAAAGAAGGAGGGCCTGAGGAGTGAAGAGAGTGAGAGAGATTGAAGAGAGCAAGTGAGCGCGAAGTTCCTCTTTACTCTTTTTCATTTTCTTGAAGAGTCAATCCCGAGACAAAATATTACAAAGGATTACAAAGCAAGAGCCTACCGACAGGAGACCTTTTGGTCCATAACTAGGTCGGATGCTAAGAATAATAAGTTAAAAAAAATAATAATCAACAAATGAACCAAATAATTGGCAGGCACTGCCACATTATTGTTCAGGTGTTTATGTAAATGAATCTTAAAACTTCACGTCATACTACATTGCACAGCCTCTGCATGAAGTTTATTCCATTCATTAACTACACGTTTGGGGAAGTCGTTTCTACCCACTTCCAAATATGAACCTATATAATGACCGCTTGTCTGGTTCGTATTCAGAGTGAAACTTTCATCACTCTCGAGACCTGGGCTTCATGTCATCTGGCGTCTTCTTAATATTCTCAGGATTTTTGTATCGTAGCTCCTGAAATAGAACAACTGTCACTTTCAACCTTAAGTTGACAAACTGTTGTATATATTTCATTCGTCCTTCCGACATTTCTACTTTTTTAATATTATTGTTTGTACTTAGATATCCTTTTCGTTGGTGCAAATAACAGTGTGTGTGTATATATATATATATATATATATATATATATATATATTATATATATATATATATATATATATATATATATACTGTATTACACACAACATTTTGACACTGATAATTTTCTTACCGAGATTTTCAAATTTTCAGTAAGAAAATTAATAAGCATCAAAATGCTGTTGTGTTTAGTACACTGTGCATTAGTGAGAATCTGCGCCTGAGTATACATACACACACACACACACACACACACACACACACACACACAATTATATATATATATATATATATATATATATGACATTGATTAATTTTCTTACTGAGAAAAATTGAAAATCTCAGTAAGAAAATTAATCAATGTCTAAATGCTGTTGTGTTTAATAGTGTATATATGTATATATATATATATATATATATGTATATATATATATATATATATATAATTCCTTTTTCGTTTCTTTGTTTCAAATTCATGAGTTCAGTTATCTAACCTCTCCACATTCAGGATCCCTATGATGGTGACAGACTACATTTTGGGTCCCTCTCACCTCTCGGGGCGCTTGTCGCTTTCACATTACCATCCCTTCCATGTCTGACGCTTAGAACTCCAATTTCTGAACTTTTTACGTCCAATACTATCATTCCCTCTGTCTCTTACCTCCTGCGTTTCAGAAAGGGTCATTCAGAATTCAGTGACGCTTCTGAAGCCTGGCTGGCTTGTGAGAATGTGCGCGAGTGCGCATGCGCGAGAAGAATGATTGGCAAACTAAAGGCGAAATGGAATTCCGGATGAATTTTTTTTTTTTTTTTTTAAGCTCACGAACCAACTCTTTCCATGATGTCTCTAATCGAGATTTATATATTTGTTTCATCTGCCGCCGGGGGATTTTATTCAAAGTAGAGGAATATCTTGTGCAGTGTTCCCGTGGATCCCGCAGACCGAAATCCCTCTTGGAGGAGGAGGAGGAGGAGGAGGAGGAGGGCAGGGGGAGAAGGAGAATGTGGAGGAGGAGGAGGAGGAGGGCAGGGGGAGAAGGAGGAGGTGGAGGAGGAGGAGGAGGGCAGGAGGATGAGGAGCAGGAGGAGAAGGAGGAGGAAGAGGAGGAGGAGGTGGAGTTGGAGAAGGAGAAGGAGGAGAAGAAAAAGGGGGAGAAGAAGGTGAAGGAGGAGGTGGAGAAAGAGGGGGAGGAGGTTGAGGAGAAGGAGGACGAAAAAGAGGAGGTGATGGAGGAGAAGGTGATGAAGGAGGAGGAGGAGGAGGAAAAGGAAAATGAGGAAGCTCCCTTTAGTATCAGTTTGAGGACCTCAAGATGAAAAACTCAAAGTTGAGGACACCCAACTCAAATTGCAATTACTCCATCATATTCCTTTACTTATCTATTAATATATTAATTAATTTCATTTTTTCTATTTCATTTTGCATCCGACCTTGTTATGGACCAAAAGGTCTCCTTTGTAATCCTTTGTGTGTCCACACATGCCCACCAAAACAACTTGTTCCTACCCATTGACCCAGCTTGACCCAAATGAATGTTCCTTTAACCCAGGAGTCAACAAACTCCTTTAACAGCGGCCACACACAACAATTTTGTTCAATATGATACAGTAAATACACAAAATATAAAGACATACCTATTCACAAATTAACAAAATATATAACACACAAAGAATAAAAACAGCAAATATGTTTATTTATTTTTTTAATTTATTTATTTATCTATTTATTTATTCATTTATTTGTTTATTTTAGAAAAAATCATAATTAAAAAGAAAAATTAAACGTACAGTGGAACGGCGGGCCGGATGGACTAGGCCCGCGGGCCGTACCTTGGTGAACCCCTACACTACCCAACCGCGTGCACGCGCACCCGTCGACCCATCCCGTTCTAGTGGTGATGAAGCGGTAGGTATGTTGTAACACCGCTAAATCATGGTACACTAAGAACTCCCAAGAGTCAAACATCAACAGACAAATCATTAATGTCCCCAGAGGAGACAAGTCGAGGGAGAAGGGTTTGGGTGATTGAGAGGGGAAAAAGGGGAAACGAGGGAAGAGATGGGGGAAGAGAGGGTATGGGGTTATGAGGGGAAGACGAAATGGGCGAGAAGGGAGAGGGAAAGGAGGAAAGGGGAGTGAGGGAATGATGGGGGAGGGAATGGTAAGGGAAAGGGGAAAAGGTAAAAAAAAAAAAGGGAAATTAAATGTGGCAAGAATAGAGAGGAGGTTTAGGCAGTGAGGTAAGCGAGAGGAAGAAGAGAAGAAAAGGGAAGAGGAGGGGAAAGGAGAGAGAGAAGAGACGGAAGAAAAATTATATTAAAAAAAAATTAGCACGTGCGCTGTGTGTGTGTGTGTGTGTGTGTGTGTGTGTGTGTGTGTGTGTGTGTGTGTGTGTGTGTGTGTGTGTGTGTGTGTGTGTGTGTGTGATTCACCATGGTCTTTGATCACGTGTCTGACTCGTGATCGACAGCTATTTCCTTCCCGTATCCGCGTGTTTGTGTATGTGCGTGTGTCTACGTGTGTTTGTGTTTGTGTATGTACTGTATGTCATTCACCATGATCTTGGATCACGTGTTGTTCTCCTGATCGACATCTATTTCCCTCCCGGAAGAGAGCTCAGACCTCATGCATGACCGATCTATGGTGTGTGTGTGTGCGTGCGTGCGTGTGTGTGTGTGTGTGTGTGTGTATTTACCTAGTTGTATTTTACGGGAAGAGGAGCTATGCTCGTGGGGTCCCGTGGTGTCTCGTGTGTGTGTGTGTGTGTGTGTGCGTGCGTGCGTGTGTGTGTGTGTGTGTGTGTGTGTGTGTGTGTGTGTGTGTGTGTGTGTGCTTGTGCGTGCGTCTGTATGTGTATGTCCGCGCCAGACAGCTGTAAAATACATCAACCAAAGACAACCAAGATTCTTCTCCTTCTCCCTCCAACTATCTCGTAATCACTACAGAAGACAGATCGAGCCCGTTTCCCTCTATGCTATTACAAACCTCTTAAAGCGTCGCAGACCCTTCTGGACATTCTTCCGGTCCTCCTCAGTTTAACAAATGCGAACCTACGTAAATCTTGCTCTCAACCGTGACATTTCCTTCGAACGAGCGACCTCTGTATGGGCCACGCATAAAGAGACGAATTTGTTTGCTTTTAGTCCTTGCAGCTGCTGGCGCCACACATGTTTTGGCACCAGACTTGCTTTTGTTCACTTCGGCGCCAGTGACGTGTGTGGGCGCTGGACCTAACCTACATTGGGTTCAGCAACTCACTCAGTCTGGCGCTCTGGAGTCAGACTGACGTTCGGTGTCTGTGATGACTGAAATGTCATGTCATCTCATATTCTCTCTCTCTCTCTCTCACTCTCTCCTTCTCTCTCTCTCTCACTCTCTCCTTCTCTCTCTCTCTCACTCTCTCCTTCTCTCTCTCTCACTCTCTCCTTCTCTCTCTCTCTCTCTCTCATTCTCTCACCTCTCACTCTCTCCTTCTCCCACTTTCACTCACTCTAACTCACTCTCTCATTCCCTCTCAATATCTCTCTTAATCTCTCTTTCTCAATCTCTCTCTCTGGCTTATTCTTTCTCTCTCTCTCTCTCTCTCTCTCTCTCTTTCTCTATAATCTCTCTCACTCTCTCTCTTTGGCGCCAGATTGTCAAGTTCCACTTTGGCACCGACATGTCCAAGGTTATCCTGGCACCAGTGGTCAAATGTACCTTGAACAATTTGGTGCTTTACCTGCATACATTGCTCGACTGAGTATAGCAAACACCACTTTCTAACACTTTTTCTACACGAGATTACGAACGGAGTTGCGTTAGATGTAATCAATTTTTCTTAATCAGTATCTGGGTGGATGCGTGTAACTGTGTTGGTTTGAATGGCGAGAAGCTAATTCAATTCTTAAGACTTCTCGTTCCCTAATAACTTTCCTTCCCTCCCCCTCTCTCTCTCTATCTTTCTGTGTGTGTGTGCCTAAACTTCACATATACAGAAAATAACTAAAATATGGGTAAGTATATATACTGTACAGCAGCAATACAACCAAGGAAATCCATGTAACGCAGAAATTTTCAATAAATACAGGTAACGATAAACACTCGTAGACCCACTATGGAAAACACAGAACTACACATATACGAGTCGAGCATACACACACGCGCACGCACGCACACACACACACACACACGCGACTCGTGGCGCAGTGGTAGAGTTCCCGGCTGCCACTACGGCAGTCCAGGTTCAAATCCCGCCCAGGGCTGAAATAATTTCAGTATCGCTTCGCTGCGAGTCGTTACT
>NC_134781.1:79184056-79186556 GCF_046742065.1 Oratosquilla oratoria | reverse complement strand
GTATACCAGAACGGAGAGTTTACATACGTTAAAATTGATCAATATTCTTTTATGAGATGGAATGCTATAGAAATGGGGAATTGTAAAAAGTTAAGCGGTCAGCATTAATTTTTGAGTGGAGATTAAAAAAAAATAAATAAATAAATAAAAAGTGGATCTGGTCCCACGAATCGTCCCTAAAATATTTATCACATCAAATTTAAGCAGTCAATATTTCATAAAGGAGCTTAGGACGTTTAAGCATTTCAAGCGGATCTCCTAGACGGAAAACAAACTAATATATTGCATTGTCATTGTTAATTTATGTCGAGTAATTCAACGACTATTGATGAATAAATATTGCGATAGTGACAATAAGCAACTGGTGTTGTAATGCCTGGAAACAGTAGTTGTTACAAGAACAGTGAAGAACTGTTATGGCAATGCCAGTACACTGCGGAACTGCCAGGAAGCAACTGGTATACTACGCCACCAAGCAACTGCTCTGCTAGCGCCAGTAGTAAACGATTACGGTAGTAATAACAATAAATAACTGGTACAGCAGTGTCAGTAACCTACTGCATGAGTACCATCATGGAAGCCATTTCCTCATATCTTTTAATGCCAGACCTCACGTTGAAGAAGTAAATAGCCGCCCTATCTGCAGTTATCTCTTATGTTGACGTTTTTTTATTTTTATTCCCTACGTTATCCGAGCGAGGTCATGACCTTTCCTAAAGGTCAACGCCCGAAGGTGCGTTGCATGTGTTTCGAGAGGGAGAATGAACTGGATGAAATAAACGCCATAGATAAATCCTCAATCATCCTTAGCCTTCTCGTTCACGAAGCCAAGTTTGCATTGTAAGTGTTTCACGAAAGGAAAATGAAATATACAAGATAAACACACAAGAGGAATCCTTAATCCTCCTTATCCCGTCCGGTTCCTGCCCCTTCCCACTTCCTGCTGAGGAAAAAAAATATATAATTGCCATCCTCCAGGTAATTATACAAGATCGGTAACTAAACAAATAACTGACTACTATTCCAATTGCTTAATTAAGGCGTAATATCCAGACGACTTTATTCATGTCAGAGTGATGCATTTGAGCTGATATCGTTTGGAAACAAAACCGCCTCATTAACCATTAAACTCCAGTGTCATATGTTGGGAGTTTGAGCTACCTTACCTTGCCACTTCATTCAGTTCAGAAATGCCCACTGATGCAATTGTGTTTTATACAAATACTCCATTCTTAGCTTTCTTTTCGCAATGATTAAAGCTTTGTTTCCTGTATCTGTATAATACTAGCCTACATTTATAATGTTTTGTGTTCTATTTTGTTTTACTCTATTTTATTGTGAATTGTTATGTCTTGCGTTTTATCCTGTGTATTTTGTGCATTTTAGTCATTATTTTCTTGAGCTGTATAACAAAAAGAACTTAATTGTTCCCAAGTGTGACGAGAGTGACAAAGCATTATCTACCTTCCTGTCCTTCCCCCACTCACTATCTCCATTACTTTTCTCCTGCTGCCCCACTCTTCACTTCTCTCTCTCTCTCTCTCTCTCTCTCTCTCTCTCTCTCTCTCTCTCTCTCTCTCTCTCGCGCTCGCTCTCTCTGTTTTCTCTCCTGCTCCCATTTCTTTGTTCCTCTTTTTAGCTCATTCTTTCCTACTGGCTCTCTACCTCTCTTTATTCCCTGTTTTTTTTTCTCTCCCGTTCCCTCTCTTCCTTATTCCTCTCTCCCTCCTGCTCTATCTCGCTCCCAATCTCCCAGTTCCTTTCTCCTACTTCCTATTCCTTGCTATTCGATGGAATAACCAGTACTCAAGGGATTGATCCTACAAAGCTTTACCCAAACACAGCGCTCTGTCCTCTCTCACTCCAAATTCCATTCTCCTTCACGTTCTTCTGCAACCATTTCCTTCCCTCGGTGAGGCTGAAAGAGGACCCTGGATTAGCCACGAAAGCCTTCATCCTCAATGTGTTCATTTCATCTTGGGCAGGGCCAGTAATAAACCATACACACACACACACACACACACACACACACACACACACACACACACACTCCACACACACACACACAACAAACACACAGTGACAGTGCTGTGGTGTTGTAAAGTAATAATGATAATATGGCCCCATTTTTTAAAGAATAAAGAAAGAATCCCCAAATTTCAAACAAATGCCCCCGATATGCAAGTTACTTTAGATGTATGACAGAAAGGCAAAAGATATCTGGAAGAGATGAGGATCTTGGGAGATTACAAATATGAATTCAGAAAAGTAAGGTTATGTGTTCCAGAATTGAGTTTTTTTTCTTCGGGAGTGATCTGTGTGTTACAATCAAAGTATTTGGTGCATTCCTGGATTTGGAAAAAGCATATGATAAAGTATTTCATCAAAGATTAATGTTAAAATTAAAACGTATAGGATGTCTCGAAGGAATTCTGATGGAGTGGATAAAAGCCTTTATGAAGAATGGATTAACGAGGTTAGCGAGTCGTGACCTTAAATC
>NC_134781.1:79169056-79179056 GCF_046742065.1 Oratosquilla oratoria | reverse complement strand
ATTTCCCTGTCTCTGTCGTCGTCGTCGTCGTTGTCGTCGTCGTTTGTCGTCAGGTTGATTAAGAACTGTCGTTTATTTGCTTTTACCGTTGATTGTCAGAAGACCCATCAAATGGCGAGCCTGTCAACTGCCTTCCTGTCAACTCACCCTGGAAAGAAAGAGAAAGAAGATATCAGTCAAACATTCTTTTATATTTATACATAAGGACAAAAAAGGCATATTCCATAGCCCTTTTCAATCATAATAGAAAACATTAGTGTGAGAAGATATTATAATACACAAAGAACAAGTTCAACGGCTCTCGGCTGAGGACACAAGAGTTCACAAAATGAAAGTTACTTTCCACTTCCGCCTGTGAAAAATGGCGGAATATATCACAAGACTTCTGAGATTTTAATAACAATTCGAAAAAGAAAAAAGGACAAATTTTCCCAAAGAGATCATAAAACGTGATGCATTACTGAAGCAGGGAATAAAGTTTGAAAAATCGGTGGAGGCATGTCGGCGACGCCAATGCTTAACGGTTGAAATTTGAAAATTTGAAACCCGGTTCAAACGACTGAAAATAACGACTCCTTTTAACCGTCTCCTTCTAATGAAGCGTTTGCCTTCTTTCAACGATGGCATGACGGCAACAGGAGAGTATTATTCATCCGTTGATATAATGTTATCTTGGTAGTATGAAAACAACTTCTACATCTTTGCATTCTCCACATAAGTTACATACATATACACATACCAAAAGCTTTTCCCCCTTATATGGGAGGTAGCCAAAAAAAAGGCACAAAAACCACTCCCACCCATTCCATCCCTAACATACTCCCTTACCCTCCACCCTCTTCTCTCCCTCTCATCTTAGCACCTCCTGGATGACGGGTCCTCCCTGCATCTCGCCCACTGCCCTGGGTCAGAGGCAGTGTCGCAAGACACAGCACATCCACAGCAAGGCCGCTTCATTAAATCGGTGAACCCCCCCTCTCCGTCCCTTTATGCAGAAAAGGAGAAATCCCTTCGGGTTGCGTCAATTTATTTCATACATACTCCCTCACCCCCATCCCCCACCTACTCCACCTCATGCATCACAGCATCATCCATACACAACCATTCTCCTTCCACCCCTATCTTCTGTCCTCTCCCGTCCTTCCTCAACCGACATTCCCCTCTTTCTCAAAGCCCCTTTTACCCCATCCATCCACCTCATCCTAGGTCGACCCCACATGTTCACTCCTTCCACCTCTGCCTTCCACACCTCTTTTACTAGTCTTTCTTCACTCATTCTTTCCATGTGTTCAAACACATGGAAAGAATGAGTGAAGAAAGATAAGTTAACTTTGTTAAATCCAGAAGACTTTATTCAGTCAGAAACCGTACTGAGGCTGACGGAAGTCCCTAAGCGCATTACCAGGAACGGCACACTTTACATAAATTATCCTGGTTAACACCAATCTTGATGGTCACCGCAGAGACCATATGAAAATGGAACCTTTTTTTAAATGTACAACATTCCGCATGAAAATATTTTTCAAGTACACAGACACAGGAAACAAACTCTACGCTATTCATACATCTATTTATACAGTTTAGAGGTTGTATTCCGCGTCTCTGTTCTTGGAAAAGCTTCAGCAAGAGAAATGTTGTACATTTAATAAAGACACACATAGAATCTACTCTGACCATTTGGTCGATAATTGCTATTTTGAATCACCAAACTTCAACACATAACCAAGGACCATCTCACGAGGTTCCCTTTAGCTGAATAAATCGTTTGGCTGTGGCTTGTCCACGGTTCTTGAAAATACAAGATTAACCAGGAGGAACCTTTGTGAATCCCATCCCATACAGAATGGATTACAAATGTGGAGCATGTCGACAGGAGACTTTTTGGTCCATAACTAGGTCGGATGCGGAAAAAAATAAAATGATAAATAAATAAAAAAATAAAAATTATAATAATATAGATAATAAATGAAATAAATAAATGCATAGGTATAGTTAAATAATAAACAAACAGGTAAATAGCAAATAATAATGAATTGACAGATAACTAATAATAAATGAAAATCAAGCAAATAATAATAAACAGACAAATAATAGCAAACAAATAAACAAATAGTATAAAATAAATGGCATTCATTACAGCATCTTCCTTAGGTGTTTATCTAAACCAGTGGTTCTTAACCCCTGGGTCGCCAAGCCATTTTATTGGGTCGCTAAGGGTTTGCAGAAAATAATTATTTTCCCACTACAAATATATTATAATTATATACTGTAATAATTAAAATACATAATGCCTAGTTTTAGGATTCTAAGCAGACCATGATTAAATAATTTTGTTTCTGTAACCCGCTTTTAAAAGCATAATCATATTACTTATAAAGACAATTCGTATATCTATGTAGGCTTGGGTCGCGATGCTTGATTTGTGCAAAATTTTGGGTCGCTGCCAAAAAAGGTTAAGAACCACTGATCTAAACTAACCTTAAAGCTTCGAACTGAACTACATTGCACTGCCTCTGCGGGAAGTTTATTCCACTCATTAACTACACGGTTGGCGAAGTTGTTTCTACCCACTTCCAAATTAAATCCATCCCATGCATAGTATGATCCTTTTCCTTTTTACGAGTAATCTCAGGCTACCGCCTATCTATTTCATTCGCCTTCACATCACCCCTTCCTTACTGTGTAGTACTTTTCTCTTTATTTCAGTTGCCGCCAGGCGTTTTTATTCATCTCCGCAGGGTCTCCCTGGTAGCATAAGGGTCACTCTGCGTCCTGGGGAGGTCCTTGTCAAGGCGACGCTGTTATTTCAGCAGTTGTGAAGTTCGGGTAACCGAAATTTGCAGAAATCCCAAGAGGACAAAAACCTCTGGGCTAAAACCGCGAGATTACACACTATTCTCCCTAAAGACTCCTCCTCCTCCTCCTCCTCGACTTCTTCCTTTTCTGTGTGTATGTGTGTACATGCGTGTGTGTGTGTGTGTTTTTTTTTCATGCGTGTGTATGTGGGTTGTGTTTATGTGTGCGTGTGTGTGCGATTTTTTTTTTGCATTTGCCTGTATGGTGTGTGTGTGTGTGTATACGTGTGTGTGTGTGTGTATACGTGTGTGTGTGTGTGTGTGTGTGTGTGTGTGTGTGTGTGTGTGTGTGTGTGTGTGCGTGTGTGATTGTATGAGTGTGTCTGAGGAATGTATTTGTATTTGTGTTCGTGCGGCTATGTTTGTATGTGGGGGGCATTGGGTGTGTGTGAGAGGGTGGGGGTGTTAGTGGGAGCGAGAGAGAGAGGGAGAGAGGGGGAGAGAGAGAGAGAGAGAGAGAGAGAGAGAGAGAGAGAGAGAGAGAGAGAGAGAGAGAGAGAGAGAGAGAGAGAGAGAGAGAGAGAGAGAGAGAGAGAGAGAGAGAGAGAGAGAGAGAGAGAGAGAGAGAGAGAGAGAGAGAGAGAGAGAGAGAGAGAGAGAGAGAGAGAGAGAGAGATAGAGAGAGAGAGAGAGAGAATGAGAGAGGCCGTGAGAGTAGGACAGAGAGGAGGAGAGGAAGACAGTGTTTCTCTATCTGCAAGAGCATCCTCATCTCTTTCTCCTCTTTTTCATTCTGTTGTCCCTTCCCTCTCTCTGTTTACTTTCTTCCTCTCTCTCCTCCTTCCTCCTCTCTCCTCCCTCCCTCACTCCCTCCATGACTCCACCGTGATCCACAAATACTTGGATTGAAAGTTTGAAGTTCAAGACTCCAAGTTAGGTTGGGGGGAGGATGATGTAAGCCCCAAAGTGGGTTAAGTTAAATTACTACAATGAAGAACCATGGAAGTCTGTGATGGGTGAACGACCTCTCAAATCATCACCCACTCATCACCCAAACCACCCCCTCCCCCCGCCCCCAACGACCCCGTGGCTCCTCCCCCCATCCCCCCATCATCAGGGTCCTTCAACTCTCTCCGTGGATCATAATTATTGAAACTTTGTAAAGATTTATCTCAAAAGTCAGGTTACCTTCTTCTGGTACTATTTTGTGGCCTTGAAAGTTTGTTGTTATATTTGAACTATTATTGATATCCACTGGCTAGTGTTAGTTACCGCTGGCATACAAGTTGTCTCTTGAAGTGTTTGAGTGCGATGTCGGACTATATCTGGTGCCCCCTTTTTTTTTTTTTTTTTTTTTTTTTTTTAGCGGCAAACTACTCCTGAAACTAAAATGCTAACACTGCCTTTAACATTGCGAGTTCGAACCTTATTTTCACCCTATTTGGTGCCAGGGAGTATTATTCAACTGAGGTAAACCTTTCAAATAGTCTATAATTTGGCGCCATCAATTTCTTGACCACGACGGCGCCAACTGAAAACAATCGTCTTGCGATAACCAGAATAATTATGTTAAATAATTTCATCTTTTGCTGACTCCAACTATCATCAGCGACTATCTACTATCTCCACTGCCCTTCTGTTAGCGTCTCTGGATGTTACTGCAACTTCCAACACGGCCTTCGTTTTTATCATTAACTCCATAGTTCACTTCATAACTGCACATATGTCATCATTACCACCATCACCATTATCATCACCATCGTTACCACTAGTATGATCACTAGCACCTTATCATCACCATCACCACCATTAGTGTCATCACTAACATCTTATCATCATCAATACCATCACCATAATCATCACCATCATTATCATTGGTATGATCACTAACACCTTATCATCATCATCATCATTACCATTAGTATCATCACTAACATCTTATAATCATCGATATCATTATCATCACCACCATTACTATCATCACTAACACCTCAATATCAATATCATCACCATTATCATCATCATCATCATCATTACCATTAGTATGATCAATAACACCTTACCATCATCATCATCACCACCACCTTATCATCATCACCATTAGTATCATCACTAACACCTTACCATCATCACCATTAGTATCATCACTAACACCTTATCATCACCACCATCATCATCATTATCATTCTCACCACCAATACCCTTTATTTTTTCAATATTAAACCAACAGCCATACCATCACCATTCCCAACACCTCCGACTTCCTCTTCTCGCAATTACTAAAATCACGATCCTCATCTCCTCCTCCACCTTTCTTATCATCGTCGTTATCAGAGCGTCGAGGGCTGACCGACACAAGAACAGGGCCGCTCCGTCCGTGGTGGTCATTATTAATTCAATTTAGACTAGATCTAGAATGAGCTGACACCGCATATAGTCAGTGTATCACTGTATCACTGCTAACTCGTTAAACCGATTATCATTATAATTATTTTACCACACTTTGTCATTCATTATCGATGTGAAGAGCGAGATGAATTATATATATATATATATATATATATATATATATATATATATATATATATATATATATATATATATGTTCGATTGAAGACCAGAGCTAATTCAATATCCACTATCTTCTTAGTGTTTTTCTCAAATTTCCGAATAGTCTGTTCGTATCTTGAAGGGAGGTCAAACACGAGGCTTCCGAGATCCATGGTGTTATTAGAACGAAAAACATTGTGTTTGACCTCCCTTCAAGATACAAACTATTCGGAAATTTGAGAAAATCACTAAGAAGATAATTAGCTCTGGTCTTCAATCAAACATGTATACAAGAAAACGTACCGCCCATTTATACTAATATATATATATATATATATATATATATATATATATATATATATATATATATATATATATTATATATATATATATGCGGAAAAACCACCAAGGAAAAAGATAAACTGATGGCCAAGCGCTTTCGTCTATTCAGACATCCTCAGGGTACATGAGAGGATGTCTGAATAGACGAAAGCGCTTGGTCATCAGTTTTTCTTTTTCCTTGGTGGTTTTTCCGCATATTTAGAATCGGGAGCTCATGTGATTTTCATGAATATATATATATATATATATATATATATATATATATATATATATATATATATGTATTATCTAGAGAGCGACCTCTTAATCTATCAATGGAGCTGTATCCATCTTTAGCGACAACAACAACAACAATGACAACAAAAACGTGAGAATGCGAGGGGTCTTATCAGTCCTTACTTCTTGTCGGGTATGGCTATTACTGACATAATGAAACGATAATATTAAATACATAAATAAATAAACAAACAAATAGACAAATAAATGAGTAAATAGATGAATAAATAGATAAATAAATAAATAATGAATAAACGAATCATAAATAGATAATTACATAAATAAGTGAATAGATAACAAAAGATGAATAAATTGATAAATTAGTGGATAAATTTATAAAAAAAAATATATATATATATATATCACTAGAGGAAATACGGATGAATTCAGAGTTCAGTAAACGTGGTGACGTCATCGTCTACGATGACGTCATCAAAGAAAACTGACAAAGAATTAAGGAATGTTTGGAAACGACTGTGTTGATGTCGACAACACTGGTAATGATGAAAAATGATGAGAATATTTCAGGGAGAAATGAAGTTTAAGCCAATTATGATGATGCCATGATGATGATGATGATCCTGGGGATTATTCGATGATAACGAGGAGGAGGAGGAGGAGGAGGAGGAGGAGGAGGAAGAGGAAGACAGATATACAAACAGAAATAATTAAAAGTGATTTCCGAGGTGAAGCGAAAGCGGAATTGGTGAGAGGGAGGAAGAGGGGAAGAGAGGAAGAAGAGGGGAGGAAGAGGGGAAGGAATAGGGGGAGGAAGAGGGGAGGAAGAAGAGAAGGAAGATAGGAAGAAGAGGGGAGGAAGAGGGGAGGAAGAAGGGAAGGAAGAGAGGAAGAAGAGGGGAGGAAGAGGGGAAGGAAGAGGGGGAGGAAGAGGGGAGGAAGAAGGGAGGAAGAGGGGGAGGAAGATGGGAAAGAATGGGGGAAGAAGAGGGGGAGGGGAGGAATAGGGGAAGAAGAGGGGGAGGAAGATGTGGGAGGAAGAGGAGGGAGGAAGAGGAGGGAGGAGAAGGAGAGAGATGGGGACGGGTGGGGGATTGGATCAAGTTGCCGAGGAATTCTCCCCCCATCAACCCCCCCACCCTTTCTTCCCCCCTTTAACCTCCCTAACAGACAAGAATTTGTTTAACAATGGAGTGGTTAACGAAAGGAATAGTCTTAGTAACTATGTAATGAGCAAGGAAACTATCGGGTTTTTTTAAAGGAGATTAGATAGCTTTATGGATGGGTAGTAATGTACATAAACTGCCTAGTGTAGACCTTAAGGTCTCTTACAGACTTCTCCGTTCTTATGTTCTTGGATTTACATGTTCTCTGTTGTATATTCATAACCACGACCCATCTACCCCTCCCTTTATCTCCTCTCCCTTCCCTCCTCCCGATCACCTCCTCTCCCCTCCCTCCTCTCCCATCACCTCCTCTCCCCTTTCTCCTTCCTCTCCCATCCCTCCTCCCTATCACCTCCTCTCCCCTCCCTCCTCTCCCCTCCCTCCTCTCCCCTTCCTCCTCTCTCCTCCTTCCTCTCCCATCACCTCCTCTCCCCTCCCTCTCTCCCCTCCTTCCTCTCCCATCACCTCTTCTCCCCTCCCTCCTCTTCTATCACCTCCCCTCCCATCCCTCCTCTACCCTTCCTCCTTTCTCCTCCTTCCTCTCCCATCATCTCCTCCCCGTCACCCCCTCTCCCATCACCTCCTCTCCCCTCCCCTCCCTCCTCCCCCATCAACTCCTCTACACCTTATTCGAAAACGTTCTATCCCCCCCACACCTCCTCCCCAGCATTGTTCAGCCCATCTCTCCAGATTTACAGGATCAGACATTCCTGTTCCATATCTGACACCATCCTTTTTCTCTTCCTCCCCTCTTCTCCCCCCCTCCTGTCATTTTTCTCCCCACCACTCCCCACTCCCTCCTGCCTCTCTTCTCCCCCCTCCCCTTCCCCACCCCAGGTCGCCCTCCTCCTCCTGTCTTTTGCATTCTCAACGAGGTCAGGACCTGACCTGAATCCAACTGCTTCGTATTCGTCAGAAGAAAATCCAAAGAGTATGGCATCATGGCCAAGAGGATCACTCTCGAAATATCCCCACTACTTTACATATTTCATTCTGACTATCGGCCTACTATTCTAGTCAAGTAAAATAATATCCCAGGCATATACGAACTCCAATCCTTTTTCGTGAGTGTTTTTACCTTCGTTAACCAAACGTGTCCTAATGAATTTATTATGGTCAACGAAAGAGGATCTAATTCGCTTAAATACACATCTCGTCCATGATTTGCAAGCTCAAAGCTGCCACATTCTTGTTTATTTTATCCTAATTACCAATCGATTTTATTCTGTTACGGAATACTAATACTAGCGAGGTATTACGGTTATGCTGAAGAAGCAAGCAAGCAAGCATGTGTGTGTGTGTATGTGTGTGTGTGTGTGTGTGTGTGTGTGTGTGTGTGTGTGTGTGTGTGCGTGTGTGTGATTCACCATGGTTCACCATGGTCTTTGATCACGTGTTGGACTCGTGATCGACAGCTATTTCCCTCCCAGAAGAGAGCTCAGAGCTCATATATGACCGATCCATGGGTAATGCTATGACCTTACACGCACACACATCCCCACCTCCCCGCCCACGAGAGTTGGAGTAACGACCAGCACCGCAGCGATACTGAAATTATTTCAGCCCTGGGCGGGATTCGAACCCGGACCGCCGTAGTGGCATGGCAGCCAGGAACTCTAATCACTGCGCCACGAGTCGTGTGTGTGTGTGTGTGTGTGTGTGTGTGTGTGTGTGTGTGTGTGTGTGTGTGTGTGTGTGTGTGTGTGTGTGTGTGTGTGTGTGTGTGTGTGTGTGTGAGTGTGCGCGCGCATGCGTGCACTTGTCAAGCATCTCGACACTAAGCCCTGTAATCCCGCCCTCTAGGCTTCGGTCGGAGGTTAAGCCGGGCTTTACAGTTGGGCTTTATCTTGGGCTGCAGGAAAGGTTTCGTCTGCGGTGGCCTCGGGACCTCTGGTGGTGGTGGTAGGGGGAGGTGGTGGTGGGGGAGGTGGGGGGGTAGGGAGAGGTGGTGGTAGGGGGAGGTGGTGATAGTCGGACGTTGTGGTAGGGGGAGATGGTGATAATCGTTCGTGGTGGTAGGGGGAGATGGTGATAATCGTTCGTGGTGGTAGGGGGAGATGGTGATAATCGTTCGAGTTTGTAGGGGGAGATGGTGATAATCGTTCCTGGTGGTAGGGAGAGATGGTGATAATCGTTCCTGGTGGTAGGGAGAGATGGTGATAATCGTTCGAGGTGGTAGGGGGAGATGGTGATAATCGTTCGAGGTGGTAGGGGGAGATGGTGATAATCGTTCGTGGTGGTAGGGGGAGATGGTGATAATCGTTCGTGGTGGTAGGGAGAGATGGTGATAATCGTTCGAGGTGGTAGGGGGGGGATGGTGATAATCGTTCGTGGTGGTAGATGGAGATGGTGATTATCGTTCGAGGTGGTCGGGTGCGATGGTGATAATCGTTCGTGGTGGTAGGGGGAGATGGTGATAATCGTTCGTGGTGGTAGGGGGAGATGGTGATAATCGTTCGTGGTGGTAGGGAGAGATGGTGATAATCGTTCGTGGTGGTAGGGGGAGATGGTGATAATCGTTCGTGGTGGTAGGGGGAGATGGTGATAATCGTTCGTGGTGGTAGGGAGAGATGGTGATAATCGTTCGTGGTGGTAGGGGGAGATGGTGATAATCGCTCGAGGTGGTAGGGAGAGATGGTGATAATCGTTCGTGGTGGTAGGGGGAGATGGTGATAATCGTTCGAGGTGGTAGGGGGAGATGGTGATAATCGTTCGAGGTGGTAGGGATAGATGGTGATAATCGTTCGTGGTGGTAGGGGAAGGTAATAAATCTGTGGCAGAGTAGTCATATGTGGTGATAGTAGTCATATGTGGTGGTAGGAAAAGATGGTGGTAGTTCGTGGTGATAGGGGAAGATAGTGGTAGCCGGGCGTGGTGGTAGGGAGAAGGTCGGGCTGGTGGAGTTGGCGGTGG
>NC_134781.1:79116556-79166556 GCF_046742065.1 Oratosquilla oratoria | reverse complement strand
TTTCCCTCCCGTAATAGAGCTCAGAGCTCGTATGACCGATCTATGGGTAATGTTATGACCTTACACGCACACACAACCCCAACTCCCTGCCCACGTGAGTTGGAATAAAAGCCCGCAGCGCAGCGATACTGAAATTATTTCAGCCCTGGGCGGGATTCGAACCCGAACCTCTGTAGTGGCAGCCAGGAGCTCTAACCACTGCACCACGAGGTGTGTGTGTGTGTGTGTGTGTGTGTGTGTGTGTGTGTATGTGTGTGTGTGCACGCATCCTTCAATAATGTGACCGTCTTCCATCGAAATCTATTTCTTCTATTATTTCGCACCTCGCTCCCATTCCTCCCCAGACCTGTCACTCCATCTTCTCATAAACGTCAAATCGGAGAGCTCCTCCTTGCCACATTCCCTATTTCTTTCTTGTTCGTATCTCCTCGCACGTTTGGTCATACAAGTCCTCTGACGTTTTGCTAGCTTGTTGATGACGCTAAAAGGATTTTAGTCGACATTTGTTTGAAAACATATTTACCAAAAGCAACCCGGTAACGGAACTTGTACGCATGATAAAGCTTTGTCTTATTTCTGACTACACATCTTCGTCACAGTCCTAAATGCAGAAACATCTCAGAACAATTACCTTTCGTTCTCTGGGTAATTCTGGCAATTGGTCATCACACTTAAAGCATCTTCTGTACCCACGTCACGCGGACATGATTTTCTACACTCACAAAGACCCTCCTCCCACACTTATCATCTCACGCTCGTTTCCCGCACTACATTACCCCTCACCTTCTCACGAAATTCTGTCTATCTCACGCCTCCTCTCATTCTTCTTTTTCTTCCTCCACCATCTCCACCTCCTCCTCCTCCTTCCTCTCCCACGCCTCCTACTCTCACCCTCTTCCCTCTTCGTCCTTACCCAAACTGGCTCATTATTCTCATCCTAGCTTCTAAGAACTCGTCTATTTCTATCATTCACCAGTTCGTTCTCCACCCGCGCTTAAAACAATCAAACATTTCAAAGTACTGGACTCCTCTTGGAACTGCCTCTCTTCTGCAAACTATATATTGAAATGCAACATTCGCCTCTGTGCAGATCCTAAGCATCTGTCTCTCAAAGACGGACAGTTAATTTCATTTGATACAAATTACGTAAAGAGGAGAGAGTAGAGGAGAGAGAATGAGAGAGGAGAAGAGAGGGAGCAAGGGTAGGAGTTAGGGTGGGAGTGTGTGTTTGTATTTATCTAGTTATGCGTGATTCACCTTGGTCTTTGGATCACGTGTTGGACTCGTGATCGACAGCTATTTCCCACCCAGAATAGAGCTCAGAGCTCGTATGACCGATCTATGGGTAATGCTATGGCCTTACACGCACACACACACCCAACTCCCCGCCCACGAGAGATGGAGTAACGACTCGAAGCGCAGCGATACTGAAATAATTTCAGCCCTGGGCAGGATTCGAACCAGGTACCGCCGGCACCGCTGTACTGACAGTCTGGGACTCTACCAACCGCGCCACTGAGTCGTGTGTGTGTGTGTGTGTGTGTGTGTGTGTGTGTGTGTGTGTGTGTGTGCCTGTGTTTGTCTGAGAGAGAGATAGAGAGAAGGGGGTAAAGGTAGAGACAGAGATAGACAAATAGAGAGAAAGAGAGAGAAAGAGAGAGAAAGAGACCACATAACTATTAATTCACCACCACACCCCACCACCCCACTTCGAATCATACTGAAAACACTTCTGACGATTAAAAACTTTCCGTCTTTCATATCACTCCACATCTCCTTTGTAGGATCTCTTACCCACCCCATCGTCTTCTCTCCCTCACCCATTCCTCCCACTGATGTCCCCCGCACACTCATTAACTTCTCGTGCATTGCATGGATATGTTCATTATCTAAGTATCCAACTTTTCCTCTTTGAAGATCTTCAGAATCACATATCTGTCATCTTTATTGGACTCCCCAGGCTTCCTTGGTCTTGGAGGAAAGAGAGAGAGATGATAACGATTATGGAAAAAAAAAAATGACGACGACAGCACGTTATATTTGTATCATTTGCGTGATATACCGTCGGCTGGTGGTTTTATTGGAAATGCAGAGGTAAATGTTTTCCTTTTCAAGTTTAAAAGCTTGTCACTAGTGTCCGCATTAATTCACCATACCATTTCCACGTAATGGGAAGGGAAAAACCGATGGTAGGGCAAAACTATGCCAGTTTCGACAAGCCCTTTTTTTTTTTTTTTTTTTTTTTAGCTGACATTGGGTCACTTCCTCTGTGTATAATATATATATATATATATATATATATATATATATATATATATATATATATATATATAATATATATATATATATATATAAATATGAAATAATTCCGACCGTCGTCCCCGGATTCGAACCGAGACTCGTGAAATCACAAATCCATCGCTCTACCAACTGAGCTAGCGAGCCTATAAAATTCTCCAACCTGGGAGTTACGGTTCGAATCCGGGAACGACAGTCGGAATTATTTGATCGACATCACCGTCACTGATGATTCTATTCACACACACACACACATATATGTATATATAATATATATATATATATATATATATATATATATATGCATATATATACATTGTTGAAAGAAGAACACTCGCGAAGTATTCCATGTAAAGATTAGCCAGAACAGGAGAATGGTTAGAACCCATGCTACAGCCAAACTTTTACCTAAAAAATGAATTTTGAAAAAAAGGAAAGAAAAAAAATAGTTGACATACAGGTGCGTACAAGCTCAATGCTTTTAGAAACTGGAAGAGGGAATTTGTCTAGGAATGCTTGTAGCTTGTTTTCTAGAAAGGACAAAACATCATCAACACAAATGTACATACAAAAACAAAATCACTGATATAACAGACACACACACAAAAGATACATACACCAATTTGAATACCAAAACATGTAAATATTTCTGAGATCGTCAATAAGCCAAACAACGAGTTCGTGAATCTTTCAGGCCAGCGCG
The DNA here is from genome assembly GCF_046742065.1 of Oratosquilla oratoria. Taxonomy (NCBI): domain Eukaryota; kingdom Metazoa; phylum Arthropoda; class Malacostraca; order Stomatopoda; family Squillidae; genus Oratosquilla; species Oratosquilla oratoria. Next base: position 79,163,555 of record NC_134781.1, on the reverse strand, counting down.
TCCACCAGTCTGCAGCGTAGAAGAGAACCTGTTACATAAGTCATTCAATGCAAGCGAAATTATATTTGATCAGTTCGGCAAAAACACCATGACGTCACTTGGAATGAATAAAAACTGATTTCCCTGTTCAATTGAAATATTCAAAGGATTCACTCCGGAAGACGAATTGAAACAATCAAAATGTAACAATAATGATAAATAAAATATTTATGTCTCGTATTCTACTTAGTACTCAACGCATGAGATTTAATCATTTTGTTCAGTTATATCTCGTCTAAAAAATAAACGCTAAAATGAGTTAAAACGACATTATCGAAACTATCTTTCATCGTTGAGAATTCATTAGATTTTTAGATACAACACTTTTCATGCAATGAAGGAGATTTTTGTCAACAAAACTTGTATCCGTGCGAACAGCAGTTGAATACATATTTGTGATATATCGTGGCTTAGTTTAGTGTGTTCAAAGTTGTTCATCTGGAAATACGTCTGAACCTTCCCAAAAGTCATTCATAAACAAAGCCTTACATACTATAGCGGTTTCACACATGAACTCTTTATGGATAAAAAAAAAAATGTTGATTATGAGAGCATACCATTCCGTTCCTTGAAAATGGCGACCTGCTTCAAGGATCTTCGTGTAGTCAGGTGATTGCCCTGACCTAAGGAGAGGTCATTATAGGGTCATGCACGAATCTATATACATGTGTGTGTGTGTGTGTGTGTGTGTGTGTGTGTGTGTGTGTGTGTGTGTGCGCGCGCGCGTGTGGCCTGCGTGCATCCATGTGTGTATCACGCATATTTCTCTGCATGCACATGTGTATATGTAAATATGTGTGCTCCACATATACATATACCCACTCCTGCTAAAGGAGAGGCATCCAAGTAAGCAGGTTTAATTACGCGTGAGAGGAAAAGAATATAACTTAAAAAAAAAAAAAAAAAAAGTGCCAAGAACGACGGAAGGAGGAGCTGGAGCCACCCAAGAGTGAACACGAGAGAAGATTGAAGACGACGACAACGACAACGACGACGACGACGACGACAAGAACATTTCAGAGATAAAAAAAAATCACGAGGCAGAAATGTCAGATAAGACAATTACATTTTCATTTTTTTGGAGGAAAAAGAAAAAATGGATGAAGGAGTAGAAGAAGAAGAAGACGAAGGAAGGAAAAGGAAGACGAATGAGGAAAAAGGAAGAAGAAAAGGAAGACGAAGGAAGAAGGAAGAAAAGGAAGACGGAGGAAGAGGAAGAAAAGGTAGACGAAGGAGGAGGAAGGAAGAAATGGAAGCAGAAGAAAAAATAGAAGAAAAAGAAAAAGAAAAAGAAGAAAAAGAAGGAGAAGGAGGAGGAGAAGGAGGAGGAGAAAAGAAGAAGAACTACAGAAAAAGGATGGAATACGACGAAATTTTCGAATTATCAAACTATGCTACACGTCTCGGAAGGATAAAGAATAGGAGAAAGAAACGAGACACAGGAGATCAAGGAAAAAAGAAAAGAAAAAAAGGATAAAGGGACGATTGGCACGAGAAAAAAAATAACCTCTAGAGGTGGAGAAAGAGAGTAAGAGAGAGGAAGGAGTAAGAGTAAGAGGGAAGTGAAAGATTCAGAAGAGAGTATGAGAGAGAGGAGGACACAAGGCGAGATAGAAAGGAGACGCACGAGACATAATTGGATAGGGAGAGTCTGAAGGAACATGAAGGAGAGGACAGGTTCATGAGGAAGAGAGGAGGAGGAAGAGGAGGAGGAGGAGGAGGAGGAGGAGGAGGAGGAGGAGGAGAGGAGGAAGTGGCATGTGAGAGAAATGGAAAGGGAAGGACACAATCCAGAGGAGCAAAAGGAAAAAAAAGTGTTTAAAAGGGACGAGGTGAAAGATGAGGGAAGGGCATAAATGAAAAGGGGAGGGGCATGGATGAAAAGAGGAGGGGCATGGATGACAAGGGGAGGGGCATGGATGAAAAGGGGGAGAGGCATGGATGAAAAGGGGAGGGGAATGCGTGAAACAGAGAAGAGCATGAAAGAAAAGAGGAGGGGCATACGAAAAAAGAGATGGGGAAGGCGTGAAAAGGGGAGGTGCATGGATGAAAAGGGGAGGAGCGTTATAGAAAAGGAGAGGGGGCATGCTTGAAAAGGGAAGGGGCATGCGAGAAATGGGGAGGGGCATGCTTGCAAATGGGAGGGGCATGCTTGCAAATGGGAGCGGCATGCGTGAAAAAGGTAGGGGCATACGTGAAAAGGGGAGGGGCATGTGTGAAAAGGGGAGGGGCATGAGTTTCAGCGTTGGGGCATTAGGGTGAGTGAGGTTTCCGAGAAAGGGGGAAGAGAGAGAGAGAAGAGAGGTCAGGGTAAGAGAGAAAAAAGGGGAAAGGAAAGAGAGGTACGGAAGTGAAGAGAGGTCAGCGAAAGAGAGAGAGAGAGACAGAGAGAGAGAAGAGAGAAAAGGGGAAAGGGAAGAGAGGTACGGTAAAGAAGAGAGGTCAGCGGGAGAGAGAAAAAAAAGAGAAAGGGAAGAGAGGGGAGAGAAGTATGGGTGGAATAGAGGGGAAGATAATAGGCAAGAGTAAGTACCCGAGAAAGAGGGGAAGCTTGTGAGGGAAATGAAAGGTTTATGTAGAGGAAGGGGAGATAGCAGGTGGATGTGGGAGTCTGTGGGAGCCTGTGGGAGTCTGTGGGAGTGGGCTAACTACCGTATCTGAGGGGATGAAGGGAGACGGGTCTACGGAGTAAAGATCTAAACTATGGAGAGCTGTATCCAGGTTGTGTCAAGTCCAGGACGGCGTTCTGTCTACCGCACCAGAAGACTTTATTCGTCTGAGGCGTGGACACCGTCCCGAAAGGGGCTGGGAAGGATCGAGACCCTTATACAAGCCGGGGGGGGGGAGGTTCACATCCAGTATCTGAATAGAGCTGTTAAGTTTTCGCTTTATTTATTTATTTATTTATTTATTTTTTAATTCCGATTAGACCAGCTGCGTTTGTGTTGAAACATTTAAGAATCTCTTTCTCGCTAACGACAAGTAAAGTTGAAATCCTGCTTGCCACGGAACAAAAGGTCCCCTCGTATACCCATCCACACAAGTCCCACCTGTTTTACTCCTGCGTTCATTCCCATCCTGATTTCAAAGACCTTCCTACGGCCGGAGAAGCCGTCCCCAGTGATATGGCGCCACTCACACGCCTCACTCCCACTTCCCTCTCACCCAATGATACCACGCCATTAATGCAGCGCCAACAATGGGTCATCGATGCGGGCCAGGTTAGGCCCAAATGTTGCATGAAGACAGCAATGACGATGCCTGTGGGGCGAATGGAAAGGGAGGGAGGGAGGAAGTGGCGGAAGAAGAAGAGGAGGAGGAGGAGGAGGAGGAGGAGGAGGAGGGGAGGAGGAGGAGGGGAGGAGGAGTGGGGGGAGGAGGAGGAGGGGAGGAGGAGTGGGGGGAGGAGGAGGGGAGGAGGAGGAGGGGAGGAGGAGTGAGAAGAGGAGGGGAGAAGGAGGAGGAGGAGGAGGAGGAGGGGGAGGGAGGGGGGGAGGGGAGGAGGAGGGGAGGGGGAGGGAGGGGAGGAGGGGGGGGGGAGGGGAGGGGGAGGGAGGAGGAGGAGGAAGGAGGGAGGGGGGATGGGAAGGGGAGAGGGAGGAGGAGGAAAGAGGGGAGGAAGAGGCAAGGGGAGAGGAGGAGAGGAACACGAGGGAGGAGGATGAGGATGAGTGAGATGGGGGAGAGAGGATGAGAGGAGAGAGAAAGAGAGGAAAGAGGATTTGAAGAGAATGAAGAAGGAAGAAAGAGCAAAGAGAAAGAAAAGAGAAATAAAAACAGAGAAGTAAAAGGAAGAAGGAAAACAAATAATAAATAAATAAAGGAGAGTAACTGGAAGACATAAAGAATGTTTCAGTATTAATTACAACGACGAAGATAAAGACAACGACGACATCGAAAATTGATAATGATTAGAATATAGTACATGGCATACAAACTATACTATAGTGCTGAGGGAATTGGGAGTGACGGTAAGGGTTGGACAAAATCCATACTGGTGGTTGAGGGGTTGAGGAAGAAAGTGCAAAGATGGTCGAGATGGAGGACCTCAACCTCAAGGTACTGTGGTATCTTTTTGTTGCTGTTGTCTTTGTTGTTGTTGCTGTCTTTGTTGATGTTGTTGCTGTCTTTGTTGTTGTTGTTGTTGCTGTCTTTGTTGTTGTTGCTGTTCTTGCTGTCTTTGTTGTTGTTGCTGTCTTTGTTGTTGTTGTTGTTGCTATCTTTGTTGTTGTTGTCTTTGTTGTTACTGTTGTTGTTGCTATCTTTGTTGTTGTTGTCTTTGTTGTTACTGTTGTTGCTATCTTTGTTGTTGTTGTTGTTGTCTTTGTTGTTACTGTTGTTGTCTCCTCCATTCTTATGTTGGTGAACGTTGGTGGTGAGGGGGTGATGGTGGAGATGGTGGTGGTGGTAGTGGTGAAGCTTCTGGTGTTAGTGCTGGTGGCCATAGCCCCAGCTCTCAGCCATCACCAGAAATGGCGTCCATTACCATTAAAGTGAGCGATCGTAGTTCACATCAAAGAAGTACAGCGGCGGATACCGCACTGAGCTCGCTACGGGACGACCGTTAGTGGCGGTTAAGGCGGTTAAGACGGTTAGGCGATGACAACCGAATACCACACCAAGTAGCCCAAGCAACTGTGATACTCTCTCATTACAGGACGACCGTTAGTGACGGTTAAGGCGGTTAAGACGGTTAGGCGATGACAACCGAATATCACACCGAGTAGCCCGAGCAAATGTGATACTCTCTCATTACAGGACGACCGTTAGTGACGGTTAAGGCGGTTAAGACGGTTAGGCGACGCAAGCCGAATAGCAACACCGGGTTGCCCTAGCAACTGTGATTCTCTCTACAGGACAACCGTTAATGACGGTTAAGACGGTTAGGCGATGATACTCGAATAGGAACACCGCGTAGCTCAAGCAACTGTGAAACCCTCATCGTATCATGGGACTAATCGCATGGGAGCAATAAAGACGATGGTTATGGAACAGTCTCTGGGTTGTATCTATAGGCGGCGTAAACTCGAGATAATAAAACTTTATGTGGTAACAGGAAGACATCTCATTTTGTGGCCTCCGGCACTACTTCAAATCGACTACCGCTGTTCCCCCTACTCCTACCGGTGCTTCTTCTTCTACTACTACTACTACTACTACTACACTACTATTAATACTATGATCAATGCTGTAATAACTATCTTGCTACTCCTATTGTTGCTACTATTATTGCTTCTGCTTCTACTATTACTTATATTACTACTACTACTACTACACTACTATTAATACTACGATCAATGTTGCAATAACTATCTTGCTACTCCTATTGCTGCTACTATTATTGCTTCTACTATTACTTATATTACTACTACTACTTCTACTATTACTACTACGACGTTTAAAACTCCAGTACTAGCATTATTGCTACTATTACCATTTTTTTTTTACTATGTTACTGTCAATACCAATATGTTTACATTACTAAGCGACACAATCTACTATTATTACTTTCATAATGTATCTACTATTTCTACTACTGCCTAAATTAAACACATTGCACTCTCACACTACAAATTCTACTATTACTATTTCTTCCAACATAACTATCAGATGAAAGATTTCACTCCAGGAATTTGCCATAGTCGAAGAAATATTTGTCTAAATGATACAACACTAACACTTGGTACTACCAGAAACAGTTTACCATTAGCAACAATCACAGACAAAAACTAACAAAATAGTTAAAGGGGAAGTAAGCTAAAGAACGACATTCGTTGCTTTCGCGTCAGCGATAGAAGGAAAGAAAGCATTAACCGGTGATACAATGCTTTCGGAAAAAGACCACAACGAACCTAAAGATGACCTCGATTACAACCTGACCCGAGAGAAATGACCCCGGCACAACCCCTTTGCGGCCTCACAGGGGCGTGTTTGTGGGCGTGCTCGTCCCGCCCGTGGCGCCGGTCAATGGAGATACGCCCACAGCTCATAGGGTGTACATGTTTCAGATAAAATTTGCATATGATTGCGAGTAAAGATCTCCTGCGTTCTCCGTACCAGGGCTGGATGCTGGCAGGGAGTGCCCGGGAGATGGTTATCAAGGCACTATGACCCTTACCACCAGAGGAGACAAAGGCCAGGTTCCTGTGCGGCCGAGCATTAATTCCCGTCACGGGACTCGGCGTGGATCAGCTTAAGTGGTAGTAAAGGGAGGTGGTGGAAGTGGAAGAGCGAAGTGGAGGTAGTGGATGTGGGTGGAGGGGAGTGGATGTGAAAAAACACGAAAGGGGTTTTGGAGGGTAGAACACCGGGAGAGGGAGAGAGAGAGAGAGAGAAAGAGAGAGAGAGAGAGAGAGAGAGAGAGAGAGAGAGAGAGAGAGAGAGAGAGAGAGAGAGAGAGAGAGAGAGAGAGAGAAGAGGGAGACAGAGAGAGAGACAGACAGACAGACGGAGACAGATAGAGACAGAGAGAGAAAACAGCTAAAAGTTATACGTTTTGTATTCGGGCTGGCGCGAGCCAGTGTGTGCGTGCGTGCGCGTACACGCGTGTGCGTACTTACACGCATGTATGCGGATCACCGTGTTTAACGATCCAGCTGGCGGGTTAGACTCTACGAGTATAGTTGTGGATGCATGAAGAGGGCATTTGGGAGCAGTCACAGCATGCAAAGGAAGATATCGAGAATCCATTAGGAATACCTTTACGGTTTGGTCTTGCGGGGAGAGGAGCCCAATGCTCCACATAATGTACAAGACGTCCAACGTTCCTGAAGCCCCGGTTACGAGTGATTTCAGACCTCTGAGCTCCGGGGGTGTTCCAGCACAGACGAATGAAATCACCCGTAGATAGCTCAGGTGACGTATTAAGAACGAACGTAGGATTCCGTTCCGTACCAAAGAGAGGTTTATGTATTCCACTCGAAGTACCAACGGGTAACTTCGATCACCTCCTCAGAAGCCCCGAAGTCTTACAGAATCGTCTAATTGTAACCATAAACAAACAAATAAAGAGCGGAGTTGAGGCGTTGCCGCTGTGGCGCGCAGGTTTCCATCTCGCATTGAGCTACACGAACACGGCAGCCAGGGACTCTGGAAGTCAGAGGCTCAAATCCCAGCTACCCAATATATACATACGACACACACACACACACACACACACACGCACACACACGTGTTTGCTAAGTCTAGATGTTGCATCCGTTGGGTAACAGTATCACATAAGGTACATTAATTAAAGTCCTCTAGTTACGGCACAGAAGGCCTACAACCCTCCACCCTTAAGGTTATCTTGCACTGGGGATGTACTATAGTGATTCTAAATTGCCTTATTTGGCACTTGAGGTTCCGCTGTCGACTTGTTTTGGTTCTACGGGTGTCTTGCTTAATGCCACGGGTATACTGCGGCTATCCATTTGCTTTATCTGATGCAACAGATGACTCGGTTCTGGTGCTACATTCACTTTCTTCCCATCCTCTGGTATCCAGACTTAACTTGGTCGCCACCTCTAACACCACAGGGACTTTGGAGTACAAATCTCTTTGTGCCAAAGACTTTTCGAGTCAAGTGCCTCGGAGGCCAATTACCTCAGGGTTTGGGTTCCCCCCAGGGTTTAGTAATTCTGGATCTAGTTCTTCTGGAGCCAAACATAAATGCCTTTGAGGTCAAATGCTTACGGGAGTAAGTGCACTTTGGATGAATGTCTCCTGATGATGACGAACCTACATCAAGGTCCCTTAATCCTTTAACTCGAACCATGATATCCAACGCATCGCTAACTACCTACACAATCCCGTTAACGACCAGGTCCATTTGCACAGTTAAAGGCAACATTTCACGAATCGACATCATAAATATATACGAGTGCGTCATCACAACTTCCTAATAAAAACATGAAGCAGATCAGAACTACGTCATTAACCCTCAAATTGAAATAAATAAAAAATCACAACTAATCGTCAAACAACCTTGGTTAATGGTTGTGACTTAAGAATCGTTAACGTGAAATGATATTTCAGTATCTACGGAAACGATTAAAATCATCACGAAAACCTCTACTCTGATGACGTCCATTGGCTGGGAATGGAGGTTGATCATGCACAACCAATATTCTACAACCAAAAACAACAATATAATTGAAGTCTCCAACCACAGGCCAATCACATTCGCAGCCCCAATCATATTGGCTAAAACAATTATTTCACACTCACGATGGTGATTGAAAAAAAAAAAAAAAAAAAAAAATTATCCAAACGTTTACATGGACAGCCCCTCTATCCTACACCCCCCCACACACACACGACTCGTGGCGCAGTGGTTAGAGTTCCCAGCTGCCACTACAGCGGTCCAAGTTCGAATCCCACCCAGGGCTGAAATAATTTCAGTATCACTACGCACGCTGCGGGTTGTTATTCCAACTCTCGTGGGCAAGAAGGTATGTAGTGTGTGTGTGTGTGTGTGTGTGTGTGTGTGTGTGTGTGTGTGTGTGTGTATTCTTGTGTGTAAGGTTACAGTATTACTCACAGATCGAGCCATATATATGCTCTGATCTCTCACCCGGGAAGGTAATAAGCGTCGATAACGAGTCCAACACGTGATCTAAGACCGTTGTGAATCACTCACAAACACACAAACACACACACACAGGCCTCACTACGAGTGTATTAAACCATGCCACAAGGAAGCCTAATATATCCAAACCTAACGTATTCCTAAAAAAAAAAAATATATATATATATATATATATATATATATAATAATAATAATAATAATAATAATAATAATAATAATAATTTAGGCTTCCTTTAGGATTTGGCATTAAACTCTATCACGCCCCTTTGGTGAATAGAACAATCCAGTCTCAACTAATCCCTTCCTTACAGAGTAGTACTTCACCCCCGTATCCTAAAAGCTGTCTATCTATTTGATTCGTCGACGTGGAGTTCCTTCACCGAGAAACGAGATATAACATTATTATCATTTTCTCTCTTTTTTCTCCTAACTTTATCCCGTTTCTCCCCTTAGAAGCCCTCCTCCATCCCATCTCCCATTTTCTCTTTTATTTCAACCCGTTTCCCATTTTCTTTATTTCCTTCCGCGACCTTACTCAAACTCCTGCGACTGTCTCATCTGTTTCTTTTTTCCAGTCTCTCATTTCCATACCAGGAAAAGGGAGAGGGTGAGAAGGAGAGATGAGAGTGAGAGGAAGAGAGAGAGAGAGAGAGAGAGAGAGAGAGAGAGAGAGAGAGAGAAAGAGAGAGAGAGGGGAAGAATGAGAGAGGGAGGGAGGGAGAGAAAGAGAGAAAGAAAGAGAGAGAAAGAGGGAGACAAAGAGTGAGAGAGAGAAAGAGAGAGAGAGAGAGAGAGGGGAGAGAGAGAGGGGGAGAGGGAGAGATGGAGAGAGAGAGAGAAAGAGAGGAGACTACATGCCCGACATGATTATCCACTTCTTCATTTTCTCCCGCTTTTCTCGCCATTTCTCATCTTCCTTAAAGAATTACAATTCCCTTCACTCGCCTTCCTTTTATTTCTCCTCTCCATCTCCTCTCTTTCGTCATCCCCCGCCCCCGGCATGAAACTATTGCGACGAAAACCAGCTCATCTGAATGCCAGGAACAAAGCCGGCAAAACCCAACAGCCTCACAGATAAACAATTGCATTCCAAAACAGTTATACCGAGGGAAAACGGAAAAGAGAACGAGAGAGAGTAAGAGAGAGAGAGGGGGGGAGAGAGAGAGAGAGAGAGAGAGAGAGAGAGAGAGAGAGAGAGAGAGAGAGAGAGAGAGGAGGGATATAGAGAGAGGGGGAGGGATAGAGAGGGATATATATATATATATATATATATATATATATATATAGAGAGAGAGAGAGAGAAGGGGGAGGGGGAAGAGATAGAGAGAGAGATAGTGTTAACAAAGAGGGAAAAGATGAGAGAAGGAACACAAGTGAGACAGAGAGAGAGAGAGAGAGAGAGAGAGAGAGAGAGAGAGAGAGAGAGAGAGAGAGAGAGAGAGAATAATTACATGCCCAACATAATTATATAGTTCTTCATTTTCTCCTCATTTTCTCTTGATTGCTCACCTTTCTTATATGTTTACTTTATAATTCCCTCCATTCGTTTTTGAAAATTATTTTCGCGCTTATTCTGTTCCCCCTCCACCAATCATTTATGCTAAATTAATTCAATTACTAATCTACCAATTTTCAATTAAACAATTTTGTTTTGGTTTAACAGTTTATTTGCATATTCTGATGGATTGAATTTTCTATTTAATTCGACTTGCCATTGTATTTTCCACTTTCCCTAGATTTTCTCCCTGTATCACGTAATGTTGTTCTTTTTTCCCTAAATCCGCGGGTAGATTTTTTTTTATATCCCTAGATTTTCCTTTACTCTATAATTTTTCCCTTTCTCTCTAGATGATGTTCTTTTCACCCTGAAATCTCGTGGTCGACTCTTTTTTTCCCCCTATATCTTTCCCTTTTTTCCCTAAAATTAGTATGTCACTCTTTCCCCTGAATAAAATCTTCAGAGGCTAAAAAAAAAAAAAAATGTATAATGCAAACCACAACTTACCATCTTATGCTAAGCAGCTAGGAACATTTCTTGCTCCGCCTTTTTCTTCTTTATTCTCTAAAGCCCGCTTAGTTTGAGAAATATGACATTAAGAACGGGAGGCACGGAGGCATTTGTACCCACGCTACACTCTGGGGAATTCCATACTTCTCGACGCCGCCGATTTCGTCAGCAAAGACCTGGAGGGCGCAATCCCTGACCTGCATTGCCCTTGACTGCAGATGACCACAAGAGCTGTGATTTCATCTTTAAAATCGTTTCCGTCAAGAGCAAAGAGTACCCGTCACCTATTTAGCAAACGAGGTACGCACGCAGCGCCTAAGGTGACGTGGGTAGGTGGTCTGTGAGGAGACGAGGGGAAGGGGAGGGCTGGGGGAGGGTGTGCTCCCGATAAAGCATTCCTGCACATAAGAGAAGTGCTTCAGCGTGGCTCACAGAGAGCTTCTGCGTTGGTGGAGGTTTGGTCACTACACCTTTAGGGCCCTCAGTGAGGAGGAGGAGGAGGAGGAGGAGGAGGAGGAGGAGGAGGATGGGGAGGAAGAGGAGGGAGAAGAGAAACGGTGAGATGGGGAGGAGGAAAAGGGGAAAGGAGGAGGAGGATAGGAAAGGCGAAGATGGGGGGGAGGAAAGTGGGGAGGAGGTGGAGAAGGAGGATGGGGAGGAGGAGGGGAAGAGAAACGGGGAGATGGGGAGGAGGAAAAGGGAGAGGAGGAGGAGGGAGGAGGAGGAGGATGGGGAGGAGGGGGACGGGGAGGTGGAGGATGGGAAGTGGGAAGAGAAACGGAGAGATGGGGAGGAGGAAAGGGAGATGAGGGAGAGGAGGGGGAAGAGATGGAGGATGGGAATGGGGAAGAGAAATGGGGAGATGGGGAGGTGGAAAGAGGAGAGGAGGAAGATGGAGAGGAGGAGGAGGAGGATGGGGAGGAGGAGGAGGAAGAGGAGGAGGATGGGGGGGAGGAGGAGGAGGAGGATGGAGAGGAGGAGGAGGAGGAGGATGGAGAGGAGGAGGAGGAGGAAGAGGAGGAGGAAGAGGAGGAGGAGGATGGGGAGGAGGAGGAGGAGGAGGATGATGGGAATGGGGAAGAGAAACGGAGAGACGGGGAGGAGGAACATGAGGGGGATAAAGAGGAGGGGGAGAAGGAAGAGAAGGGGAGGAGAGTAAGAGGAAGAAAATGAGAAGGGGAGTGGAAGAATATGATGGGGAAGAGAAAGAGGAGGAGGAGGTGAGGAAAACGGAGAGGAGGATTGGGAGGGGGGAAGAAGAAAGAGAAGGAGGATGGAAAGGAAAGGAGGCAGGAGGAAAAGGAGAAAGGGAAGAGGAAGTACAGGAGGGAGAGGAAGAAGAGGATGGAGGAGGAGAAAGGAGGAGGAGAAAGGAGGAGGAGGAGGAGGAGAAATGACGAGAAAGAAGGAGGGGAAATGAAGAGAAAGGAGGAGGAGGTGGAGGAGGAGGAGAAATGAGGGGGAAGAAGAAAGGAGGAAAAATGAGGAAGGAGAAACGAGGAAGGAGGAGAAATGAGGAGAGAGGAGGAGGAAGAGGGGGAGAAATGAAGAGGAAGGAGGAGAAATGAGGAGGAGGAGGAGAAATGAGGAGGAAGGAGGAGGAGGAGGAGATGGAGGAGGAAGGAGGAGGAGGAGGAGGAGATGGAGGAGGAAGGAGGAGGAGGAGGTGGAGGAGGAAGGAGGAGAAATGAGGAGGAAGGAGGAGAAATAAGGAGGAAGGAGAAATGAGGAGAAAGGAGGAGAAAGGAGTAGGATGGCGAAGAGGAAAAGAGGATGAAGAAGAGGAGGAGGATTTTTGCCTGTGAAGTTTTGCGAAAGCAAACTCATCACGTTTTCTTTTTGGTCCTAAAACAGGACTCCCCGTCACCACAGTGTCATCATCACTCACCCCTCCCCCTTCCCCACAATCACCACCACCACCACCACCACCATCATCACTACCTCTAACACCATCCCCACCACTCTCACCACCACCACCACCATCAATATTTTTAACACCGTCACCACCAGTCAACACCACCATTATCATCACTAATTCTACTACCATCACCATCATCATCATCACTAACTCTACCACCAACACCATAACCACCGTCATCATCATCATCACTAATTCTACCACCATCATCACTACCTCTGCCACCATCACCCCTATTATCGCAACCATCATCACTACCCCTACCACCATCACCACCACTACCATCATCATCATCATCATCACTACCTCTACCACCATCACCATCATCATCATCACTAACTCTACCACTATCACCACCGTCACCATCATCACTACCTCTACCCTACCACCATCAACCCCATTATCACCATCACCATCATCATCACTACCTCTACCACCATCATCACTACCTCTACCACCATCACCACTATCAATGGGTTGGCCCCACGTGTGTCTACAAAGTGAAGAAGAAAACTGACCCCCAAGGTAACCTGACCTGGACTCTCAGCCGAAGACTTGAATTCAAAAAAGTTTATTTCCTGAACACGAGTTTGTACAGATCCAATCATAAATCCTGCCTCTCATTCTGAATGAAACAGAATGTAGTCACATACAGATGCTGTTGTAATGATCCAAACTGATGAAATAAAAACCCATTTAAAAATAAAAAAAATAAAAATAAATAAATAAATGCAAAGAATTACATAAACTGATCCTCTTTGACAGCCAGAATTCCCTTATATTTTTCCCTAGACTCTTTTCACTTTTTCCCTAGATACTTTTCCCTTTTCCCTAGATATTTGCCCTTTTCCCCCCCATGAAGCTGTACATTAATGAAGATTAGTGTCTCGATATTCCTTTTAACCACCTTTTTCTACCACGATGTTCTTCAGAATATAAGTAGTGTTCATTCACCCCAGTTACCTGTTCTGAAATAAAAATTTAAAAAATTTAAGAAAAATCTTTTTGCTAACCAGGATGACCATAAGAACTCCTCTTTCTGTTTCATATCGCCCATGAAACCATCTGGAAGTAACCATGATAGACTACAGTTGAATACAGAATTAAAGATGGTTAATGGAGTGTATCTCTAAGTGATTAAAATAGATTTGTGTTAGCCAGAATAAACCCATACAAGGTCCAGTCTCCCAAAAGCCACCAAAATTGCCATTATACTTGATGTCCCTTCCACACACACACACACACACACACACACACACACACACACACACACACACAGTCAATTACAGCCATCATGCATAAACCCTGAACTACTAAAAGCCCAGCCACCACGGGAACAATATAATGGTAATTATTCGATTACTGTTAGTGGCATTCAGCGCCAATTTCGTTACCCCGTTTACTAACAGGATGTACCTATGTACGTCCTAGCGGCGCGTAGGACGTCTATCCACGGCGTCCATACATAGGTCCTCTCATAGGAGGGTAATTTTCCCTCCTGTCACTGTATCCTGGAAGCTTTCTTAGCGCAACTGTGCGCGAAGGAGTCTGGAAATATTCTGAACGTCAGTGTTGTATAGGCATAAAGAGAACGCGGGTGTTTCCATGACAACAGAATACGAACTCCAGGTAGGCCGTTGGCTTGTGCTACATTAACGTCAATGTACGACTTTTGGGCCACAAAGGGAATTGTAGATTTCCTTCTAATTAACGCCAAACATTCTTATTCAAATTTGAGGATCCGAGTAAAAAAAAAAAAAAAAAAAGAACTACACACTATGACGAATTTCTTTGTGTTACATAATGTGCATTTATAATGTTTGTTAATTAATCTATTTGTTTGTTTGTTTATATATATATATATATATATATATCACAACAAAGTAATGTCGTAGCACATTGGTAAAATTATACAAATGACCCACTTTCGGAGAAGAATAGGCGTAAGTAAAAAGATCCATATATTTCGATCACTATCTGTGATCCTCTTCAGCAAATGTCATCGAAATATACGGATCATTTTACTTTCGCCTATTCTTCTCCGAAAGTGGGTCATTTGTATAATTTTACCAATGTGCTACGACATAACTTTGTTGTGATATATATATATATATATAAACATACATCCATACCATTCAATATACGTGTACATGTACGTGTGCACATGTACAGCATATACACCTACATACACACACACAAAGAGATACAATTTCCATTTTTCATTTTTATCTTTGTTTAAACTCCTCAAGTTTCAATTTTCTTATTCTGCTCCTGATTCCTTTCCTTTTATCTTTCCATTCCCCCTTTTCCATTTTTACTGTGTTTTATTGCTTTTCGCCTGAATCTCCTTTTTCATGGCTATCGCCTCCCCCCCCTTCTCTTACTCTCTCTTTCTCTTTCTCTCTCTCTCTCGTCCCTATGCCATCATTAAGATATGACCTTCGTCTCTAATTACTCCACCACCACCTCCTCCTCCTGCTCCTCCTCTTCCTCCTGCTCCTCCTCTTCTCCTACTCCTCCTCTTCCTACTCCTCCTCTTCCTACTCCTCCTCCTCCTGCACCTCTTCCTCCTGCACCTCTTCCTCCTCCTCCTGCTCCTCCTCTTCCTCCTGATCCTCTTCTTCCTGCTCCTCCTCTTCCTCCTCCTCCTGCTCCTCCTCCTCTTCCTCCTGCTACTCCTCCTCCTCCTGCTCCTCCTCTTCCTCCTCCTCCTGCTGCTCCTCTTCCTCCTCCTATTCATTCTCTTAAACTTCTGACGGAAGCGGGGGATGAGAATGTTTCCAAAACATTCGTGTTTTCTCATTCCTCCTCTTCATTCACCTTCTTCCTTCTCTTCCTGCTCCTTCTCTTCCTCATCTTCCTTCTCCTCATCCTCTTCCTTTTCCTCCTGTTCTTCATCCTCCTCCTTCCCTTCCTCTCCCTCGCGCCATACTTGCTCTTGCTTCTCCTTATCCTCCTTCGCCTCCTCTTGCTCCTGTCCCTTCTCCTCCCCCTTCTCCTCCTTTTCCTCATCTTCCTCCTCCTCCTCTTTGTGCCATTCATCCCAACTTTCTCTCCAACTTCTCCTTCTAATGCTTTTCTTGAAATATGGTCAAGTTTGTCTCTTCGTCCTGGGTTGGTGACGGCTTTGTCTTTCGTGGGAATTTAACCCTTATTTACGTTGTGTTCCACCCGCCGCCACTTATACTACGATCGTTTACCTCTCTCTCTCTCTCTCTCTCTGCTTCCGCTCTCGATGCACAACTTGTGCAATATCTCTGCACCAACAGCAAACAATCCATTTTCTTTTCAGGTCTCTTCACTGCGTTTTCTTTATCATCCTGTGTTTACTACATTTCCTTTTATTCCCGTTTTTCCTGTATCTTTTCTCCCCCCCCTATTCCTCTCCCTTCTCCACCTCTTCCCTTTATTCTTCTTCTCCCTCCCTTCACCACCACTGCGCTACCTCTACAACAACAGCAACAACAGTGAAAGTAACTTCAAGAACAACAACAATGGTCGTTCAATATATACCTTTCTTTATTCTCTTTTATCACATCACGTTTTCTGTTGGTTTTACCGTCGTTTCCATGTTCTATTATTTCACAGTTGTTTTCGACTCCTCCTCGTTTTCCTTCCGGTTCCTCTTTCTCCTCCTCCTCCTCTTCCTCCTCCTCCTTCTCCACCTCCTCTTCTTCCTCCTCCTCCTCCATCTCCTCATCGTTTTCCTTCCGGTTCCTCCTCTTCCTCCTTCTCCAACTCTTCCTCTTCCTACTCCTCCTTCACCTCCTCTTCTTCCTCCTCCTCCTCCTTCTCCATCTCTTCCTCCTCCTTCACCTCCTCCTCTTCTTCCTCCTTCTCCACTTCCTCCCCTTCCTCCTTCTCCACCTCTCCCTCTTCTTCCTCCTCCTCCTTTTCCTTCTTCCTATTCCCCCTTCTCCACCTCCTCCTCCATCTCCTCCTCTTCTTCCTCCTCCTCCTCCTTCTCCACCACCTTCTCAACTCCCTCTTTCCTCTCTCCCCGCCCCCACTAATCCCTCCCTTTCCTCGTCAGAAGCAATTAATCTAACGAAGGTTTTCTCAGGGCTCCTTGTCCGCCTCCCCCTTCGTCCCGCCTTTTCCACATCCAATCTTCCGAGGACACGGCGATTCCATTCAGCCAAAAGAGGGACACGAGTTTAAACCTTTATCTGGATGTGGAAAATCCCATCTGGTGCCAGGAGGATTTACACGAAATCTTGATTAGTTGAGCCGTGCCGAGAATACCACTGAACGAGAATACCACTAAGTGAGAATACCACTAAATGAGAATACCACTAAATGAGAATATCACTAAATGAGAATACCACTAAACGAGAATACCACTAAATGAGAATACCACTAAATAAGAATACCAATAAATGAGAATACCACTAAACAAGAATACCACTAAATAAGGATATCACTAAATGAAAATACCACTAAACGAGAATACCACTAAATGAGAATACCACTAAATAAGAATACCAATAAATGAGAATACCACTAAACAAGAATACCACTAAATAAGAATATCACTAAACGAGAATTCCACTAAATGATAATACCACTAAACGAGAATACCACTAAATAAGAATACCACTAAATGAGAATACCATTAAACAAAAATATATATATACAATTAAATGGTGTGTATGTGTGTGTGTGTGTGTGTGTGTGTGTGTGTGTGTGTGTGTGTGTGTGTGTGTGTGTGTGTGTGCGTGTGTGTACCTTCGTTCTCTTGCATCTACATACGTACATTTAAGCTCCTAAGCGAGTGACTATGTGTACACATGATTGTTATTGTCTGTGTGCGCGTGGGTGTTAGCGTTAGAGTTTGTGTACGTTTGTGTATACCTGTTTATGTACGTTTGATTCCACACCGAACACTTCATCTGAGCCATTAGAAAAACACTAAAACAAATCGTTATTTCTTTTATTATCAACATAATTCTGTTCACAAATAAAAAGTCATTTTTATTATACAAGAACTATTGTATACGGAATATGTATGAAATGGTCAGCTAAAGAAATCATAATATTCGGAGCTTTTAATTACAACGTGCGCATACTATACTGTCTCTGCATAGTTCACTAAGGCATATGACAACCTGTGCCTGTAGTACACGTGAGCTGTCGCTTTGTGACAATAGTCCATAGTATCACTAAAGGACCCAACCAAACCTTTTTTTTTTAACTGGAAAATGGATTCTTCCTCCAGTGAATGAAATAGCCCATTTGTAGCGAGAATTAACCAATAAGAACACAGGAATGGAGGAAACTGCAAAAGACCATAAGGCCTACACTAGGCAGTTCCATGTCCATGACTATCATCCAAATCCATAAAATGATCTAACCTTCTCTAACTAATCTCTTGGTAAACCACTTCTTTTCTATTTCCTTCTTAAGTCTGAATTTTTCCAATTTAATTCCATTAGTACGAGTTTTGTTCTGGTGTTTTAATAAGAAATAGACTGCAAAGAGGGGGCAAACTGGATGGATATTTCTTGGGTTGAATAAAAACCATAAAAACCGCCTGACGAAATCTAGAAAAAAAACCCAGAGCATCATGTCTTTCTTAACCGACAAATAAATGGAAATTTAATTGCTTCGGAATATTTACTAAGTTGCAGGGAGCCCTATTAGTATTAAAAAAAAAAAAAGTGTCCACAGCCTCATCAGTTAGCATACACAAATAAATGAATAAATAAATAGATAAATAAGTAAATAAAATAAAGACAAAAAAAATTCTCGAGATTTAGAATCTGGCTGATTCTTAAGATGCCCGCCCACATTGTGTTGAAACACAAGTGACTTTGAGGATGTATTACATCGCTTTACTTGCATGACCTCTGCTCTGACCTTTGACCTTATTCCCACTTTATGGCAAACGCGTCCCCGGAGGAAGCCAAAACTATGCAGACAATTACGAGGCTCAAAGGCCATGTATCTCGATGTATCAAAACTATCAATTTGATTCTCACTTATCATTAGCTATATGTCGATTTATTATTATTTACTATTTACCTGTTTGTTTATTATCAAACTATACCTATGCATTTATCTATGTATTTTATTTATTATTACTTACATTATCATAGTTTTTATTTATTCATTTATTTATTCATTTATCATTTTTATAACTTTTTCGCATCCGACCTAGATATGGACCAAAAGGTCTCCTGTCGGCATGCTCCGCCTTTGTAATCCTTTGTAAATTGACCGTATCTCCTTTAAAAACAAAGTTGGTTGATATTACGAAAGGTTTCTTATTTGTTTAATTAGAAAGAGGTGAATAAGATGGACGCGAAGATACAAACACACATAGTCCTTCATTCTCTCCCTTCCCCCCTATCTTCTTTATATTTCATCCCTTTCTCTCTCTCTCTCTCTCTCACACACACACACACACACACCTCACAACTCGTGGCGCAATGGTTTGAGTTCTCGGCTGCCACTACGGCGGTCCAGGTTCGAATCCCCCCCAGGGCTGAAATAATTTCAGTATCGCTGCACTGCGGGTTGTTACTCCAACGCTCGTGGGTGGGGAGTTGGGTGTATGTGTGTGTGCGTGTAAGGTCACAGCATTACCCATAGATCGGTCATATATGAACTCTGAGATCTCTTCCGGGAGGAAAATAGCTGTCGATCACGAGTCCTACACTTGATCCAAGACCATGGCAATCCAATATACTTTCCCTTCGCCAACCCCTTTCCTTTCCACTATCTCCAACTTGATGTTAATTACCACCAACCTCCGACTTGCTGTTGATTACCGCCGACCTCCGTCCCGGGTTCAACCTCAGTACATCTTCGCCTTCCCACCTGAATTCATAACCCTACGTGTATGGCTGCAGCCCAACATCCGCTCCCCTTTTCGCGCGGGTGGCAATTTGTGAGGAAAGTTTCCTTAAAGTTGGAACGGCTGCAAATGAAACAGTGTGTGTGTGTGTGTGTGTGTGTGTGTGTGTGTGTGTGTGTGTGTGTGTGTGTGTGTGTGTGTGTGTGTGTGCGTGCGCGCGCGTGTGTGCGTGTGTGTGTGTGCGCGCGCGATAGAAAGGTAGGTAGATACATACTCGTAGATACAGAGAGAGAGAGAGAGAGAGAATTACAAGGAATCTCAGCACCTCAAAAGGCTTTACAACCCATACCGAAGAGGTACCTTGCCTAACCGACTTTTGAACTGCTCAACAGAGGAACTGTTTACCACGCCCTTTGGCAGTCTCTTCCAAATGTTGAAGATTTTATAGGTAAAGAAAATCACCAACCTTGTCACAAAATTAACGGGGGGAGGGGGGGATTGAGCATCCAGCCATGATTACGAGTGGTATTCACGTTAAAGGTGAAGAGATGTCGATAGTCAATGTTATCAAATCCTTTAAGTAATTTGAAAACCTCTGTTAACTGTCCTTGCAATCTCCTGGTTTCTTGAGAAAAGAGCCCCAAAAACCTTGAGACACCTCCGGTGGAACATATATCTAATGGCGGGAATAAGTTTCGTTGCTCGTGCCTAAACTCGTTCTAGCCTCTGCGCATCCATCCTCAAGTTCGGCGACCAGAACTGGACGGCGTATTCTAGTTTGGGACGAACTGGAGAATTGTAAAGCGTCAAGACTATTTCTTGGTTCAGGTAACGAAACTGTCTTCTGATGTAACCTAAAAGCTTTTGTGTTTTTCTTTCTACTCCAATATACTGTTTTGAGGACTTGAGGTCACTGCTAATCAAGACACCCAAATATTTACATTTTTCCAATTCTGAGAGAGAGAGAGAGAGAGAGAGAGAGAGAGAGAGAGAGAGAGAGAGAGAGAGAGAGAGAGAGAGAGAGAGAGAGGGGGGGGAGACAAATTGTGATGAGAGTTTCGTCAAAGTTGGAACATTTACCAACGAAACAATGTTTGCACACGTGTGTTCGTGTGTGTGTGTGTGTGTGCGTACTCTCGATAGAGACAGGTAGGGAGATATATATATAGATATATATAGAGAGAAAGAGAAAGAGAGAAAAAGAGAAAGAGAGAGAGAGAGTGATATATTCGAGAAAAAAAAATGTTCCGGTGTGATTTCTTCCTTGCCCTTCAATTACATTATTCAGGCGACTTCGTTGGGCACTCCTGTGCGACAGAAAAAATCAGTAGTTCAAAAGTGAGAAGAGATTTCGTAAGACCAAAGCCCTGACCTTTCCCCCTATGTTCGGACTGCTGGGGTATGTGGCAGTCACCGATACCGGCTGGTGTTGAACTCCACACTCGATGCGGCGTGACAGGAGGCAGAGCTTTGTGTCTTTTTTTTTTTTTTTTTTTTTGAGTCCTATAGTTCCCAGTAGTTCCTTGAAGAAAGGGTGTGATGTCACTAGACGAATTTGTTCAGCTCACGAAGCCTAACCTCCTGAAGTCACTTCTTCCTTCTCCTCCTCCTCCTCCTCACCATGTGTATAACAAGCAGACTAGAACCCTAAGTTTCAACAAGTTTATGGAACCTGGCATCGCTGGGGAAGTTGGAGGGTTGGAGGGGGGTGGTGGATACGAGGAGAGGTGAAAAGAGGAAGAAGAGGAAGATAGAGGGACGAAGAAGAGGAAGATAAGAGGATGAAGGACCGATGGATAAAGGGAAAGACGAATGATAGAGGAAAGAGTAGAAAGAAGTGGGACAATAGTGGAAGAAGAAAAGTCAGAAAGAAAAGTAAGAGGAAGTAAGAAAAGATGGAAGGAAAAAGACAACGTGGAGGAAGAGGAAGGGGGAAAGGAAAGAAGGGAAAAGAGGAGAGCAGAGGTAATAAAAGGGGTCGACAGGCGAGGAGAGGAGAAAAGAGGAGAGAAGAGGAGAGGAGAGGAGAGAAGAGGAGGACAAGTGAAACCAGAAGAGGAAAGATACGAAAGAGGAGGGAGCAACAAACGAAAGAAAGGTACACAAGAGAAGAGAGGAGAGAAGAGAAAGGAGGGGAGGGAATGGTGAGGATGAAATGAGGAGAGGGGAAAGAAAAGGAGGGGAAGGGAAGAGAGGAAATGAAAAGAGGGGAAAGAAGAGGATGGAAAAGAGAAGGAGGGGAGGAGAGGTGGGGAACGAAAAGAAGATAGGGGAGAGAGGGGAAAGGAGGGGAGAGAGGGGAAAGGAGAGGAGCATATACAGGATGAATGAGGGGAGGGGGCAGGACATAGATACATACATATACCAAAGGCTTTTCCCCCCTACACGGGGGGTAGCCAATACAAGAAGAGAATAGAAAGGGGGAGAGGGGGAATGTAGAGGAGGGGAAAGGAGGGGAGAGCATATGGGGGGGTGAATGAGGTAAAGGGACATGAGGGAAAGGAGCAGAGGGAAAATGTGGGGGTTAATTTAGAAAGAAGAAAGGAAAGGAGAGGGTAAAGAAAGGATGAGAAGGATAAGAAGAGGGGAGAAGAGTAAAATAGGGAAGAGAAAAAGAGAAAGAAGTTAAAGAGAAAAGAGAAAGGATGTGGGAAGAAGGGACGAAATAAAAGTAGAGACGAGAAGAGATGAAAGGAGAGAAGGAAGAAAAGAGGAGGAAACGACGATAAGAAGAAAAAGGAGAGGAAGAAAGAGTAAAAGAATGTCTTCGAAGAAAAGGACTTACCACCCTGTGAATAGAAATTGATTCGGTTGTATCCGTCTGGGTGATCGTAATATTCGATGAGGAAGATCGGAGCTGGCAGCAGATACTAACTGAATCAAAGACACTTGCCATACCGTTTGAAACGTAATTAACTAGTCGACAGATACATAGGCTGATCTTCTCTTCTGGCTCCTAGTCGACAGTGACAGTGATTTAAGAATTTTGTATTTGACGAATGATTTGAAAATAAGCATTAACCATACGAAAGAAAATTTACTGTATTTTTGATATACAATGACCTGGGAGTTAACAAAAACGTAAAGTTAAGGTGCCTGAGCCTCTCTTCGTAAGGCAAATTTCTGAGTCCATGTATCATTTTGGTCATTCTTCTCTGCAATGATTCCAGTGAATCAACAAAGAAAAGAAAATTCCAACAATTCACGCCGACAGGGAAGAACCATATCCAAACACAGTGAGACTGCTGGGGTGTTATATATTCATGTTCAAATGGTCTTTAATTGCAAGGATATTGCATATTACAACCTGTATACCAGTTTAAGTGTATCTTCGGTCCTTCCTGGATACAGTCTTCCAGTAAGCAAGTTATTCTCGACGCCGAACTAACAGGAAACCATAAGTAATTGGGGTTCATCAGAACAAGCCATTTTCATCATGAAGGTGCCATACAATAGTAAACTAAATTATATTTTCTTATTTTTTCTTATTTGGTGTTGACTAGAACAGTCCCATGATGGTTGTATAAAGATGTAATAGGGATAATAGGGTAATTTGAGTCTAGGGATTAAATGAGATGAGCAGATTAATAGTAAAACATAAACAGTGGGGTTCGGCAGAACAAGCCGTTTTCATCATGATGGTGCCATACAGTACTGAACCTAATGATTGGAACTGTCTCAAGACATTCATACAGAAACATAAGAATAACAGGTGCCGTCTACGAAGTGAACGAGATAAGCGAGAAGCTTCTGAATGTATAAAATCACCTAAAAGGGAGTCAGAAAGTTGGACGATATAGATCGCCAATGGCCGAACAACCAAAACAAACTCGAAGAAGGAATCTTGAGTGGCAACTTTAGGTGAAGTAGTGAGTGTAGCATTGGAGTAATGGAGGGGGGTGGGAGTTTGAGGAGGAGTACGGGAGAAGGTGCAATGCAATGAAGGGAGGGCTGGAGTCCGTTGGAGTGTGTTGGGGAAGGGGAAGGAATGGATTGGGTGAAATGGACATTAAAAGATGAAGAAGGAAGGCGGAAGAAAAAGGAAGTTAAAGAGAATGTAGAGTAGAAGAAAAGAAAGTGAAAATGGTGGAAAATTAAAGAGAACAATAAAATGAAGAGTGTGAAGAGGAATAAAGGGAAAAAGAGGAAAGAGAGAAGGGGAAGAGAGTAGCGGAGTAAGCGTAGAAGGAGAGAGAGAGTAAAAGAGAAGATGATGCACAAGAAGTCCTGGAAAGAAAGAGGAGGAACAAAAAGGGGAGATGGGGAATGGAGAAAAAAATTAAAGACGAGCGATAGCAGGGCACAAAAATGGAATATAAAACAGATAAATGTACAAGCAGAAAGGTGGAAGGTTACAATCAGTGGAAGAGGATTGCATGTAGAGTTGATGGAAATGGAAAGAAGACACGTGTTAAAGGAATGCAGGGATAAAAAAAAAAAAAAAAAAAAAAGGATGCTGGAGACCGATTTGATGAACTTGTGATATCGACGCTGGTGATGGTAGTGGTAGTGGTAGTAGTAGTGTTGGTAGTGGTAGTGGTAGCGGTGGTAGTAGTGGTGGTAGTAATAGTGGCAGTAGTACTACCTCCAGGTGTTTTTAATCAACTGAGAGCCATGCCCATCTGGTACAACCATCGACGTAAGTCTTTGTCCTAGCTGACAACAGAGAACTTCACTCATTAGACGGAAATCCTCCTTCGACAGACAATAAAAATAAACAACTTGACCGTATTCGTCTGCAACTGCGACCATACGTCCTTCCGTGACCCAACTCGTTTCGTGACCCAATATCCCGAGGCCGTTGACCTCGCACGAAGAAAGGTCAAGTCCCTGGCGTCCTTGCAACCTCCCCAGACCGAATGTCAACAAAAACAGCCACGACCGACCGACCGAGCGACCGATTCCCCAAGATCATGTGAATGGGACTGGTTGCCATGGATACCCGTCATCTGGGGGCGGGATTCTTCTAAGATCACCTCAAATCCGGTCCGTTCGTATGTGTGTGTGTGTATGTATGTGTGTGTGTGTGTGTGTGTGTGTGTGTGTGTGTGTGTGTGTGTGTATGTTTCACCACCATGGTCTTGGATCACGTGCTGAACTCGTGATCGTCAGCTATTTGCCTCCCGGAGGAGAGCTCATATATGACCGATCTATGGGCAATGCTGTGACCTTACACGCACATACACACAACCAACTCCCCGCCCACAAGAGTTGGAGTAACGACTCGCAGCGCAGCGATACAAAAATTATTTCATCCCTGGGTGGGATTCAAACCCGAACCGCCGTAATGACGGCCGCGAACTCTACCAACCGCGCCATCCAGTGTGTGTGTGTGTGTGTGTGTGTGTGTGTGCGTTGGTGTCTGTGGTGGTGGTAGTGGTGTTTGTGACGCTCTTCGGTGATAGCGGTGATGGCCATAATTCAGAAGGAGTCTGTCCTTGCGGCCTCGGAAATTAAGACTATGGCCACACTTGGGCCAGTGCCACTCCCAGCAAGAGGCACCGACTCAGCGAGAGTCCAAACGACTCCACAGGAATTCACAAACTGTATTACATCGCTAGAAGTGCTCAGTGGATATCATTCTGATCGCGTTCTTTTGGCTCCGTCCACTTTGAAAGGTGAACCGGTTAGCCAAAGGTGGAAAAGTGCACACACACACACACACATACGTATAAAAACATAAGAACATAAGAATGGAGGAGACTGGAAGAGACCATAAGTCCTACACCATACAGTTCCACGTCCATTACCACCTGTCTTCCACACATACACGCACAGACTCATACACACACACACACACACACACACACACACACACAGTTCCCAATTCATACACCTTATAAATCCCCTTTATCCTCGGTTATAATTAAAATCTAATCTAATATTACACGTAATTACAACCCCATTGAGTTGGAATACTTTTATTTCTTACCATTGGTTTTATCCGACTGTAGCGAATACAGTAACGTCACATGACCTAAAATAGTCACGTTGGAGTCACGTCACTACACGTAAAGGTTGTCACAAACATGTCAGCGTCACATCACACCACGTAAAATCACGTCGCAGATGTATGAATGCTATGTCACCATGGAAAATTATGTCACATAGTGTCACGTCACGTCACGTCACACAGCATGTAAGTGACGTCACCAGCAAGACTTCTCGCCAAAGATGGTCCAAAGGCTTCGATTTCGTCTCAAAGACATTTAGGTCCGGGGTCGAGACCCTACAGGACCCGGTGACGGGCACTCGCCCTGGCTATCATAGTGCACATGGCAAAGGTGATAACTTCGGCTACTACTAAAAGACTTCTGCCGTAGGAGTCCTACCTTCTCGTTTTTGTTTTTTTCTTTAACAACTATTTCTTTTCCGCTTTCATCATTCTTCTTATCAATTCGTCTTTGCCTTCCTCCTTTTCTCATAATATCCTCATCCTACATTCCTCTATTCTGCTTCTCCGTTCTTCCATCTTTATAATTTCATCTTCCATCTCTTTATATTTATGCTCCTAACTCATCTCATTCCTTCCTACCCTCTAACCCCCCGTCCTCTACCCTCTCCCCTCGTTCGGCGAAAAATATCCGCGAATTTCTTATCCGCGAATTTCTTATTCGCGACTCCAGTATTCGCGTCCCTGTTATCCGCGAAGGCGAATTTGCATTCCACCCATTGACATATCTTCGAGATTGAATTACTGTTTTAAAATCCATCTTTTTTCCTATTTTCATATCGATTGTTTTTTTTTTTTTTAAGTCTTCTTTGTCCTCTTTTCCCTCTCCTTTCTTTATTTTTTCTTAATTCCCTCTTTTCTCCCCTTCCTTCCTATGTCGTATACATAACTGTTGTACGTACGTCGAGGTACATTGCCTCCCTTTTTACAACATTATCGTCTATTCTAGCTGCCGCCAGGGGGATTTTATTCACCTAAAGTTCTAACCTATTCGCTATGATTTCTATATTAATTCCAGCTGCCGATCTATATTCAGCAAAATGTCGACTCCACAGCAGCCAGCGAGTCCATCCCCCAATCCTACCAATATTTCAATTGTGATTCACTTCCGCTCTCTCACAGCGCTTTGGCC
This sequence comes from Oratosquilla oratoria, assembly GCF_046742065.1. Lineage (NCBI taxonomy): Eukaryota > Metazoa > Arthropoda > Malacostraca > Stomatopoda > Squillidae > Oratosquilla > Oratosquilla oratoria. The sequence continues at coordinate 79,137,137 of NC_134781.1, read as the reverse complement.
ACGTGTAGAAAAGCCATGACATCCGCCTCCTCCTCCTCCTCCTCCCCTCTCTCCTCTTTTTTTTCTTCTGTCGCGCACCAGCCCCACCTTTATTGCCATTGTTTTCTTTCTCTGTCCCTATTTCACCTTCTCCTCTTCCGTGTCCTCCTCTTTCTCTTTTCCTTTCTCTTTCCTTCCGCCCTCTTCCCTCTCTTCTCCTTCCACTTTTAATCATCCTCTTCCACCCTCCTCCTCCTCCTCTTTCTCTATTCTCCTCTCTTCTTCATCACCTCCCTCCATCTACTCCTCCGTCTTCGTCTTCGCTATACATTGCCTATACCTACTCCTCCTCCCTTCCTCTTCCTCTTCCACTTTCCCATCCTCCTCCTCCTCCTCCTCCTCCACCCACACCACACCCTCTTTTGCTGCGAAAGCACAACGCACGCGCGACTAAGGTAATGCAGCCTGCACCCCTCGCGAAGACACACCAACCTTCCACCCCCAACTACCGGGGTGTGGGTGAGAGGCAACCCCCCCTCTCCCCCTTCTCCCCCCTCTCCCCTTGTTGCTATGCACACAAACCCTTTGGTCACCGAATCCCTTTCGATGCCGCCGTCGGTATAATCGAGGCAACTTGAATGCGAAATCCTTTTCATCGATTCCTCCCGGGCTGAACTGGCCCCTCCCCTAGCCGACGACGTGATGTCATGTCCTCTGACATGACGAGTGAACTGCATAATGACGACGTGACGTCACGAATAACCTGAGGCCTGCATTGCTTAAAATACGACGTGATGTCACGTACGAATGCAGTGTTCGAAGACACGACTACACATCATATCTACCCGTCTGCATTGTCTGATGACGTGACATGTCCATCACAAGTGAATGTGTTTCTATGGCGAAAGTGTATTCCTTGGCTAAATTCTAGATAGACAAAATCTATCCACGGTCAGGAACGCAGGGATGACTGACGCCTGTACGACCTGATGACGACATGACGTCATGTCGGAAGGTCGTAATGCAGCATACTTGATAGAGACGTTACGACATCAAAACTCCAAACAACGCTGCGTTACACCGATCTCGGTAAGATTGGAAATTACTCAATCACGAAACCAAGTCACGATGGTGCAAAGGCATGAGGAGGAAGAGGAGGAAGAGGAGGAGGAGGAAGAGGAGGAAGAGGAGGAAGAGGAGGAGGGCGGGGTCCTGAATGACTCGCTAATTTGATCCCATTACCGTGGCATCATGACCTTATTCCGAAAGCAAGAATATTTGATGAAGAGAAGTCTTTTGTCCACTTTCACCACCCCAGCCACAATAATCACCATTACCACCACCGCCACCACACCACGCACGTCCAATCTAACTTAGGTACACACCTGAAGATATTAATGCATACATTAACCCAGACATCCACTTGAGAGTAGATTTTTTTTTCTTTTTTGTAGAACTGAAAGAAAGTCTCCAGTAGACATTTCTCCTTTCTCCTCCCTCCTTTTCGTTCCCCCCATCTCCTCTTTCTTCTTCTTCGTCTTAACCCCCCCCCCGCCCCCCACCCTCCTTCCAACCCGATGAAGGGCAATCCAACAGACAAGGCGTCCCTGGGAGCGTGGAGGGATTTGAGAGTGAGTTGGGAGGGAGTGAATGTGTGAGAGGGAGTGAGAGAGAGAAAGTAAGTGTGAGGGAGAGGGGGGGAGAGGAAGGGGAGTGAGGGAGAAGAGGATTGGGAGGGGTGACGTATGCCCGACAATAGTAATCATCACTAAACTGGGCTCTTGGTCTGACTTGGTGAAACTGATGAAACTGGTGAAACTGGACAGAGACCGTGATGCGTTGGCAGGCTGGATGACATACCAGAGGAAACTGAAACATCGAGGACTCAACCGCTGGTAGGACATGTTGGAACGCGAGAACTTTTTGGCGCCACGCGCTGCCGAGAGAGAGACGACCCTTGCGGAAGGAGGAAAAAAAAAAATTGCCTACAGCTGGAAATGGGAGCGTGTGCAACTGGAAGTGGGAGCGTCTGCAGCTGGAAGCAGGAGCGTTTGCAGCTGGAAGCGGACGATCTTGCAACTGGAAGTGGGGGCGTTTGCAGCTCGAAGTGGGAGCGTGTGCAGCTGGAAGTGGGAGTCAGCTGATTTGCAGCTGGAAGAGGGAGCGTTTGCTGGAAGCGGGAGCGTTTGCAGCTGGAAACGGACGAGTTTGTAGCTGGAAGTGGGAGCGTTTGCAGCTGGAAGTGGGAGCGTTTGCAGCTGGAAGTGGGAGCGTGTGCAGCTGGAAGTGGAAACATTTGCAGCTGGAAGTGGGAGCGTGTGCAGATGGAATTGGGAGCGTTTACAGCTGGAGGTGGGAGCGTGTGCAGCAGGAAGTGGGAGCATTTGCTGTTGGAAGTGGGAGCGTTTGCTGGAAGTGGAAGTATTTGCAGCTGGAAGTGGATGCGTTTGCAGCTGGAAGTGGGAGCGTGTGCAGCTGGAAGTGGATGCGTTTGCTGCTGGAAGTGGGAGCGTGTGCAGCTGGAAGTGGGAGCGTGTGCAGCTGGAAGTGGGAGCGTGTGCAGCTGGAAGTGGGAGCGTGTGCAGCTGGAAGTGGGAGCGTTTGCAGCAGAAAGTGGGGGAGCGTGTGCAGCGAGGATTTGCAGCTGGATGTGGACGCGTGTGCAGCTGGAAGTGGGAGCGTGTGCAGCTGGAAGTGGGCGAGAGTGGTGCAAAAGCCTCTTCCAGGATCGACGATGCCGATGCCGCAAAAAGATCGCCGCCCCGCCTGCGACGCAGAGGCTTTTCAGCGCCGCGTCCGAGGATGATAAGCTCACGGTCTCTGACGTCAGCAAGCGTGGCGTACACAAACTGACACAAAACCCGCGGGAATGTCCGCGGTTCCGCTCTTACTGGGAAGCCAAAGTTGTCGTCAGTAACGACTGAAGAGGAAGGTCCTTGACTGAAAGGCAGGGGCCGTCTCGACATCCAATGCCATACAGACAATTATAACATCACTTCCTGATCCGGCGACAGCTAGACCCGTCCTTGACTATGCGGTACAATTTTTGGTCTCCGTCCTATAGCATATGTACCAAAGGCTTTTTCCCCCTTACACGGGAGGTTAAAAAAAAAAAAAAAAAAAAACAGGGGGGCATAGAAACCACTCCCACCCATTCCACCCCCTACATACTCCACTCCCCTCCACCCTCTTCCTTCCTTCTTATCTTAGCAACTCCTGGATGAAGGTCATCCCTGCATCTCACCCACTACGCTGGGTTAAAAGCAGTGTCGCAGGACACAGCACATCCACAGCAAGGCCGCTTCATTAAATCGGCGACCCCACCCCCACTCCGCCCCCTCATGCAGAATAGGAGAAGACGGGGAAAAATCCCTTCGGGCTGCGACCTATAGAATGGAAACTAAAATTCACTGGAATGTGTACAGAAGAGAATGACCAAAAGGATGCAAAAGTTTAGAAATTTGCCATACGAAGACAGGCTTAACCATCTTAGCTTACATTCTCTGGAAAGACGAAAAATGAGGAGGTGACCTAACAGGAGTACTCAAATGGGTCAAGGGCTTTAACAAGGGCGATAAAGGCAGGGTCATCATATTAAGACAACAGGGCAGGACTCGTAGTATTGGAATTAAACTGGGCAATTTTAGGTGTAAGACGGAAATAGATTGGTTAACAAATGGAACAAACCTAGTAATCATGTAGTGAACGCCGAAAAAATCGGTTGTTTTAGGAGATGATTGGCTAACTTTATGGATAAGGATGAGACGTGGGAAGGGTTATGGCACTACCTAGTGTAAGCCTTATGGTCCCTTGCATTCTCCTCCATTCTTATGTTCTTTTGTTCCCCCGAAAGAACAAGCGTTTTTAAACTGCTAATGCGACAACCTCCCTTATGAAGTGAGTCTTCATCCATCAAATCCTTTTAAGGTCGAAATTTATCCAATTTCTTGCATGAAACCGCCTCTAAAGTCCTGCGTCAAAAGCCATAAGGCACATCACGAGGGTAGATGGCCCTGGGAATGTATAATTGATTTCTCTCAGATCTGGACACTACGTTGTCAAAGGAAACGAGTTTCTGTTAGTGGGAGGAAGGGGGAGGGAGGAGATGGGGAGAGAGAGAGAGAGAGAGAGAGAGAGAGAGAGAGAGAGAGAGAGAGAGAGAGAGAGAGAGAGAGAGAGAGAGAGAGAGAGAGAGAGAGAGAGAGAGAGAGAGACCACTCCAGACAGGAATGACTTAATATATCCAAAACCTTAACCCACACAAGGATTGACCTAAATTGAACTAGATCGAGATGAACAAGAGTCGAACTCTTGTAAACTACACAAGAGAGAGATAGAGCGCAACCACGAAGGAGAAAAAGAAAGATTTAAAGACTTAAAAAAAAAAAAAAAAGATACAAAACACGAGAATGGTAAACAAGACCTACTGGCAAAACAAAACACATGTACAGACAAGAACATGAGAAGAAAAAACGAGAGCAAAAAGCAAGAGAGACGGGGAGGAGATGGAAGGAGGGGAGACATAGAATACGGAGAGGAAGAAAATGACCAAAGACAAGAGGAAAAATGTAAGAATTGGAACAAGTAAAAAGTCGCTGTGTGTCTCTGCGTGTGTGTGTCAGAGAGAGAGAGAGAGAGAGAGAGAGAGAGAGAGAAAGTGAGAGGAGAGGAAGTGAGAAAGTGAGAGAAATTGAGATAAAATGAGAGAAATTGTGAGAAAGTGAGAGAAAGAGAAATTGAGAGAAAATGAGAGAGAAAATGTGAGAAAGTGAGAGAGAAAATGAGAAAGTGAGAGAGAAAATGAGAAAGGAAATGAGAAAGAGAATCGGAAAAGAAAGTCAGAAAGAGAGAGGCAGAGATAAAATAGAGTAAAAAATAAAACTAAATATATAAATAAATAGACAAAAAAAAAAAAAACGGAGAGCCTGAATGATGGAGTGGGCCATTTTTTCATTTCCAGAAAAGCAAATTTATATGGTTTTTCGAGAAGAGAGCTTAATCACACGGCCTTCCAGTCCCTTTGGGGTGATCAAAAACATCAGTAATTCCTCTTGCTTTCAGGAGGAAGGGGAATGGGATGCACGTATTTACCTTGATGTATTTAGCAGATGAGGTTCAGGTGAAAAATGTATTTGATGTATCCTGTCAATATTTTTTAATAGCTCAAAAGATGTCTGCTCTGGGTGTACCTGTGTGTGTGTGTGTGTGTGTGTGTGTGTGTGTGTGTGTGTGTGTGTGTGTGTGTGTGTGTGTGTGTGTTTGTGTGTGAGAAAGAGAGAGACAGAAAGAGAATTAGAGACTGAAAGAGAAAGGAGAGAAAGGAGAGAAAGAGAGAGAAAGAGTGAGAGACTGAAAGAGAGAAAGAGAATGACAGAGATTGAAAGAGACAAGGAGAGAAAGAGAGAAAAGGAGTGAATTAGACAGAAAGAGAGAAGGAGAGAGAGATGGCCTTTTTATAGTGAAGATTTTCAAAGGACTACAAAGGCGGAGCACACCGACAGGAGACCGTTTGGTCCATAAATAGGTCAGATGCGAAAAAATTATAATAATGTTAAATAAAAAACAAATAAATAAAAATTATAATAATACTGGATGAAAAGACTCGCAAGTCACTGTGTGTTTCCCCCTTCCTTAGGACCACAAACAAATCACTCCATATATGCTATCCGTACATAATACATGAGATGACAAGCCCGCAAAAGTAAACAAACAAGAACAACAACTAACACCACAGTCGGACAAAAAAAAGAGTTGAGTAAGCGAAACTATATATTTCGATTGCTAACTGCAACCCTCTTCAGTAGTACTCAACTCTTTCTTTCGTCCAACTGTGGTGTTAGTTGTGATTTTCAAACGTGCTGCTACATTTGACACCAGTGATGTGAGAACAAGTTACACAGAACAGAAACTATAAATTTTCACAGAGCTGTTTTTTGCAGCACCTTAGTAATGCTACGAGTTTGCTGATTCGTTTTCCTGGGAATGGCTTCATTTATGCATATGTTCAGCGTGAGGACCTCCTTCCATATGTATTGTATTGTCAATACTTCACTATCGCTCCTGTCCTTTCTGAATACACATCGCGTCGATGATGTGATGGAGACATTTTGGGAGAAAGATACGGGGGATGATAGAATTCACAAGAGCTTAGTAATCCGTATTGAGTGAAAACTGGTCTTTAACTATGAAGATGATGCACCAAATCCTACGTGCAACGAGACGAGAAACAACAAAGGCAAAGGATGAAACGGTTTACCTACAAAGGGACTAAGCAGATAGAGGGAGTTCTAGAGAACGATGGTGCGCGTGTACGTGTGTGTGCGCGCGTGTACGTGTGTGTGTGCGAGTGTACGTGTGTGTGTGTGCGCGTGTACGTGTGTGTGTGCGCGTGTACGTGTGTGTGTGTGTGTGTGTGTGTGTGTGTGTGTGTGTGTGTGTGTGTGCGTGTGTGTGTGTGTGTGTGTGTAAGAGAGAGAGAAAGAGAGGGAGAGATAGAGAGAGAGAGAAACACACGCACACACACACACGCAGAATGAGAAAGATAGAGAAAAGTTAGAAGGTGCCTTTGACGAAATGCCAAAGACATAACAGGAACGGTGAGTCAGGCTTCTGACATTTGCTGTTGATGTATATATATTTAACAAGTCGAAGAACGAACAGACTCAACAATTCCAGCCAGACTTAAATTGATTATGACTCTCTGCAGTTTGAAAGGCCACTGGACCATCAGTAAATTAACCTTGGATATCGAGAGAGCTAGAAAAATCTAGCCGGATTCTTTTATGAAGAGTAGGAATTAGAACGCGTGCGATGATTCAAAGCCACGGCGACTTGAGTCCGCGGCTGCATTTGCGGCAGTTGCATGGGCCGTACCACTCCATCCCCGGGACGGGAACAGATTCCATTACGAGAGAGAACAACGTTGCGCTCCTCAGACTGAAGTTTCCAGGTGACTGCTGCCGGAGAAAGGCAACATCTCCAAGAGAGAAATAAGAAAAAATTCACGGATTAAGACGAACGCTACGATGAGAAGGAAAGGGCAAGAATGATGGATGGGTTTTCGATAAGGCCAAGAAAGCTTCCCCCATAATATTCAACTCGTCTCCTTGACGTATATATTTGTTCTGTCTGTCGCCTGACGGTTTCAGTCAGCTAAGCGACACCCGCGCACTACGAAAGAGGTTAAGGAAGAGAAAAAGGGAAAGAAAAGAAAACAGGGAGGAATATAGAGAGGAAGATTAAGAATGAGGACAGAAGAGAGAGGAAAGGAGAAAGGAGGAGAGGAAAGGAGGAGGACAGAGGACATGGAGGAGAGGAAAGGAAAGAAGGGAGTAAGGGGGAGAATAAGAGAGTTTGGGGGGGACATGGGGGGGGGGCATTGTTATAACAGGCCACTAGGCCATTCCCATGATAATCCCCTCTCCCTCCCTCCTACCCCCTCCCATGGCCACTTCGATGTAAGCAAACATCGTTCATTGCGAGTTCGTTAGAGGGAAACACATTTGCATTATCAGCTGAGCATTGAGCAATGAATGAATGAATTAATGAATGAATGAATGAAACAAGGACATTACCGAACAATTTTTTTCAAAAGAAATTTACATTTCCTACCATGAATATCGAAAGGTTTAAATTGTAAACTAGTGAATGCGATTTCTAGACAAAGAACTTCAACAGACTTTGTTGTCATGAATATATATATATATATATATATATATATATATACACTGCCGAAATACTTAACGTTTAATGAAGCTTATAAATGCTAACAATGTGCAAAAAAACAAAACATAGTTGGTGGTAATAAGAAATATTTACTTATAATCACGGTGATTTGACTTGAATGAAATATTTAAAGGATATCACTCGACAAAGTACGATAGCTGTCGAAATGAACTGAAAACAATAAGATTGTCAAAGAAGGTAGGGTTGTAGAGAAAGCAATCACACACACACACACACACACACACACACACACACACACACACACACACACGTACAAGCAGGAACATAAAACTGACCCTTTTGAATATACAAAAATATATACAATTACAGCCAATGGCACCTGTGATCATGCAGCAAATTTACAAATATACACCAGAAAAGAGATGACACAGATCCGCGCATCCTATTACCTTTAAAATACTTGCGTCACACCTCTCTCGGACAAACAGAAATAATATTACCAAAATATATGAGAGTGAAAGCGCCATTTCCATGCCTGCCCAAGCACACATGTATGAGAATATTTACGCTAATGTATTACCCCCTGCTCAGGGATACGACATTGTATATGTGCTTGTTAGGAGACCATTCATGTATTCTTTCAAATAAACATGACGTTTGTTTTAATGTTAGTGTGTATACACGTCCATATCCACGCTGTGATGTACAAATATATGTAAATACGTGTGTGTGTGTGTGTGTGTGTGTGTGTGTGTGTGTGTGTGTGTGTGTGTGTGTGATTCACCATGGTCTTGGATCACGTGTTGAACTCGTGATCGACAGCTAATACCCTACCGGAAGAGACCTCAGAGCTCATATATGTGTGTGTGTGATTCACCATGGTCTTGGATCACGTGTTGGACTCGTGATCGACAGCTATTACCCTCCCGGATGAGGACTCAGAGTTCATATGTGTGTGTGTGTGTGTGTGTGTGTGTGTGTGTGTGTGTGTGTGTGTGTGTGTGTGTGTGTGTGTGTGTGTGTGAATGTGTGTGCATACAATACACAATATTCCCCCGAATTAAAAAAAAATGCATATATATTTTCTATCCATAAAACAGAGTTATAAAAACTTGAGAGTTAGGAGCAATGGCGTGTTCTGTAATGGTATGCTTTTAATATATCCTATCATTTCCTTGTGCCAGTAATCTCATGAATTACATGCGTAAGACAACCGCGCACTGTTTTATCTCTACGTGTTTTAATTAACGAATGAACGCTAATAAGCAAACATGGACAATGAGCATTAACACTTATACGATCCATAATCACCTGCGCATAAATAACATTATGTGATTTAATCAATGAATAGCTTTCATATTTATCTGCCTTCTTTTATATTTGTTGTAGTATGTTATTCAAATGTTGTTTACATATGTCCAAACACATAAATATATTATATATATATATATATATATATATATGAATAGAATCGCCAATGACGGCGATGTCAGTCAAATAATTCCGACAGTCATCTCAGTAGCTCGGTCGGTAGAGCGTCGGCTTTGCATCTCGTAAGACCTCGGTTCGAGTCAAGGGACAACTGTCGGAATTATATATATATATATATATATATATATATATATATATATATATATATATATATAAAAGCACCCTACTCCACTTAATCGATGCGAAACGTTATCTGGCTTTAGATCTGTATTTTTTAATCTGCCACGCGTTCCAACTGAAAAATGCCATTTGATCAGTTCTGGTAATATGTGTACCGTGACATTTCCCTGATTAGAATAAGTAGGATATATATTCAATCACCACATATAGCTCGACTTCATAGGGTCCAAGCCTTTTTTTCTAGTATATTCAACTAGAAACGTAACATACATAGGCTTGTCTAGTTATCTTTAGGATGTGTTATATCACCGTGATTGTCCAGGAAAGATCCTGTTTCTTTCAATTTGTTTTGTTCTAGAAATTGCAGCTGCTAGTTCCTAGGTCTTGTTTGGAGAAGTTGAACAAGTTACCGGTGTTCTAGATTCTCAAGGTGTTCCTCGAGGTCTTAAGAGTTCATTCAAGGACTGCTCGAACTGAGTCTAAATCCCCCGTCACACATTCAAGATTCTCGTCAAATGTTATGAATTTTAGAGGCTGCAACACGTTATCGCTTGCAGTTCTCTAGACTTCCCTAAGGACAATGTGTTTAATATTCGTATAGATCTATTTTTCCTTCGTCATTTAGTTTTCTCAATTTAGGACGCAAAGGTGATTTGGCATCTGGAGATTCGAAAAATAAAAGATCGTAAACTGAGTCATTTCTGTTCAAACGAACTCTCTTTGAGTTGCCCATGTAAGAAGGGGAGAAGGTGGGTTCGCATGCATTAAGCCTCGTGCAGCGCTGCACGAGGCTGGCCGTGTTGAGCGCAGTGTGGATACTCGGCGCTGTGTTCAACAATGCCAACAAAAGGCGCGCCATTGCAAACTCCGACCCACCGATCTTTTTTTTTTTTTTCCTTGCAGAAAACTTAACAAAACTTTTCGCCATCAAATGTCGTCAGCACGGAGGTAAAGAATGTGAACCGAGTTTTTTTCCTGATTACTCTGGTTAATTCGTCAGTGCCTCATTAAACAAGAGGATGGGTCAACGACTGGGTGATTAAAATATATTTTACGTCTCTAATTCGTGAACGGAATTAACTTCGCTAACATTATTTAACTCTTTGGGGAAATCAGTCGGATGAGTAGTTCTGTAAATATATGCAAATTTAAGTTTTCAAAAAACGCACTAGCGCGCGCGCACACACACACACAAACATACAAATACACACACGCTTCACAAATAAAATATACAATGGTATCTACTAATATAACAAAATATAGTGATTCACAGCTTTCATCACATTTGGTGTACAAATGGAACTATGATTTTTTAATACTTCTAGTTATAAGTTATCAGAACATGATGTATATTGTATCATATTTTGTATTAAATTTTGACATCTTCTGTAACAACTCTACGAGAAATGACATTTCCAGAGAAGCAATGAAAATATAAATATATATAATATATAAATATATATTATATTATATATATATATATATATATATCTCACATGAAATTGCAAAAAGTAATATGAAAAAGTATAACTCTATTTGATGACCCTCAGGTAAATATCATGGCATTTAATTGCATTGTGATTACTTTAGAAATGATATGACATTTTAATCTTTCAAGTGGATCGCTGTGGAAGCTTACGTCACGTATTTCGTGGGTCCATGTTCGAACCCAGTGACTTTTGGTGTCCGCTACATGTTCTCCCCTTCCACCCGGGGTGGATGCACTTCATCATCTTTATGATCTTATGAGTTTAAAGGCACCATGGATACACCAACAACTCTACAACTATATATATATACATATATATATATATATATATATATATATATGTGTGTGTGTGTCTGTGTGTGTGTGTGTGTGTGTGTGTGTGTGTGTGTGTGTACGCTTGAATGTATTTACGTATATATGTATATACTTATGCATATATGCATATGTAGCATATATCATACATATACTTATATACACATACAGTATATACGTGCATATATGCATACATGAAATTCTACATCACATTCATTTCCGATCATAACCATGTAACCATATTTGTACACACAAAAACATACGTACATACATAAATGTATATATGTGTACACACAACTCAGTCTCATCTACATACACATAAAACAGTCAAATGCATTCGCAAACAACTTTATACAATCGCATTCATAAACTAATTGGAATACACGCACGAACGAACGCATACACGTTTTATACACATATATACTGCAAAGTTCCCTGTGTGTTCCCTCAATTATAAAAATTGTATTGCAAACACCTCTATCATTGACATTCACGCTCTAGAATTCCTGGTGCTCCACACCACAAGATGTCTTTTACTAAATAATGTGTCTATATTTGTTAACACATTTTGCTTATCATTGGTAAGGAAGATAATTTCTAAGCGTAAACTCTTTCTCTTTAAACCTGGTTGTCAACTGAGTATTTTATTCATAAATCTGTTACCTTCTCGTTAGTAAAGTTCACGGTATACAACACGCGAAATTCAAGTAAAATCTTTGTCTCAATACATAAACAAACACGTGCAAAACGCGACATTACAATCCAAGCACTATGCCTCTTAACATGTGTAGTTAACTGTACACCCAATCCAAAATGTGTACTCATAACATGTATGTAATGTACGTGTACACGAGCGTACATTGCACATGTGCACATTCGTACATAAACAAAAACAAATCTGGAGGACATGGGCGAGCAAATACAAAGAAGGATGTGCGTTCTGTTTCTCTAAAGTCAATACAAGCAAACGTTAAAGTTTATATGAAAACCAGGGAGGCAGAAGAGGAATAAGGGGACGGGCCCAGAAAGAAAGGTAGGGGGAAGAAGGAAGGAGGAAAAGGATGAGGAGGAGAAGGGGGTAGGAAAGGGGGAAGAACAGGAATATGTAAAATATGGTAGAAGGAAGGAAGGAGGAGGAGAAAGGAGGAAACAGGAAAAGAGAGTGGGAAAGATATGAAGAAGGGGATGAAGGAAGTGGAGACAGACGAGTACGAGGAGAAAGGAGGAAGAGGATGAAGAGAAGGAGGAGCGAGGGAGGGAGGAAAGAAGGAGATGGAGGAAGAGGAAGAGGAGTAGAGAGGGAGGAGGGGCGTAAAGAAGAGGGATAGGACGAAAGGACGAAGAGGATTAGGAAGAGAAGGGAAGAAAACCCACCAAAGGATGACAGACAGATCGAGGCAAAGAGAATGAAAGGAAGGTTCTTCCTGTCATTTTGACATCACGTAAAAGAAAATAGCCCACTTTCGAGAAAAAAAAGTTACTCTTAGCAAGAAGAGAGAAACGTATTTGCAGCACGAAATTAGGCAGAGAAAAAAGGTTAGATTGGGGCACGACAAGAACAGGGATTGGGGAAAAACAGAACCGGGTTGGGTATGGCAACGTCTGTTGAAGATAATATGACACAATGGGTATGCATAGAACAGGCGAGAAAACAAAATATTAAGAACTATGAAGGCTTGCACGAAGGACGATAGGCTTGCTAAAAGATGAACGAGGTTGACAAAGGTTAAATAAAGGGTATACAAGGAAAAAGTATTAGTTTAGAGTGAGATGAGAGGAGGTTAAACGAGATCAAACAAGCTCGAATTAGTTAAGTCCCAAGTCAAGCGGTGAAAGTTCCCCGTTGGATTCGATACAGGATTTGTATTGAATTCACGCTGGGAGGCGCTCAGCTACACCTTTGCCCTTCGTGTTCGGGCTTCCAGAGAGTGTACAAGTCGAACGTGGGTGAGTTTCTTGCAAGAAAGAAACAATACTGCCATTTGACACACTGAGATAACGTTACTGAGAACAAGTTAACCTCTTTGTAGTAGCGACGTCCTTTACAGATTTCGTAATGGTTAACGATCAATCAATTAATTCGATTCATTCCGTAGTGATATCCGTGTGTGTGTATGTGATTCACCATTGTCTTGGATCACGTGCTGGACTCGTGATCGACAGCTATTATCCTATCGGAAGAGAGCTCATGTATGACCGATCTATGGGTAATGCTGACCTTACACGCACACAAACACACCCAACTCCCCGCTCACGAGAGTTGGGGTAGCGACTCAGCGCAGCGTATATGTGTGATTCACCATGGCTTTGGATCACGTGTTAGACTCGTGATCGACAGCTATTATCCTCAAGAAAGAGAGCTCAGAGTTCATATATGATCGATCTATGGGTAATGCTGTGACCTGACACGCACACACACACCCAACTCCCCCGCCCAAGAGAGTGTGTGTGTGTGTGTGTGTGTGTGTGTGTGTGTGTGTATGTGTGTGTGTGCGTGTGTGTGTGCGTTCAAGCGTGCTTGCGTTTCTGCTTCAAGAATGCAATTTTTCAAGCCGCCGTGCCCTTCCACCCGACGTCAAAGCCGCCTTCAACACGCCGGTTCAGACACGCCACTGTAGACTTCCATCTAAACCCCCCTCAATACGGTAACAGGCTCCATAATCCCTAGTTCCACCTGGAGAGGCTCCTCCACCCGACGAGATAAAACGTGGTCTCGATCCACATGGGGCAAGTTTATCCTCTCCCGGGTTCGAATCTCAGCTGAAGAAATCGTCTGGAGACATCAGGACTCGAACTGTACGACGTGTGTCACCGTGTTGAACGGGTTAACACGTCGAACCCTAGGAGCCTTCGCGATCCAAAGTGACCCGACGAAGCGTCGGTTGTGCGTGATGGGCGTGCGTGCGTGCGTGCGTGCGTGCGTGTGTCAGTCCCTGGCAGGCGTGTGGATAGGGGGATAAGACATCTCTGAACCGGGCGAGTCGATGGATGAATCGATGGATGGATGGATGGACGGATGACTGAACTGGCTACGGCCATCTCGGTCCTAAATGGATTTGGATGCAATAAGGCAATGCTGCAATTGGACTTGATCTCTCTGAGAGCAATCACTTGGGCAGGATGCCAAGGGACGCTGGGGGAGGAAACGCAATACGGTGAGAAGACGATTTACATGGCTGTCACATCCAGTCATTATTAAAAAAAAAAAAGGTTTACCTAGTTACTTGTTTACCCATTCATCTATTCTCCCGGGACCTGGCGCCATTTTAGAATTCTAGTTTGATTTTCATTGCATCAATTGTACCAACCTGCTTCCTTCTCCTCCCACCTCCCCACGCTATCCTTGCGTTCAAACTCGAAATCTAAATCACGTGACTTGTGACGTCACATTGTCCCGGGTGCCCTTTTCTATTCATGCTAAATGCCTCAAGGTTAATCCATAACAACACTTAGGAATGAAAGAGCGGGTGATTTACGTCCATATAATTTAATTTAATTTCCTCATATATATATATAATACGTCTTAGGATGTAATATACGAAAGCAGTTACTCTCAAGTTTTTTTCTACTATGGTAATTTTGCATAGCAGGTGTGTGTGTGTGTGTGTGTGTGTGTGTGTGTGTGTGTGTGTGTGTGTGTGTGTGTGTGTGTGTGTGTGTGTGTGTGTGTGTTCGTGTCTGTCTGTCTTTGAGACTGCATGATATTGCAATATCCTATCGAAGCTGGATTATTTGCTTCTCTCCCTTTTTTCTTTATTTCTTCTTCTCGTTTCCCTTTGAAACCTTGGACAACTCGCTTCAAAGTTTTCGGAGTTTACGAACTCTTGTGTTAACTTACGAAAGTTGTATATTAGAAGTTATTTTCAACAGAGAAGCAATCATCACATTCTGGAAAGGACACGTCGCCGTCGTGAGGAGCTAAACGGATATATCTCAAGTAAATCAACATGTGTGTCTCTATACGTACAAGCATACACTGTACATACATTCACACATACATTACATACATACAACATATCGCAGGAGAAATCACAAAGACCTCGTAATTCTACGTATGCGAGAAACCACGAAGGAAAATGATCAATTATGGACGGAGCGCTTTCGTCTATTCAGACATCTTCAGGGTGTGAAGGTGCCTGAATAGACGAAAGCGCTCGGTCCATAGTTTATTACTTTTCTTTGTGGTTTTACGCATACATACATGGTCGCTCGTTTATTAATTTCTTCGTTTAATTATATATCTTTAGCATCCAACTTAGTTATGGACCAAAAGGTCTCTCGACAGTATGCTCTTCCTTTGTGAACATACACATATACGTACATAAGTGCTTACGTGCATACGTACATGCATACATACATGTACGCACGAGGAAAATATCATTCATGACAATCATCAGGAAAGAGTTATACAAGAGAATTTTGGAAAATGAAGTGAGATAAGATCACAGGAGACAGGAGAGAAGATATAAGAGAGAGTAATTAGAGAAGAGAAGAGGAGGGAGAAGTCAAGAAGGGACAGAGAAATAAAATAAAAAATGAGAAGACAGGAGAGGACAAATGAAGATGAGAGGAGAGGAAAGAGCATACAAGAAAATAAAAAAGGGGAGGAATGGGTGAATATTACATACATACATATACCAAAGGCTTTTTCCCCCTTACACGGGGGGTAGCCAAAAAAGAAAAAGGCATAGAAGCCACCCCCACCCATTCCATTCCCTACATACCCCACTCCCCTCCAGAGGACAGAAGGGGAGGAGGAGGAGGAGGAGAGGAGAGAAAAGGAGAGTAAAGGAAAGAAGAGAGGAGAGAAAAGGAGGGTAAAGGAAAAAAGAGACGAGGCAGCAGGGGAGAAATAAAAAGAGAGGAGAGCAGAGAAAAGAGAAGGGGAACAAGAATAGACGAAAGGACTGCAGAAGACTTGAGAAAGGTAAAAAAGAGGAGAAGAGAGTGGAGAGATTGCAGAGTCTAGCAATCAACAGGCACGTTGAAGGAAAGAAAAGAGCATGAAGAGGGAGATCAAATGGGGGTTGGATTTGATGTCCTCAGTAACGTTCTCGCTTCAAGAACCACCTTATAACCACCATCTTCACTTTGACCTCTTCGAGTCTTATCTACTCGTCCACCGTTAATACCTCCCTTCCCTCCACAAAACCCCCCTAAGCCCAACCCATTTGGGGGAACGAATCCACTGTTCCATCCATAAGGACATTCCCCTCTCCGAATTTAATCCGTTAACTCGACCGCTATTTCCGTTAGATTGACCGTTATTTTCCGTTAAATCCGTTGATATGATGCTGGCACTGTGTCGAGTTGTAAGGGGGGCTGGTAATGTTACAGTATTATTACAACGAGACATGCGACAATCACGTACTATATTCTGCTTAGCTGAGGTTCCCGTTACCACATTTTCCCTGAGTGTTTAGAGGACATAAACAAATACCCAAATGGACAAACAAAATATCTAAATGACATTTGAACATATTGCTTAGGTATGTATCCAACTCAACTGAATATCATATCAAAACATCGAACATTATCATACTCCATTTTCATGGGACTTAGAGAGCTTTGGGATGGATTAAAAATGTCTTAAGACACACGACGACGTTTAAAAAAAAAAAAAAATAATAATTTACTGAACTCTGACATAACGGGGACTCGATCTATCCACACCCATTTCACCCCCGCGTTCATCCTTTCCACCGATTAAAATCACTTGGAGTGAATTAGATAAAGATACATATGTGGTAGTAAGGTAAACACAGACAACTGTTGGAGTTTTATTCCTGATGGATCGTCCTGATTATCAAAACTTCTTCAAAGAAGGTCTTTGTGAGGGCAAAGCGTCAGGAATAAAACTCCAACAATTCCCTGCGATAACGTCACCATCTTACCACCTGTCTTACATAAAAGATACCCACAGGCTGTCACCGACTTAAGGATATAAAAAACAACACTAACGTGTCAGAACGTGAGTGTCTTAAAAATGAAAGTCCTTCCACAGGATCCTCGCTCCTGCATGGTTTCCTACATCCTTCTCCTTTACATTCCTCCCACCCCCAGCCTTACCTGTGTACCCATCACCCTTAACATATCCTTTCCCTTCTCCATCTCCTCTTCCTCCCTCTCCTCGTCCTCTTCCTCCTCTTCGTCCTCTTCCCCCTCCTCTTCGTCCTCCTACACCTTCTCCTCCTACTTTTCCTCCTCCTCTTCCTCTTCCTACTCCTTCTCCACCTCCTCTTCCTCCCTCTCCTCGTCCTCCTCCTCTTCTTACTCCTACACCTTCTCCTATTTTTCCTCCTCGTCCTTCTTCTCCTCTTTCACTACCCCCGTCATGACATCAGCTCATAAAATAATGATCAAAGCTGTATCGTTCCTTCTCGAACATTCTATTCCTTCCAGAACAAGTACCAATTTTAAGAGACCCTGGCCCGATTCCAATAGGCACGGTTTAATATCCTTGAGAACACGCCAATACTCGCGCGCGCACACACACACACACACATACACACACACACACACACAGAAACACGTGTGCACTGTACATGGCCAAAGTACCAATAACACACATGCCTGCACGAGTTTGTGCGTCTATGTGTGTGTGTGTGTGTGTGTGTGTGTGTGTGTGTGTGTGTGTGTGTGTGTGTGTGTGTGTGTGTGTGTGTGTGTGTGTGTGTGTATGTGCGCGCGCGCGCTCGCCCTCCGCTCGACCGGTCGCAGATCTGTCTGCGCTCTACACACCCAACAACTGGTCTTCGGGTTGCCATGGCAACCAGCGCGCGCGCCCGAAGAAGAAAGTAGACATATCCGGATCACCGCTCAGCCAGAACTGTTCCTCTGTACTCTCTCTCTCGCGCGCGCGCACTCTGACATAAGTAAACTATACATTGGTTCAATTTAAATTAGGAAAAGAAACTAAATTATGTTAGAGTCATGAACTTCGTTGTATACGCGCACGCACATACACACACGCACGCACGCACGCAGACACTCAAACGTGCACACACACACACACGCAGACACTAAAACGTGCACATACACACACACACGCAGATACTCAAACGTGCACATACACATACACGCAGACACTCAAAGGTGCACATACACACACACGCAGACACTCTAACGCACACGTACACTCACGCACACAAACACACACACACACACACACACACACACACACACACACACACACACACACACACGGCCGGCCTGCACGCGGGTGTAGCATGGCCAGCCACTTGTCTTTGGCAGGTGCCGGCACAAAGAGCGCTCCCTAAATGTATCAACCTGCTCATGACAGGTTGCGGGAATGCGGTTGGGCGCATTCGCCGAGCGAGGAAGGAGGAGGAGGAGGGGAGGAAAGGGGGGAGAGAAGTGGAGGGGGGAGAGAGGAAAAAGGTGTATCGGGGAGATGTGGGGAATCGGCGGTACGAAACAAACAAGGGGGAGAATGAGAAAGAGAAAGAGAAAGAGAGAGAGAGAGGGTGGAGAGAGAGAGAGAGGGGGGCGGGAGAGAGGGAAGAGGGAGAGAGGAAGAGAGAGAGAGAGAGAGAGAGAGAGAGAGAGAGAGAGAGAGAGAGAGAGAGAGAGAGAGAGAGAGAGAGAGAGAGAGAGAGACCGGGCGAGGAGATATTGGTTAAAGGATAAATGGAGATGGAAAAATGTAAAAGTTGAAAAGTGTGAAGGAGAGAGAACAGAAAAGGAACAAAAAGATATATACAAAATGGGAGGGATAAAGGTAAGGAACGTGAAGGAAGGATGGGATTGAGGAAAGGGCAGGGAAGGCGAAGAAAGGCAAGTGAAGGAAGGGGTATTGAGGGGAAAGGCGGAAATGAACCGAAAGGAAAGGGAAGGGGAGGGATATTGAGGGGAGGAGTGTAGAGAAAAGGGAGAGAAATGTGAGAAGGGGAATTGGTGGGGGGGGAGGAGGAGGAGGAGGAGGAGGAGGAGGAGGAGGAGGAGGAGGAGGAGGGGGAAATGATAGGATGTTACGGGAAGTGAGGGGAGAGAGGGGAGAGAAATGTGGGGAAGAGGGGGGAAGGGGAAAGGAGGTCAGGGGAGGTCATAAGAACGATGTAGAGAAAAAGGTCAAGGTCGGAAGACAGTTGGGGGTCAGAGAAGGGTTTCTGGAAAAGATGGAGCGAAAGACAGCGGCGAAGAGAATGACTTGTTCGTATAGGCTGAAGATTCTAATCATAATACAAGAGAAAAAAAAAAAAAGAGAGAATAAGGACGGACAAAGACGCCAGGAAAGGAAGAACGACGTTATGCAGAGTTCGAAACTCGAAGTGAGGGATTCTTCGAGGTAGCTGAGTGTCTGCGAGCTCTTGGTGATGGACTGGGTGAGTAGAGCTTCTGCCTTTAGTCTCCAGAGACTCTCCTCTGGTTCTGTAAGACTCTGAAGACCAGAAACGTGCCTGAAGAAGACTTTAGGCTTCCGAGAGAGGGATCAGGAAGTGAAGAAAGGTGGAAGAGAGGAAGAGAGAAAGGTTGGAAGGGGGAAGGGAGGTAGGGAGGTAGGGAGGAAAGGGAGAAGGGAGGAAAAGGGGAAGGGAGGACGGGAGGAGGGTAGGAAGGGATGAAGAAAGGTACGGAGGAAGGGAAAAAGAGAGGTAGGGATGAAGGGATGAAGGGAGGAAGGGAGAAAGGAAGGAAGGGAAGAAGGGAGGTAGAGAGGAAGGGGTGAAGGAAGATAGGGAGGCATGGTAAAAGAAAAAGGGGAGTGAAGGAAAAGAGGGAGGAAGGGAAAGGAGGAAAAGAGGCTGAAAGGAAAGAATGGTGGAAGAACAGGAGAGAGGAATGAAATTTGAGAAAAGTAGGGAGGGAGGGAGGGAGGGAGGGGGGGAGGGAGTGAATGAACGAGTGACAGAAGAAGAGGAGAGAAGGTGATCAGAATCTGAGACACTTGTCAAAATGATGGTGGTGGTGGTGATGGTGGTGGTGATGGTGACGGTGGTGGTGATGATGGTGATGATGGTGGTGATGATGGTGGTGGTGATGATGGTGACAGTGGTGGTGGTGGTGGTGTTGATAATGATGGTGGTAATGGTGATAGTGGTGGTGATGGTGACGGTGATAGTGCTGATGATGGTGGTGATGATGATGGTGATGATGGTGGTGATGGTGGTGGTGACGGTGATGGTGGTGACGATGATGGTGATGATGGTGGTGCTGGTGGTGGTGACGGTGATGGTGGTGACGGTGATGGTGATGGTGACGCTGGTGGTGTTGATGATGATGATGGTGGTGGTGACGGGTGGTGGTGGTGACGGGTGGTGGTGGTGAATATGATGGTTACGATCCCCAAACACGAGAACCGACTTTCTATAGCAAACGTACACCCTACACCAATCCACAGGACTCCAGAAACGACGACGAGTTTCCAGCAACCTTATATACATACATTAAACATACCCTCCCTCCCTACCTTTCCAGATACAGTAACACGGCACAGTTTCGAGGAACGATATATTAAGGGAACACTCACTTCCTACCCCGCCA
>NC_134781.1:79106556-79114056 GCF_046742065.1 Oratosquilla oratoria | reverse complement strand
GGAACACGTCCCAGTTCCAAAGCACACTGGCGGCTGACGTCGTCTTCTCCAGTTCTTGGTGTCCACTTCTCGTCGGTCTGCTTAAGCTAAAGAACAAAGTCCAGAACACGTTCGTGTGGTCTAATACCCCTCCATATCTCATATCACGCCATCTACTTTGAATATCCCATTAGAAAATTCAACCTCAGAGCTTCGACCATGGGAACAAATATCGTACGGTTATAGACACCGAAGAAATTTTTACTCTCTTTTCATATTCCTTCCCAACTTCCTTTATAATCCTCTTCCCCGTCGATTTTTTTCCTCCTCCTCCACTTTCCTCCTCCCTACCGTAGTCCTTCTCCTCCTCCACCTCCTCCTCCTTCTCCTCTTCCTCCTCCTCCTCTTCTCTCATCGATCATATCATAAGCTGTGACGTCATGTCGCTCTAACCTACATCCTGAGCTCTTGGCTGTGTCTGTTATTGTGCTATGTTCCATGCAGCTACGCAGGTATGTCCTTATGTACTGTGTATAGATGATATTTTCCGTGTTACATATTCACGCAGGTGTGCTGTACGTGTTATCCGTGTGTTAGTACATGTTCTGTTACCCGTCCCAGGTGTTATAAACCAAGTAAGTGGTGCTTTCAGCATGAAATACGTAAGCTCCTCTTCGTCGTATTTATACTGCAGTATGCTGTTAGCGTTGCGTGATGCACTGGCATATGCTGCGTGATTTCTAAATCCTCTACGCAAGTCAACGCATTCTAGAAACAAAGGAATATCGGAACGTGAACATTTGTATCACACGAAGGACTTTGATGATATTTATCATTATCATCATCGTTACCTTTGCGTTTTATCATATGATATCCTCTCCGTTGATTAAAGCATTATGAATGTAACTGAAGAAAAAGAATGGGGGGCTTTCTTATGTATTTTGTAATTTGATATGAAAATATAAAAGTAAACAGCTAGAGATTATAAATTAATTTATTTACTTATTGATTCATGTAATTCATCTATTCATTCATCTGTCATTCATGATATGAAACGGTAATACACGATAATTGTTTGACTATATAATTACGATACCTTAGTGAATATTTCCTTTTAATGTCTTTTTTATCTGACTCCTCATATTTATGCGTATATAATGAACATTTGTCATATTCTTATACGTTTATTCATATGCATACAGACGACGACATTCAGGTTAGCATTTCTGTATTTTTATATATCAAGTAGGAATAAAATGGTGTGAACAATCTTCTGGCAAATTTTATATGAGATTCTTTGAATAACAAATATATTTGTTTAATAGCCTCAAATAACTACACTTTAAACGAGTCATATAAAGTCAAACACATCAAGATTATTTATTTCAGAAAGGATTTATTGCTGTCTTTGATCTCGTGCGAGAATTGACTATTGCTGTCAGAATAATTCACTTTCCTAAATCACGAATTACCTCGACAGATTTTCTTCTTTGAAAAACTGCTATATATTGTAGATTGAAAACCTTATTTAAACCAAGAAAATTACTACTGATCAAAATTAACTAATTCTATTGAAAAATTACACTACTTTTTCGACCAACTGTACACTCTCTGATAAGGACACTAATTTAATGTGAACTGAACGAAGAATTACGTAACTCTTTCGGATGACGTCATCACAAATGACCATTTGGTAATTGGTACAACTACTGAGTCCACAGTAACCCCCAAAAAGATAATTATTATAATTTTACTATAACAAAAAATCCAATGGATACCAGACGATTTTACCTAACTTGAAAAAACCTCTCGTCTATAATGTGTTAAGAACAATTCAATAAACCCGACTTAATTACCTCCTTAGGCTTTATAAACCTGTGTGTGTGTGTGTGTGTGTGTGTGTGTGTGTGTGTGTGTGTGTGTGTGTGTGTTTGTATGTGTATGTGCGTGCTTGTGTGTTTGTATAAGTGCATGTGAGTGGATATATGTACACTGACACAAGAAGAAATACACGACTTAGCAACCCCATTCTTGTTGCTCACATAACGTCTCGTTGGAGGTGGCGGGTGGGGGTGGGGGGGAATTGAACTTCATCACCACACAAACTGCTCCATAAACTCCATAACCAGACGAACGAAGTTAAAAGGCCCTTTGGGTTTAGCTAACTTGCTGTTGACAGCTTTCCTCGGAGATGTCATTTAGCTCTCCCTCTACTCGTCCCTCAACTCTTTCAATTCTTCCGATTGACAATCGTCCATTTTCGTATCGACTGGATGAGTACCAAATCGAGTTGCTGACATGATGGATCACAACTGTGGATCGTAATCGGCTGGCGATTTTATTCTGCCAAGAACAACTGCCAGCGCACAAATGAGGCTAGTTTCACACGTATCGACTTTTCGCCGTCCATGGATGTCTACGAACGCAAGCACCACGACCACGTTTGAAAGCGTCCATAGACACCCATGATTATTGGAGAGCACGACGTCGTGCCGTGGACGGCGCACGACTACAAGTCGATGCGTGTGAAATGGGGCTAAAGGGTTATTGGACACTTTTAGTAGGTTATTTACTTCCTTCACTCCACATACACTCCCAAATTCACCTTTTTCCATGACGGTACTCCCAGAGGCCGGAACGTTCTCCTAAGGCCGGGGTTACCAAACTACGGCCCGCGGGCCAAAATCCGGCCCGCTGGCCAAACTACGGCCCGCCGCCGCATTTTTTTTTTTAACGCTTGTCATTTTCTCAGTTATCTGGAGCAAATTCCAAAACAGTGAAATATTTCTATTTCTCCTGGAGTACTATTATTACCACGAGTTACAATATCTTTTCTCCTCTTATCATCTTCATTTTGTGATAAGTCTTGATCTCTTTATCCTCTTGAGTTTCTACCCAACCACATTTATCCATTTATCCTCTCTCTTTGTTCCTTACTAGCACTTTATCCTTTCTAAGCCTCTTTATTAGAATCCTTTCAACGCCTAAGAGGAAGCCATTTACCTTAGTTTCTGCCGTAACTATTCCTCAGACAGACTTAACCTGATTTGTGTCCCCTTAGAAAACACACTACGTCTTCTTGCCCGAGTTCGACTCTGGATTCACATATTCTTCAGCCGTACCCAGTCAAAGGTTTCCTATACTTAGCCTTAGCCATACAAAAGACTCACGAAGGCCCTGTTCACACTAGCGGTTTGAATCGCGGGTGAAACCGCGGCGGTACCGAATAATCAAGAAATAACTGTGTGAACGCCTCAATTGACTTACATTATAACCAAACTGCCGCGGTTCAAACCGCTAGTGTGAACGGGGCCTTATTAATCCTCCAGGAGTTGTGGCCCCTCTCCCCCCACAATTTCTCCCCCTTTCTCCCCCTTTCCCATTTTCTAACACTCTCCAGTACACTACCCCAGCCCATCTCAAGCACTAATTATCTCCTAATCACTCCGTTTTCTCCATTATCCATAATCCACTTTCTGTCCTTCACCTAATCATTTTCTCCTCCTCTCTTCTTCTCCCTCCTCCGTTCATTCTAATAATAACAGAAAGGCCCCATCCCCTCCCCTTGGCCTTTGCCTGTGATTGGCTGTTCTGCCTTCACAGAGATAACGAGATGAGGTAGAATGACTAACATTTGGTTCTGTTGTGCAAAATGTCAAATCAATCATCTACGGAGAAACATGTCAGATTGATACTGATATTTATATTTTCTAAATGAAGAGTTTAAAACTACTTTCCCCTCCTCCTCTTCCTCCTACTCCACCTCTTCCTTCTTCTCCTCCTTGTCTATCGACGTCTTCATAAACCATTCCCTCTCTCCAACCTCCTTCTCCTCCTCCTCCTCCTCTTCCTTGTCCTTCTCCTATTCCACCTCTTCCTTCTTCTCCTCCTTGCCTGTCGATATGTCTTCATAAAACCACCATACTCTCCCTAACTCACTCACTCCTCCTCCTCCTCCTCTTCCTTCTCCTCCTTGCTTGTCGACATGTCTTCACAAAACACCACATTCCCTTCCTCCCCTCCTTCTCTTCCTCCTCCTCCTCCTCTTCCTTCTTCTCCTCACTACCTGTCGACGTCTTCACAAACCAAGGCCATCCCCTCCCTCCACCTCCTTCTCTTTCTCCTCCACCTCCTCTTCTTCTTCCTTCTCCGCCTCCTCTTTGCCTGTCGTCGTATATACTTAAACTACCATTCCCCCCTTCCTCTACTTCTCTTCCTCCGCCTCCTCCTCCTCTTCCTTCCTCCTCCTCCCTATCTCTTCTTCTCCAACAGGCCCTGACACCAGCATCACCGAATTTTCGTTTGGCGACTCTGCGTCGTCCTTCTTCACCATTTGGGGCCATTTTCCTCCCCACACAGAAACTCCCCATTTCTGAAAACCTAAGCTCAGGTTTGTACGGGACCAAAAGGACGTTACTATACGTACCTGTGTAATATTCTTATGTATGCATGTATGTATACATGTATGTAGGTATGCATGTGTGCATGTATGCATGTATTCTTGTCGACAATTTCCTTGTTTTTACAAATATTCTTCCTTTTGTTTGTTCTTTCACTTTTGTGTCTGTATCGAAACTCGTTTGCTAATGTAATCCTTTGTAATCATCTCTACTTCCCTTTATCAAGATTTCTTAATCCTTATTACAATTATTCTTTGCCCATATCTTTGTCCTCCTCCTCCTCCTCCTCTTTTTCTTCCTCCTCCTTCTCCTCCTCCTCCTCCTGCTCCTCCTCCTCCTCTTCTTCT
The DNA here is from genome assembly GCF_046742065.1 of Oratosquilla oratoria. Classification (NCBI taxonomy): domain Eukaryota; kingdom Metazoa; phylum Arthropoda; class Malacostraca; order Stomatopoda; family Squillidae; genus Oratosquilla; species Oratosquilla oratoria. Next base: position 79,109,330 of record NC_134781.1, on the reverse strand, counting down.
TCCTCCTCCTTCTCCTACATTAACCCCTCCTCCCCTTTTTTATCTTTCTTTATGCTCTACTAATCGCTCTGTCACTGTCGATCATATCAATCTTCTATTTTTACTGAAGATGAACATCACATGCATTTTTCCGTTCCCCTCTTCCTCTCTCTCCTCCCAGTTTCCTCTTCTTCCTCTTCTTTCTCACACTTCGGCAGATCTCTTCCTCCTTCCTCACTCTCTTCTTCGTCGTCCTCACGTCTCCTCCTCTTTTATCAAATTCATCTGTTATTCTTCGAATACGTGTTTGTTAATTCGTCGGACGTACAAATAAAAAGTATACAAAGAAATACATTTCTACATTGCCTCACCATGTGGGCTACCTTTACATACACACGACCAAGGATGAGATGGATGGATGGGGTAAAAGGAACATTGGGAAAGAGGGGATTGTCTGTTGAGGAAGGAAGGGAGAGGACAGAAGATATGGGTGAGTGGAGAATGGTTGTGTATGGATGATGTTGGTATGCATGGAAGGGAGAGGGTAGGGGATGGGGGGAGGAAGTATTTTTTGATGATATTTTTGACGCAGCCCGGAAAGGATTTCTCCCCCGTCTTCTCTTTTTCTGCACGAAGAGACGGAGAGGGGGGGGGTCACCGATTAAATGAAGCGGCCTTGATGTGGATGTGTTGTGTCTTGATGCATTGCCTCTGACCCAACAAGACACAAGATGCAGGGATGACCCGTCATCCAGGAGGAGCCAAGCAAAGAGGGCGGGAGGGAGGGGAGTGGAGTATGTGGGGATGGAATGGGTGGGAGTGGATTCAATGCCTTTGTTTGTTTTTTTGGCTACCTCCCTTGTAAAAGGGAAAAAGCCGTTGGTATATGTATGTATATACACGCGAGCACAAACACACACATTATATATATATATATATATATATATATACATATATATATATACATAAATATACATATATATATATATACATAAATATACATATATATATATACATATACATTATATATACATATATATATATATACATATACATATATATATATATACATATATATATATATATATACATATACATATATATATATATACATATACATATATATATATATATATATATATACATACACATATGTATGCATGTAAAACATGGATACTTTTCAGTCAGCCCCTACAATAGTGAGAAAAAAATAGATTAAAAAATGTTTCGTTTCCAATCAGGGACCCTCTTCTCTGAACTGAAGAGCATTTCTGGTTGGGATCAAAAAGTATACGTGTTATTCATATTTCTTTATCCTTTATCCACATTGTAGTTATATTGATATACATATGTATATATACATACATACATACACACACACACACACACACACACATATATATATATATATAATATATATATATATATATATATATATCAGTGTGTGTGTGTGTGTGTGTGTGTGAGAGAGAGAGAGAGATTCACCATGGTCTTGGACCATGTGTTGGACTCGTGATCGACAGCTATTTCCCTCCAGGAAGAGAGCTCAGAGCTCATATATGATCTATCTATGGGTAATGCTGTAACCTTACACGCACACACACACACACACACACACCCAACTCCCCGTCCACGAGAGTTGGAGTAACGACTCGCAGCGCAGCAAAACTGAAATTATTTCAGCCCTGGGCGGGATTCGAACCCGGACCACCGTAGTGGCAGCCGGGAACTATAACCATCGCGCCACGAGGTGTGTGTGTGTGTGTGTGTGTGTGTGTGTGTGTGTGTGTGTGTGTGTGTGTGTGTGTGTGTGTGTGTGCGTCAGTGCCCACACAAACATGCAAGAATTATATTCATCATTTCAGTTCTTCCCTCCCTCTTCCTCCATCTGCTGACTACATAACCACTTCTCCCTCCATCCTCCACATTTCCTCCTTCCCTGTCCTTACTCCTTTACTTCAAACCTCCTCCAACATTAGCCTTCTCCTCCATCCCCCACCTCCACACGCCTCCTCCCTCACACTCCAACTTTCTATGTCCTCAACAACGAAAAACTAACATTAAAGAAAGAGGAGCACAATTTCTCCAACATCTCCATCAGTCGTCTATCATCTCCAACAACGCAGAACCGTTCCATATCTTCTACAATCTCCACCTCGTCTACTTTCTATTTACTTCTTCACGATTTAGATGAGTTTATTTAAACAACTGTCCTGGCTTAATCTCGTTGCCAAACAATAAATTTGTTTTACTTTGTCGCCTAGATGACCAGCACCTCTTCTTCATTCTTCTTCTTCTTCTTCTTCTTCTTCTTCTTCTTCTCCTCCTCCTCCTCCTCCTCCTCTTCTTCTTCTTCTTCTTCTTCTTCTTCTTCTTCTTCTTCTTCTCCTCCTCCTCTCCATCCTCATTATCATCATCTATCTCCCTTTCATTCCTCCACTTTTATTCATTGCCTCATCTTCCACTTCCTCATCTCCTCCTCCTCCTCCTCCTCCTCCCACACTCCGCTCCTTCCCGCTGTATTCCTGGAATCGTTAATGTCATAGCCCATCTCCACCTCCCCCTCCCCCTCCCCCTCCGCCACTCTGACCTCCTCTTGGGTCTCACACTCAAGATGTTGCTCCTCCTCCTCCTCCTCCTCCTCTTCCTCCTCCTCCTACACCTTGACCCTTTCTACTAGCAGGCCCTTCACTTTTCCAGAGCTCTGATACCACGTCACCACTAACGTGCTTCCGTCATTATCATCATCGTAAACACTATCTCCAGGTTGCCAACTTCATTCCATGCTTAAGCTA
>NC_134781.1:79089056-79099056 GCF_046742065.1 Oratosquilla oratoria | reverse complement strand
CCACCCGGCCTCCTCTTGAAAAAAAAAATTACGTCATATGAAAAAAAGGTTGCTCAGAGAAACCACTGGCATTCAAATTTCCTGGAGGAAACGCAGACGCGCCATTTTGCTGGAGGCTTGGGAAGTGGGAAAAAAGTGAAGAAGAAGAAGAAGAAGAAGAAGAAGAAGAAGGACGTAGGAGAAGAGGAACGAAGAGAGAGATAGAAGAAAGGGTAGAGGAGAGGGATATCTGGTTGGTAGAAGAGGAGAGGAGAGGGAGGAATGAGAACCGCTACAATGTGCTAGAAGGATCGTGGGTTAAAGGAAGAGTGAGTTAAAGGGAGAGCGAACTGGAGGGAGAGTTCCTGGAAGGAAAGTGGAGAAGGAGGAAGAGGATAGAGAGGAGGGGGAGGAGGAGGAGGGGGGAGGAGGAGTGGAGGAGAAGGAGCAAGAGGAGTAACAAGAGGAATAGGAGCAAGAAAAGGAGGAAGAGAACGAGGAGGAGGAGGGGGAGGAAGAGGAGGAGGAGGAGCAAGAGAAGGAGGAGTAGGAGGAAGAAGAAGGGAGGAGGAGGGGTGAATGGGAAGGAGCAAGAGGAGTAGGAGGAGAAGTAGGACGAGAAGTAGGAGGAGGAGGAGGAAGAAGGAGAGGGAGGAGGAGGGGGAGTAGGAGAAGGAGGAGTAGGAACAAGAGAAAGAGGAGGAGGAGGAGGGGAGGGGGAGGAGGAGGGGGAGGGGGAGGAGGAGGGGGAGGAGGAGGAGGACGGGGTGGGGGAGCAGGAGGAGAATGACGTAGAGGAACGGAAAATTTGTGGAAAAAATTATTATCAAACTGTTTTTTGGGGGAGGTAAGGGGGCCCAGCTAATGGACACTCCGTCCACCAGTTAGACAGAGACAGACAGACAGACAGACAGATACACAGACAGACAGACACGTGAAACGGAACCATGGTCATTGGGAGTCAGACGAGCATTAGAAAAGGGTAGAAGTCCAGAACAAAAAAAATGGGGAGGAGAGGAGTGTCAGAGAGAGAGAGAGAGAGAGAGAGAGAGAGAGAGAGAGAGAGACAGAGACATAGACTGACAGACAGACAGAAAGAGACAAAGATACAGAGACAGAGAGAGAGAGAGAGAGAGAGAGAGAGAGAGAGAGATAAGACAGTCAAAAATGCACACGTGTCAAACGTAAGAGAAATGGGGCGGGATAAACCCGGCACCAGCGATAAAGGCCACAGAAAACGAGAAGAGGAAGAACAATAGAAACAGAACAAGGGGGGAAGGGGGGAAGGGGGAACGAAAGAAAACGGGACGTGGAAATAAGGGAAAACGATGGACGGCGGGACAGATGGGGAAACTGGAGACACGTAAGGGAATGAAATGTGATGTGAAACGGGGGAGAAAGAAAAAACGGACTCCAAAGTGGGAGAGGGAGGGGAGAAGGTGGGAAGAGGGGGGGAAAGAGGGGAAAGGGGGAGAGAGGAGAGGGAGGGGAGAGGGGGAAGAGGGGGAAAGAGGGAAAGGGGAGAGGGAGAGGAGAGGGGGAAGGGGGAAAGGGGAAAGAGTGAGAGGGGGATTAGGGAAATAGGGAAAGGAGGACAATGAGAGTGGAAGAAGGGGAGAGGGGGAGGGGGGTAGACAGGGGAAAGGGGAAAGGGGGGAATGGGGAGAGGGAGAGTGTGAAGTGAGAGATTGGGGAGAGGGGGAGGGGGAAGGGGAAAAGGGGGAAGGGGTAAAGGTGAAGAGGAGAAAGAGAGTAGAGGGGTACAGTGGGAGAGAAGAAAGGGAAATGGGTAAGAGAGAAGAAAAATGGAAGAGAGTGAAAAGGAGAGAAGAGAGAGAAGATAGTAAAGAGGGATAAGAGAGAAGAGAGACAGACAGAGAGAAAAGAGAGAGAGAGAGAGAGAGAGAGAGAGAGTGAATATGAAGAAGAGAGGAAAGAGAAAAGGCGAGAAAGCAGGGAGAAAGGAAAAAAGAGGAAAAAGAGAAGAGAGAGAAGAGAGTGAACATGGAGAAGAGAGTAAAGAGAGAAAGCGAGAAAGAAAGGATAGAGAAAAGAGAGGAGGGATGAATATATGACAAAAGGGACGAGGAGGAATGGGGAATGGAGATTCGAACGAGGAACATTAAGCACTCAAGGCAAGAGAGGTAACACAGATGACCAGAGGCGAGGGTGGAATGGGATTGGGAGAGAAGGGGGGCAGAGGGGGGGAAGGGGAGAGAGAGGAAGGGGAGAAAAAACAATGGCGTGGAACAATGGGAAACGTAAAGGGTAGCTGAGGGAGGCTGGAGAGAATAAGGACCAGGAAGAGGGGAGAAGGTGTAAGGAGAGGGGGAGAAGGAAGAGGGGGGGAAGAGGGAAGTGGATCAGGAGGGGGAAGGAAAGGGGGGAAAGGGAAGAGAGACAGGGTGGAAGAGGAGACGGGAGGAAAGGAGGTGGAGGAAGAGGGGAGAAGGATAAGGAGAGGGGGAGAAGGAAGAGGGGGGTGAAGAAAAGGGAGGAAGGGGAGGAGAGACGGGGTGGAAGAGGAGACGGAAGAGAAGGAGGTGGAGGAAGAGGGTGAGACGAGAAGGATGTAGGGGGGAGAAAGATGAAGGTGGATGGGGGAGGGGGGGGCAGGGGTGAAAATTATGACTGTAGTGTCCGAGGAGAAGACGTCGCTGTTGTTGTTGTTGTTGTTGTTGGTGGTGGTGGTGGTTGTATGTGGTGGTGGTGGTGGCACTAACAATTGTGGTGGTGGTGATGATGGTGATTGTGGCGGTAATATTGTAGTGATGATGGTGGTATTGGTGATGATGATAATGGTGTTGCTGATGGTGGCTGTGGTGACGGGTGGTGGTGATGGTGCTTGTGGCGGTAATGATTGTAGTGATGATGGTGGTGATGGTGATGATGATAATGGTGTTGCTGATGGTGGCTGTGGTGATGATGGTGATGGTGATGGTGATGATGGTGGCTGTGGCGGAAGTGATGGTGACGGTGGTGGTAATGGTGGTGTTGGTAGGAGGAGAGGACAGGACGAAACCCTTGTTTGTTCCACACATAAAAGACGAGCAGGGACCGTCCCTGTGACAGCGCATACATAAACATGGCAGCAACCCAAACATGGGGAGAACTAGCAAGAACAACACAATATTTGATGGCCTTGGCAGAACCTCACACACACACACACACACACACACACACACACACACACACACACACACACGCACGCACACACTCGTGGCGCAGTTGGTAGAGTTCCCGGCTGCCACTACGGCGGTCCGGGTTCGAATCCCGCCCAGGCCTGAAATAATTTCAGTATCGCTGCGCTGCGAGTCGGTACTCCAACTCTCGTGGGCGGGGAGTTGGGTGTGTGCGTGCGTGTAAGGTGACATCATTACCCATTGATCGGCCATATATGAGCTCTGACCTCTCTTCCGGGAGGGAAGTTAACTATCGATCACGAGTCCAACACGTGATCCAAGACCATGGTGAATCACACGCGCACACACGCACGCCAATACTAAACCCTTGCCTAGTAAGCATTCTAAGGGTAGGTAAGTGAATAGGTAAGTAGGGTGGTGGGTAGGTGAGTAGGTAGGTATAGATAGGTAAGTAGATGGGTAGGTAGATAGGTTTGTGAAAAGTTAGGTAGGTAGATGAAATAGTACGTAAGTAAATACGTAGGTAGGTAAGTAGGTGAAAAGACAGGTGAGTAGATGAAAAGATAGGTAGGTAGGTAGGCAGGTAGGTAGGGGAAAAAGTTGGTAAGTAAATAGGTAGGTAGGGGTTATAATGCTGTAGAAAGTTAGGGGTAGGTAGAGAGGCAGGTAGGTAGGAAGGTGAAAAAAGTTGGTAAGTAAATATAGGTAGGTAGGTAGGTGGGAAGAGTAGTAATGGTGTAGAAAGTTAGGGGTAGGTAGATAGGCAGGTAGGAAAGTAAGTAGGTAAGTAGGTAGGAAGGTAGGAAAGTAGGTAAGTAAGTAAGTAGGTAGGTAGGTAGGGAAAAATGGGAAAATAAAGAGGAGGTAAACTGTAGTGCGTGAGGTCGAGTCATTCCATAAAAAAAGACAGATGTCTTCGCTCGGTAGAGTCTGCAGAGACACGAAACACGACTCCTGAAGTATCCGAGAGCTGGCTGGTTGCGTAAGACTCTTCTTCTAGTGGCCGGAGACGCTATGCAATGCCACGAACTCCCGAACTGGGATCACCGAACTGGTGAGAACGATGTGTCTTGGGGTATATCCAGAGTGTGACGAACAAGAAGTAGACTCTTCCCCGAAGGCATCTTGACAACAAATGTGGATGCGATTGTTCCAGAAGATTCTGGTGCTCATGAAGTGAAGATACCTCAACTCAAAATAAGAACCTGTATAGTAATGTGTAAAGCTTTAAACAAGATAATGTCGTCAGGATATCTGAGTCGCCCTTTCAGGCACTGTATGCCGAAAAGGATTGATCAAACCAAAATCATGTGATTCTGTTTTATCGTGAAAATGCACAAATGGTGTCACCTAACATTTATTACTATTTATATTATTATTATTATTGTTATTATAATTATTATTTATATTCTTATCATTACTATTATTATTATTACTATTATTATTATTATTGCTATTACTATCATTATTATTTATATTATATATTTTTTTCTTTTATCTATTTATCATTATTATCATTTTTTCGCATCCGACCTATTTATGGACCAAAAGGTCTCCTGTCGGCATGATTCTCCTTTGTAATCCTTTGTAATTCCGGTGGTGAAGAGCAGTTAACACAAGGAGTCATTTACCATTAACAGGAACTCTCACCTTTGCCCAATATGTTTGGACTACCAGCTCTGGCAAAGGTCACAGTTTATCCAGGACTCGAACTCTGTTTCACGTGGTATGAAGCGAGATCTAAAACAATGCGCCACAGCGCTACACGCGTGACAAACGTCTTCGAAAATGGGACGAACATATAAGGACAAGAACACGGAACTGCGTGAGTAATTAGGGTGGTAGGGGACAGATTGGGAGAAGGGGTAGGGAGTGGAAGGGAAGAGGACAAGAACATTCGAGTCCACAACAGTTTCGACTAGGAGTTGAGGATGGAGTTTGAAGGAGTTATAGCGTGTGGGAGTTCTTGAAGTTGCTGTACTAGTACTTGGAAACTCCATGCTAAGAATTCCACTAATATGTGAGTTAGTAGCTACTTTTGGGACTTTACTATATACAGTCACGAGAAAAAAAAAAAATCAGTTTTTCATGATACAACATTCAAAGTTTTTGGCTCACAACTTTTCTTTTTATCTATTCAAAATATTACTATTTGTAAAATAAATACTACATAGGAAAATGTATCACGAACTCAACAAATAAAATCATACTGACTTCGAGAACTGTAGCGTCGGTCGTGACTACTTTAAACCGATGACTGGCTATGGATGTGGTATAGGTGGTATAAGTGGTATAGGTGGTGGTGGAAGAAGTGGTGTTCAACAAGGTTCAGGATGAGTCGGTTGAGAATGGAAATGGTGAGGTTAAAATGAGTGGTAATGAATATGATGGTTTTCTTGTTGGCGATGACGGTGTTCGTTGTAGTGATGATTGTGGTGGTGACTCTAATGGTGGTTGTTGCGGTTTTGTGATGGAAATTGTGGTGGCGGTGATGGTAGCATTGGTCATAATGGTAGAGGGTGTTACTGGGCTTCTATACAACAAGGCCCTCTTGAAGCCCCTCACGACAATTGCCTCAACCCAAAGAAGAAACACCAATCAGAGAAATCCAAAGAAAGACCAATTCAGGGAAACCTACAAAGAAAATTAGAAAAGAGTATGAAGTACGATTATCACCCATGCACCCTCTGTGCGCCAATACATCAGTGGTCTTCGAGTCAACGAGAACTCCCGCAGAAGACGGGAAGACGGAAAAAGGGCGTTGAGAACGCCAGGGGAGTTCGAAACTTCGATAAGACGCGTTCCCAAGCTCCGAGACTCTCCGCGGCGTCCCAAGGGTATTAGGGTCTCAGGCACCTTCAGCCACTACATGAACTTCAGGATCTCCAAGAACCCAGACACCTCCAGTGCTCCGCAGATCAGAGAGACCCGAATCCCTGGCCACCTCGAGGTCTCCGGACACCTCGAGGTCTCCGGACACCTCGAGGTCTTTGGAGACATCGAGGTCTCTGGAAACCCGAAGTCTCCCGGGCCTCGGGTCTATGGGACACCGCCTTCCAGAAGACGTCTCTCTGGAGTCCCCACCGCTCCGGGACCTCCGAATCATCGGAGCTGCGCTGTCTGATAAGCGCTTTACAGCTCATCACTCGCCGGGAGCTTCGATCACGCATGAATACATATCGCACAATAAAAAGAAGTAGAAACCTCCTCTGTGTACGTGTGTGTGTATGTGTATGTGTATGTGTGTATGTGTGTGTGTGTGAGCTCGAACTTATTTGTTTCTGAGATTATTAAATATATACATATATATATATATATATATATATATACACACACACACACAATATATATATACATATCAATACATACATATATATATATATTATATATATATATATATATTATACACACACACACACATATATATATATATCCCCTTTATGAAGACACCAACGCAAGCACAAATCGTTCAGGCAACCACCAATGTGCTTGTTAACTTTTTTCGGTTTTTCTTAACACCAAAACACCATCACCACACCAAAACACCAGAACCTCCATCACCACACCAAAACACCAAAACCACTATCATCACACAAAAACACCACAACCACACCACCACACCAAAACCACGGCCGCTCTTCCCGACCCAAGCCCGCGTCTTTGTTTCTGCTCAATAAAATTTCCTTTTCGCGGACACACCACAGGGTTCCGGAATTTCTTAAAACAACGAAATGGTCGCCATGACCTCAACCTCAATTTGAAATAAAACGTGACCCCCCTTCAATAAACCTTTCAGAACCGTTGACGACTTACACATCTCCTGTGGCTGTCGTCAGGCGATTATATTCAGCCCTGTGAGGAACGGAAAGGTTGAATATTTTTCGCAATATCGACTCTCTAACCCGCGTTATGGATTTTCTTGTACAAGACGATTTTGTTACAAAAGGAAGTCCTCTTTACGTAAGAGGTACATAGTACACTTTACCTATGATTAAAAAATCCCTATTTTGTTTAGTAAATAATAAAGAATTTCTTAAGTTGAGGAGAGGGAGTTGTCTACCTATGACAAAAGTCTTTAAGTATTTTATTTAGTCTATACCAAAATTATTTATTTTTTTCAATTGAGGACAGGGCGTTAAAGAATACGCTTTAACTATGGTAAGATGGTCCGAATATTCTATTTGGTCTACCATGAAACTAATTTGCTCATCCGTGGAGGTAACGGAAAAAAATATATTATCCAAATATCTTAAATCCGGCTCTTATGATCTGTTTGGCTCCAAGCATTCTTCTTCAGCTGAGGGAATTCCCCCCTGAAACTATATGGGCTCCCAACCTGTTCCTGGCATTTTTCCTTTCTACAATTTGTTTTCCTCCATAGCACTTGGGAATTTCATGAGGCAGAGAAAATCTATATTGTTTATACACAGACCTGTGAAACTGAGTAATCGTTCTTCTAGTTACTGTCTATTATCTTTTTATGTAACAGAGCACACTCTTAAAGACACAGAGCACTTCCAGAAGGACTTTGGTGATAATGACAGTTCTTACACGTTTTCTGTTCACAATCAGACAATTTTATTCAGTTACGGGATCCCTGGAAGGCAGCGTCCAAGAATCTAGGGAGCTGAAGTCTATGAAAGGGGATGGTTGGAAGGAAAATACACATACACTTTCCTTTATCCTTGTGGTAATTAAATACTAGTTAGGAAGTGCTGGGCTTTTTAAATCTGAAGATAGGGGGTGTCCTTAGGGTGGGAAAGGGCTGGGAAATGATGCTCTAAAGGGGGTACGGTGATTCCCCCCCCCCCCAAACCGCGAACGCAACCATTCCCCGCCTCCCGCTCGACAATGGGGATAAATCGCACAGTTGAAATTGACTTTTGCGAGATTGATGACGGCGGTGGCCATACTTCACTGTACTTGCGAGGAGCCGAGTTTCCCCGAATGGAAAGGTTGAGATTGATGAGCTCGTCTGCTCTCAGGATTCCCCCCCCCATCTTCCTCCACAGAATCTACACAGTGAGAGACAAAGTTCATCTTCTATCTGCATATCCTCAACAGCCACAAGAAAGCCGAAGACACAAAAATAAAATAAAAATAAAATAAAATAAAAATAATACTCAAACTTAAATCAAGTCTCGAGGTAGGAGTTGCAAGCCAGAGTGGATGACTGGAAGAATAGTGACATAGATAGATAAGTTAGATAGGGAGGTAGATATATGCATATAGGTACGTACGTAAGTAGATTACATAGGGAGGTAGGTACATTGGTATGTATGTGTTTAAGTAGGTACATAGGTAAGGTAGGTAGATACGTATTTGCATGTATATAGGTGTGTGTGTGTGTGTGTGTGTGTGTGTGTGTGTGTGTGTGTGTGTGTGTGTGTGTGTGTGTGTGTATAGGTGTGTTTGTGTGTGCGTGCGTTTGTGTGTGTGTGTGTGTGTGTGTGTGTGTGTGTGTGTGTGTGTGTGTGTATGCGTGTGTGTGTGTGTATGTGTGTCTGTTTTTCTGTGTGTGTGTGTGTGTATGTGTGTGTGTGTGTGCGTGTGTGTGTGTGTGTGTGTGTGTGTGTGTGAGAGAGAGAGAGAGAGAGAGAGAGAGAGAGAGAGAGAGAGAGAGAGAGAGAGAGAGAGAGAGAGAGAGAGAGAGAGAGAGAGAGAGAGAGAGAAAGAATGACGAAGCAGACAGACTTGAAGTTGATGGGCAGCTGACGCTTAAGACTTCCATTCAAAGCATCCGCCTGGATTCAAGGACGTCTCGGGAGCTGGATGAGGGCACTGAAGGAATGGATGATACGCGAACGAGCGAGCGTGGCCTGCGTTTTTGATGGATAAAGTGGATGGATTGCACGAGGATGAATTTATGTGTCAGTGGAAGACGGATGGGAAGTGTGGAAGAGAATATCCATCCAATGCATGTTTGAAGCAATGAACGGATGAAGACATTATGTGGATGATCATGTGCCTAGCAGAGATTATGCCTGGATGATAACTCGCTATATGAAATACGAGACTGGATTATGTGAAAGATGTGTACATGTGTCAAAGACCTTTGGGTCCATGATATGGCCGGCTTGATGAATGGATGGGTGAGTGGTTGAATGGATGAACGAATGTCTACTTGGATGGTTGATTGAAAGCATGAGTGGATGGGTGTGTAAAGGGATGGACACACACACACACACACACACACACACATATATATATATATATATATATACATATGTATATATATATATATATATATATATATATAAAATAATCAACCACAGTACACTTTATTTCTAAGCCATCAACTTCGAGAGACTCGAGGAGGCCAACATGCAGAAATTAAAACGTGGTACAGCCAAGGACTCGAACCTGGGCTAGCACGTGACAAATGTTAGTGATTTAGCCGATTGGTTCGAGTCCTTGGCTGTACACATCTCAATTTCTGCATGTTGGCCTCCTCGAGTCTCTCGAAGTTGATGGCTTAGAATTAAAGTGTATTGTGATAAAAATGTATATCTGTTCACTGGTAACCATTCAGTGTTGTACACACACACACACACACATACATATATATATATATATATATGTGTGTGTGTGTGTGTGTGTGTGTGTGTGTGTGTGTGTGTGTGTGTGTGTGTGTGTGTGTGTGTGTGTGTGTGTGGTGTGTGTGTGTAGGAAAACTGACATATCATCATTAAGAAGCCAAATGGTCAGTCAATTTTCCTGTTTAAACTTAATACCCTGGTTCCTTCTATCAATTTCACTATGGAAATACAACAAAATAATAATTCACCTCTCCTTGATATACTGATTTATAGAATTGAAAGGCCTTTCAAATTTGATGTTTATAGAAAGCCCACTAATGTTCTTTCATAAGTCCACTT
>NC_134781.1:79084056-79086556 GCF_046742065.1 Oratosquilla oratoria | reverse complement strand
CTTATCAGGAGGCTAGTACGGTGCCCCTTACAGTGGACTTTGAAGCGTGAAATTCAATTAATTATGACTTTAGTGCAACTCGCCGGTGACAGGGTTCGAGCCACCATCACTTCGACCTCCGCAAGTAGCGACGCCTTAAGCACCTCGGCTAGCGAACCTAAGAGTTAAATATACTCACTAAAGGCTGAAACCTTTTCTTCGTCCACCACGCCCTCTACGGCAAATATCCCGACTTCTTTTACTCCTTAAACCAATTGCCGAACACTGCTCGTCAGTTGTAAGTCTTTCAATACACTAAAAGCCTTCCTTTGGTCCTATTTCCAGCCCTCCCTATTCCTCTCTCTTCCTCTCCTGTCCTCTTTTCGTCCTTGCTTCGATCTCCGATATTCCCAGTTCCCCGTCTCCCCGACCTATTCTCCGACACAGCGACGCATCCAAACTATCTTTCAAACTGTCCTCACTGACAAACCCTAACATGCAACCTCTTCTCTACTCTCTCTCTCTCTCTCCTTACAACCTTCCCTCACTCTCTCTTTTTCTCCGAGTTAGTGATTTATTTACTTTCCAGTTTTTGTGCTCGGAAGCCCAGTGTGATTTATTAAGTCGTGGAAGGAGGGTATGTGTGAACGTGATGTTGTTCTATATCGAGAAGTTTGTACCACGCGTCCCGTGAGCCGAGATCACAAAAATGTCATGGCCATCGCGCGGAGGGAGAAGTTCTAATACACACCAAAAAGATTAAAACAAGGAAGCACACACCAATATGTATACACACACATATACATATATGCATTGTGTGTGTGTGCGTGCGTGTGTGTGTGTGTGTGTGTGTGTGTGTGTGTGTGTGTGTGTGTGTGTGAGATTCACAATGGTCTTTGGATCACGTGTTAGACTCGTGATCAACAGCTATTTCTCTCCCGGAAGAGAGATCAGAGCTCGTATATGACCGATCTATGGGTAATGCTGTGACCTTACACGCACACACACCCTCAACTCCCCGCCAACAAGAGTTGGAGTAACAACCCGCAGCTCAGTTACTAACATTATTTCAGCCCTGGGTGGGATTCGAACCCGGACCGCTGTAGTGGTAGCCGAGAACTCTACCAGTGTGTGTGTGTGTGTGTGTGTGTGTGTGTGTGTGTGTGTGTGTGTGTGTGTGTGTGTGTGTGTGTGTGTGTGTGTGTGTGTGTGTGTGTGTGTGTGTGTGTGTGTGTGTGTGTGTGTGCGTGATTCACCATGGTCTTTGGATCACGTGTTAGACTCGTGATCGACAGCTATTTCTCTCCCGGAAGAGAGCTCAGAGCTCGTATATGACCGATCTATGGGTAATACTGTGACCTTACACGCACACACACCCTCAACTCCCCGCCAACAAGAGTTGGAGTAACAACTGAAATTATTTTAGCCCTGGGCGGGATTCGAACCCGGACCGCCGTAGCGGCAGCCGAGAACTCTACCAGTGTGTGTGTGTGTGTGTGTGTGTGTGTGTGTGTGTGTGTGTGTGTGTGTGTGTGTGTGTGTGTGTGTGTGTGTGTGTAAATGTGTAAGTATCGTTGTATACGATATCCCGAGCGTCAGCCAAATGGGACGTCTCTAGTTCTCGAGGGTAAAGTTTTCCTTCCGCATCTGTATACTCACGAGTCTATCTTGCTACATCATCGAATATTCTTACCCTTAAAGTCCTCAAACTAGTTCCTCTTCCAGCCAAGTGAATGAAGTTTCCACTGCCAAGGCATCTTCCAGATGACTTAATTCAAGGAGAGTGAGGAGAGATTCGTAAACGGGAAAATATAATAAGTAAAACAGAGACGAAGATGAATAGAATTAGATAACGAAAAAAAAATATTGTGTACAAAAAAAAAAAAAAAAAGGGTGTCACCCTGAGGCTGGGTGAGCTTCTGGAGGCTCCAAAGGTCCTGGAACCAGAAGGAAGAGTCAGCCAGCCAGAAGCGAGGCGTTAAAGCAGAGTTTCACACCTACGAAGCCATACAAATTGGAATTGAAATTTCTGAATAAGAATATGGAAATTGCAAACACACACACACACACACAAACACACACAGGCGCAGACGCTCACATGCATACACACGCACGTGCACACAGTCACACACAAAAGCTCAGACAGTCATATGCACACACACGCACAGGCACACAGACACAGGCACACACACACACACACACACACACACACACACACACACACACACAGGCGCAGACGCTCACATGCATACACACGCACGTGCACACAGTCACACACAAAAGCTCAGACAGTCATATGCACACACACGCACAGGCACACAGACACAGGCACACACACACACAAATACACACACACACACACAAGCTCAGACACTCACATACATACACACGCGTGTGCACAAGGACACAAATACACACACACACACACGGACATACACACATACAAACACAAGCTCAGACACTCCTTTGCATACACACGTACGTGCACACAGACAGACACATACACTGACACAAAGCTCAG
>NC_134781.1:79049056-79079056 GCF_046742065.1 Oratosquilla oratoria | reverse complement strand
CGTAACGTGGTTAAGATAGTTGTTAACATATCAATTTATTTTGTTCCTGTAATTATTTATCTATTTATTTATTTACTTACTTATTCATCTATTTATACATTTATTTATTTATTCATTTATTTATCTATTCTTTTTTATCTATTATCTATTTATTAATTTATTTATTTATTTATTTATTCATTCATTTATTTATTTATTCTTTTTGGATCTATTATTTACTTATTTACTTATTTATTCATTTATTTTTCGTTTACTTCTTCTTTATTTATTTATTCATTTATCTATTAACTTATTCATTTATTTATTCTTTTTTATTTTTTTTATATATTATCTATTTATTTACTTATGTATCTATTCATTAATTTATTTATTTATTTATTTATTCATTCATTCATTTATTTATTCTTTCCTATTCTTTTTGGATCTATTATTTACTTATTTATTCACTTATTTATCTATATATTTATTTATTTACTTATTCATTCATTCATTCATTTATTTAGTTATTTATTTATTTATTCATTTATTTACTAATTTTTTTTCCAGTTCATTTAAAATCTAACAGATTTCGTATCACAAGATCGACATCACACTCCGATGTGAAATCGGTTATCATCGTGTAAATATCATAATCAGCACGATACGACCATCACGACCACGTTACGACACATCATACCCAAGTGACGACACATCGTAACCGCGTTACGATCATCGTAACAAGTTACGATTTGGCTGAAAGATACGAGATGTCATCAACTTCTTCTGATACAGGGGCGTCCCCTATGCATTCTATTCTGGCTGGTGTTTGACGCTCTTAATCATAGCGGGGGGATGTGGGGTGGATGTGGGGGATGCGGGGTGGATGTGGGAGGATGTGATGATTTTGGGGTGGATGTGAGGAGATGTGATGGACGTAGGAAGGATGTGGGATGTGGGGGGATGTGTGGAGGATGTGGGAAGGATGTGGGGAGGATGTGGGGAGGATGTGGTGTGGATGTAGAGGATGTAGGGAGGTGTGATGGACGTAGGATGTGGGAAGGATGTGGGGGGATGTGGGGAGGATGTGGGGAGGATGTGAGGTGATGTGCAGGCAACCCCGATACAAAATTAGGATCTTGACCAACTAAAACCCCTCTCGGCTCCAAAGTCCTCCCGTTCAGCTGAAAAAAATCGTTCGTCATTCGCCAGAATAAACTCTGTGGAGTCACGAAAGGGGATGGCATGATATCATGCCCATCGGGCACAACTACCTGGTACACCCAGGAGTTATACTTCATCCTGGAGAGCCTGGACTGAGCGAGAAGTCTTCGTACTCCCAGTTGCAAGAATCTTCATCAGGACCCAAGAACCTTCACGAGGTTCTTCATTCTTGTCGTAGAGCGTCAGGTGGAGAGTGAGAGAGAAGAATCAAGTGGAAGTGGAAGATGAGAGGTAAAGGGGTGAGGGGTGGGAGGAGGGGGAGAGGTGAGAGGAGAGGGGCAGGGGGAGGGGGAGGTTGAGGGGGAGGGGAGGTTGGAGGGGGAGGGGAGGTTGGAGGGGAGGGGGAGGTTGGAGGGGGAAGGGGAGGTTAGAGGGGGAGGTTGGAGGGGGAGGGGAGGTTGGAGGGGGAGGGGGAGGTTGGAGGGGGAGGGGGAGGTTGGAGTGGGGAGGTTGGAGGGGGGACGTTGGAGGGGGAGGGGGAGGTTGGAGGAGGAGGTTAAAGGGGGACGTTGGAGGGGGAGGTGGGAGAGGAGAATCTTGCGGAATCTGGGGTCATTATGATAAAGTCACGACGAAGGCGGAGGAGGAGGAGGAGGAGGAGGCAAGACAACTAGGCACAGAAGGAAAATAAGATCGGTTACAAGAACGAGAACCAGATCTACAAGGAGCTCGTATTCGAGTATGACTTCAAAGGTGAAGTAGTGTCTGACGTGGTGGCTGTACGAGGACGAGGTATATATCTAGTCAGGCTGAAATAAAGGTTCAGGAAAGATCAGAACGAGGTAGAAAGAGAAAGAGAGAGAAAGAAAGAAAGAGAGAGAGAGAGAGAGAGAGAGAGAGAGAGAGAGAGAGAGAGAGAGAGAGAGAGAGAGAGAGAGAGAGAGAGAGAGAGAGAGAGAGAGAGAGACTGACGAGGACACGAAGCTTGAGGGCGAAGGAGAGCTTGTCCTCGGCGACAAAGAGGTCGATCTCAGATGAAAGAGAAGAGAGTCTGGAGGCCGACTTTGAACTCGAGACAGAAGACGAGATCGAGGCTGAGAGGCCGGGGGTTTGGTCAAGAGGTCTGAGGTGAAGATGGCAAAACTTATTAAGACTACATAAGACTTATTAGCTTGTATAAGGCTCAACGTCTGAAGGACGACGAGGAACGGAATAGGAAGGGAGAGCCTGAGAGTTTGTAACTCGACGGGAAGGAAGAGAGGAAAAGGAGATCACAGAAGTGACGGAATAGAAGAAGGAAAAGAAATGAAAAAAGGAGATAGGAAGGACGAAGAGGGAAGAGCGTGAGAGAGGGTAACCAGAAGAGATGGAAAGGAAAAGAGAAGAAAAAGAGAGAGAGAGAAAAGAGGTGACAGAATGGAAGAAGAAAGGGGAAAGGAGGAGACAGGAAGGAAGAGGGGAGGAAGAGAAAGGGGTAAAGGAGTTAGGGAAAGAGAGGAGACGGCAAGGGTAAGGAGAGACAGAAGTGAGAGGAGGAGATAGGATATAAGAAGAGAATAGAAAGGAGGTACTACGTCAGGAATGGGAATGATGAGACAGGAATGGGAATGGGAAGGTAAGAAAGAGAACGACGGAGACTGGAAGGGAATGGCCGAGTCTGGAAAAGTGAGGGTACAGAAAGGGAAATGAGAGAGAGAGAGAGAGAGAGAGAGAGAGAGAGAGAGAGAGAGAGAGAGAGAGAGAGAGAGAGGGGGGAGAGAAGAGAAAGACAGGAAGGGCAAGGAGGAGGAAACAGGAGAGGAGATGGAATAGGAAGGAAAAGATGCATAGAGGTAGAGAAGGAGTGAACAGAAGGGAGAGGAGACGGGAAAGAAGAGAAGACATTGAGGGAAAGAAGAACAAGAAGCGACTAGAAGGAAACAAAAAAAAAAAAGAGGAGGGAAGACCAGAGGAGGAGGTAGGAAGACAAAGGAGAAGAGAAAATAAGATAATATTTAGGGAGAGAAACGAGACAGGCAGGAAGAGACAGGAAGAGACAGGGAAACATGCCAGAGAGAACGAGAGAGAGAGAAGGATAGTGGGGGAGACATTGGAGAAAGATTGTGATACAAACAAACTGGACAAAAAGAGGATAAAGATAGGGATGAGGGGTGATAGGAAAGGAGGGGAGAGAGAAAGAGATAAAATGACCAGGACGGGGGAGATAGGAGAGAGAGAGAGAGGGAAAGAAATAACGGAGGAAGAAAGGAAGAAAAGGGGTGAAAAAAGGAATCTACGAGGCTTTAACGAAAAATGGGAAGTGGAGTGAGGCGGGGGAAGGTGGAGACCTGAGAGGAGCAAAGGGGGAAAGGAAAGTGAAGAAGAAGATAACAGAATTGGAAAAAAAAAAGGGGGGGAAACGGAACGAGGAGGAAAAGGAAGGGAAAAAGAAGAAAAGAAGTACAGAAGAATGGTTGAAAGGAAAGACGGAGGAGGAGGAAGAGGAGGAAGAGAGAAAAGGAGAGAAGGAAACTTCTTAATCTACGATGACGATGACGATGACGACGACGACGACAAAGACCAAGACGCTGACAACGATAAAAACGACAACGACGACGAGGACGACGACGAGGACGCTGACGACGATGATGACGACGCTGACGACGACGATGATGACGAAGACGATGACGACGAAGACGATGATGACAAAGACGACGACGACGAAGACGATGCTGATAAAGACGATGACGACGATGATAACAACGACGACAGCGACCACGAAGACGACGACGACAACGACGAGGATGACACCGATGGATAATGGTGTTGGTGGTGATATTCGTGGTGAGGATGGGGGGTGCGGACTCCCGAAGACTCCCCTTCTCGGTGGATCTTTGTTTTGACGAGAGCAGCAGCAAGTCTGGAAATCTGAACGAGCAGACGCCCGCAATGACAATTCTCTCTTAAAGTTCGTTTTAAGCACAACATAAACATACGAAAACACGTACAGCGTTACTGTGAGTATATGTGCTTGTGTGTGTGTGTGTGTGTGTATGTGTGTGTATTCACCTTGGTCTTTGGATTACGTGTTGGACTTGTGATCGACAGCTGTTTCCCTCCCGAAAGAGAGCTCAGAGCTCGTATGACCGATCTATGGGTAATGTTTTGACCTTACACGCACACACACACCCAACTCCCCGCCCACTAGAGTTGGAGTAACGACTCGAAGCGCAGCGATACTGAAATTATTTCAGCCCTGGGCGGGATTCGAACCCGGACCGCCGTGGTGACAGTCGGGGACTCTACCAACCGCGCCACCGAGTCGTGTGTGCTTGAGTGTGTGTGTGTGTGTGTGTGTGTGTGTGTGTGTGTGTGTGTGTGTGTGTGTGTGTGTGTGTGTGCGTGTGTGTTCATTTGCCTCAAAGCATTTTCCTCAACAATATTTGTCACCTCTCCTAAGGGGTTCGGGTGCCTAGCAGACAAATAAATTAGCCTGGCACCAGCAAGAGTGGACAGAAAAGTACTATCCAGTACAGAGAGGGCGAAAGAATTGAATATGAAGTCTAGCATGGCGTTCCATCTTCTCTTTGTTCAACTCAAATTGTACCGAGCTTGTTCTGAGTTCTCCAAATGCTTAGCGAGTGTGCGTGCGTGTGTGTGTGTGTGTGTGTGTGTGTGTGTGTGTGTGTGTGTGTGTGTGTGTGTGTGTGTGTGTGTGTGTGTGTGTGTGTGTGTGTATCATTCCTTCTCTGCTTGATGCTCGCTCTTCGACAGCACACACACGTGCAGGTTCCGCCACCAGCGTTGCCACCGCTTTATCGAGGATCCTCTTTAAGTTACTCCTCCTCCTCCTCACCACCTCCTCCTCCTCCTCCTGCTCCCCCTCCTCCTCCTCCGTCTACCTCTGTCTTGCTCCTAACACCAGTCCTACCCCAGCTTCCACCAGCATCAACGCCATCATTGTATTATCATTATCACACGAGTCTTATCACCTGGGCTCCAGTACTTTATATCTAATGCTCACCTTCATATGATGCCTTCACCTCATCCCCCTCACCTTCACCTGATCTCCTCACTTTCACCTCACCTTCATTTTCACCTGAGACTTCTTACCTTTATCCCGTTCGCCTCATCTTCACCTCATCTCCTCACTTTCGCCTAATCACCCTCACCGTCACCTAGACACCTTTACCTTCACCTGAAAATCCGTCAACGTCACAAGATCCTCACCTTAACCCGATCCCCTTCACCTTCACCTCACCCTCGCCTCCTGCTCCTCCTCACTTCCACCTCAACCTCACAAGCTTCCTTGTAGAGCCTCAACGTGCTCTCAATCTTAACTAAAACATATATTTTCTCTTTTGTACTTTCTCGTTCTTCTACATATCCTGCTCCTCATTTTCTCTTAAATTGCCACCGCATTCTCTCTCGCTCTCTCTCTTTCTCTCTCTCGCTCTCTCTCTCTCTGCTTTCCTGTGTCTCTCTAACTCACCCTTCGTTTCCCTTTCTACTTTCTCTTGCTCGAGGAAGTACAGACTCAAACTATTCCCCTCACAGTCACACAGGTCTATATCAATACTATTTTCCATCCTCCTATTTATCTTCCTCTTCCCCTTTACGCCCCTACCCTCATCACTTTGCCCATCCTGTTTTTGCCCCTCTCCTTCTCTTCCTCCTCCTATTTCTCCTCTTCCTTCTCCTCCTATTCTTCTCCTTCTTCCTCCCCCTACTCATTTCCTAAGCTTTTTTCCCCCGCCACAAACAAAAATTGGTGACCTTTTGGTCCATAAAGAGTGAGTCTGGAGAAAAGACCAAGTTAAAATACGTCGCTTCGGTATGACCATAAACTACGGAACTTTCGGAGAGTGTTTCAAGCTATCTGTTCAGCAGGAAGTTTACTTCGTTCGTCACACTCTCGGAGAGTTCTCTTCCCGTCCTGCAGTACCCTCTTTTACCTCTCCTTCTTTTGGTGTTGTCGGTGATTGTTACTCACCCGAGCTCTCTGAGCACGTAAGGCAAAGGTTGCAGCTTCTGGTGTAAGTTCTATCCCCGACTGTTCTCACCAATTATCTCCACCCTCCTCTGTTCCTTTTGTTATCATACCATTTTCTTTCCCCTCCTTTCTTCCCCTTTCTCCCTCTAACCATTCCTAATTTGTGTTTTTTTTTTCTCCTCTCCTTTTATCTTCCTCTACACATTTCTTTCTTTTATTCTTCCTTTTTCTCTTTCTTATTTATATTCTTCGTTTTCTTTTTGTTTTTTTGTATCTCCAAGTGTTTTGATTTCTTCTTCCATTTCTTCTTTCTCACACATTCCTTCTCTGTTTTCCCTCCTGTTCTCCCTCCTATCCTCCCCTTCTCCATTGCACTAATTCTATCCTATCTTACACAATATCCTCCATCTCTTCTTTCTTCTTCCCCCTCCTCATTCATTTCTATTCTTCCCTCCTCCCTTCCTCCTCTTCTTCCTTAATCCTTCTGTCCTGCACATTCACCTACATCACTTTTCCCTCCTCCTCCTTCTCCTTCTTACTCCTTCTCCTCCTCCTCCTTCTTCTTCTTCCTCCTCCTTCTCCTTCATTTCTCTAACCTCCCCTTTTATTCTCTTCCTACTGTTGTACCTTCCCATCTCTCGCGTTCTCTGCCCCTATTTCTCCAATCCTTTCTTTTTCTAACATATCTCTTCCTTGCCTTACTCAAAATCTTAATAGTCACTATTCCTTTACGAAGCATTTCTGAAATTGGTAAAGGCGTCAGTGAGCTTGCCCGAGACAAACCAAGGCTATCCATAGATACAGCAATAGCGCTTTAAGCTACAAATGCTAGACAGACTCTTTCAAAATGCAATTCAATGACGCACATACACATAGCAGTCTGCGCAGGTATACTTCCCCCTACACCATATCCCCCCTCAACCCTCCCTCTCCCCCTCCCCCTCCCTTTGACCCCCGACCCCACAAATCCCCTCCCCCGTCCCCCTCCTCCTCTCCCACTCTCCTCTTCCACGCAGCGCGACCATGGAAACCGTCCACGCGGTGATGTTGGAACAAGCTAAAGTTTTCTAACCTTACTAGTGCCACTTCTTGGTGGCACTCTCAATAAACACAGGTGCCAGCACAATGCCATGTGCAGAATGTGTATGCCGTGTCTATTACACGCATGCTTGTGCAACATTAAATGCAAAGGACAACAAAGACATTCTGTCGGCGCGCAGGCGCGGGTTACTTTCCCCCCAAGCGTCAAACAAAGGTAGACAAAGGAAAGATCATTCGAATACACGTGCACATAGCCTTTGTTCAACATTCACAAGAAACACACACACACACACACACACACACACACACACACACAAGCACTCACATACACACGCATACACAAAAAAATACACACACGAGCAAACATAAAAAGATATACAAAGACCTAACAAATACATGAAAGTCCAACATCACACAATGAGAGAGATCGTACAAGCATTTATATGCATACGTGTTTGTGTACAGGATGTAGTGCTTTTTTTCATACAGAAATACACAAATGTAGAGATCTACACGAAACCAAACACAAGGATACAAGATTTGTTTATTTCTTCAAAAGTACTATTACAAGGTCATTACCGACATTTATATACGAAAAATAATGTGACGTCGAATAGAAAGAAATCTTTGACGAATTCAATTCCTTTGGAAATGTATTTACTGCAGAAGAATGAACTCGAATCTCCTTTCTCGCAGATATCTCTATCGAAAATAAAAAAGAATAAAAAATCTATTGAAAGAAAGGGGAAAATGGCGAAAAAACAAATTAAAAGAAAATGAATTTACAGACCCTAACCATTTAACCAGTAACACACCGTCCATGTATGTGTGTGTATATATACAGTATATATATATATATATATATATATATATATGTACAGTATATATATATATATATATATATATATATATATATATATATATATATATATATATATGATGGTGGAAAAAAAGTCGCGGGTCTAATTCCGAGTTTTTTACTTTATTCCTGAGTCCCAGCATATATATGTATATATATATATATATATATATATATATATATATATATATATATATATATATATATATATGACGGTGGAAAAAGAAGTCACGGGTCTAATTCCGAGTTTTTGAGTTTATTCCTGAGTCGCAGCATATATATATATATGTATATATATAAATATATGTATATATACATATATATATACATATATATATGCATATACATATATATATACATATATATATCATATATACACACACGCATATTATATCTATATATATATATATATATCACGTGAAAACCACTGTTGGAGTAAAAAAAGACTGGAGACCGGGAATCTATATATTTTGATTGCGCACTGCAATCCTTTTCAGCAGATATCTACTGAAGAGGATTGTAGTTTGCAATCAAAATTTATAGATTCCCCGTCCCCAGACTTTTTTACTCCAACAGTGGTTTTCACGTGAATGACATATGTGTGATTACATCTTTCACCAATAATATATATATATATATATATATATATATATATATACATATATGTATACACACACATATATATATATATATATATAAATATATATATACATATACATACATATACACACACATATATATATATATATTACATACATATATATATACACACTCTATGCAGCATATATATATATATATATATATATATATATATTACATACATATATATATACACACTATATGCAGCACATATATATATATATATATATGATATATGTATATAATGATATATATATATATATATATATATATATATGTGGGTGTGTGTGTGTGTGTGTGTGTGTGTGTGTGTGTGTGTGTGTGTGTGTGTGTGTGTGTGTTTACCTAATTGTATTTACCTAGCTGTATTATACGGGAAGGGAGCTATGCTTGTGGTGCCCCTTTTTTGTATCTCGCAAGATCAAGTTTGTTCTTAAATTCTTGTACTGTGTTTGCACACACTATTTTGTCATTCAGTTTGTTCCATATATCTACCACTCTGTATGGGAAGCTGTACGTTTTCAGTGTGTGTGTGTGTGTGTGTGTGTGTGTGTGTGTGTGTGTGTGTGTGTGTGTGTGTGTGTGTGCGTGTGTGTGCGTGATTGTATACACTCAAGCGTATAAACACGTATCTATAACGAACGTACTTGCACGCATTCTGTACGGAGCGAAACAAGACACAAAGATAAATGTTCATAGAACCTGCTCGATATAGTTCCTAGATACACATTCTGATCAACCTCTCCAATGTTATTTTTTCAGTACATAAGCATATCCCTTTTGTCAGACTCCACTATCGTCCCTATTCAATTTAAACCTTAATTTGCTTATGCATACAATATTGTTTTCCAAGGGGCAATCTACAACATTAGGGATAATTTTCCCCAAGCAACATTATACGTTTTTACCCCGTTGTTCGTTATAAAGACAAATTACCTCATTTCGTACATTCTTTCTAGAATTTTCTTGTTGTATATCTTTTCTACTACCCGAATATATAATCAGAATACCCACACTGCTATATGTAATGAATATGTTGACCTTACTTATACACTGCTTCTGGATTCATTGAAACCGTTATAGGCGTTAAAATCCGTTATAAAAAGGGACGCCGCGTTCAGAATTTCAAATGTTAAAACCATCGATTGTCCTTATAGTCTTTTAATTCTCACAACTTGATTATATTCAGTTTAAGGGAATTTTCCAGTCATTAACAATTAATAAGATGGTAATAATGGTTTTATAACATTTTTTTCATTAATTCGTTTAATTGTCTATTTTGTTTTTACTTCAAACTAATATTACGACATCCATGATGCCACAGTACCATTGCTAAACATGTGCTGCTTTATTTGCCTGTCTCACACCTTGTACAAACCTGTCTTTTTGTCAGTCTATGTACCTGTCAGTTTAATCCTGTCTATCAGTTTCAGTTTGCCTGTCATCCTACCTGTCAATATTTGTCCGCCTGTCAGTCTCTGTCTGTCAGTTTCTGTGTACCTATCAGTCTGTCTGCCTGTCAGTCTGTCTGTCTGCCTGTCAGTCTATCTCCCTGCCTACCAGTCTGTGTCTGTCTGCCTGTCAGTCTATATCCCTGCCTGTCAGTTTGTCTGTCTGCCTGTCAGTCTATCTCCCTGCCTGTCAGTCTGTCTGCCTGTCTATCTCCTTGCCTGTTAGTTTGTCTGTCTGCCTGTCAGTCTGTCTATCTTCCACTCCAACATGGCTAAACTCTTCCGTTGTGTCAACAGCGTTCGTTCTTGTGTGTCTGTATTCCAGAGGACGCTGTGGGTGGAACACAGGGCCTAAGCTATTTCTTTCAATTTCATCTTGATTAGATTAAGGGCAGCATATGGAAGAGAACGTCAATAAGAGGGTGAGGCAAAGGGGGAGACAGGAGGAGGAGGAGGAGGAAAGGAGGAGGAGGAGGAGGAGGAAAGGAGGAGGAAGAGGAAAGGAGGAGGAGGAAAGGAGGAAGAGGAGGTAGAGGAGGAGTAGGAGGATAAATTAGAGAAAGAGGAGGATGTAGAGGAGGAGGAAAGAAGGAGGAAGTAGAGGAGGAGGAGGATGTAGACGAGGAGGAGAAAGAGGAGGAGGAAGTGCAGGAGGAGGATATAGAGGAGGAGGAGGAAGAAGTAGAGGAAAGAAGGAGGAGGGGGAAAGAGGGAGGAGGAAGCAGGAGAGGAGGAGGAGGAAGAGGAGGAGGAATGGTGAGAGAAACACAAGGGAGATGCAGGAGATAAAAAACGAAAAGGTGGTTGAGGGAGGACGAGAGAGAAAAAAGAGTAAATGAAGAGAGAAAGAAGATAGGTGGTTGAGAGGATGAAACGAAAAAGAAGAGAGGGAGAAGAGAGAGGAGGAAGGGAGAAGAGAGAGGAGGAAGAGAAGGGAATTAGAGAGAGCCGTAAATTGTAAGGAAAAGAGGGACGCGTGAAGAGGCCAAAGGCTAGATGGACTGAAGAGATGAAATACATATATGCAACGTAAAGTCTACATAAACACGCGTTTGTGTGTGCGCACACACACACACACGCACACACACACACACACACACACACACACACACACATATATATATATATATATATATATATTTCCTGTAGCTGTGCACAAAAAGGTTTCTTCAGAGAAATAACGTGTGAAACAAGTCAGATACAAACTTGAGTTCTAATTAGTGTCTTCTTTACCCACCTTTTCTAACCTTTCACAATGTCTTAATATATATATATATATATATATATATATATATATATATATATATATATATATATATGTATATATATATATATGTGTGTGTGTGTGTGTGTGTGTGTGTGTGTGTGTGTGTGTGTGTGTGTGTGTGTGTGTGTGTATCTATCTTCATAGGAATTATTTGATCGTTATAATGATGTGAGAGGAAAGACATATATGGAATATAAGAAGCGAGACAGCGAGGACAGCGAGGTACAGTGATGGACAAGCATAGAAATGTGATAAAGAATTAAAATGGAAAAGTATCTTGGTAGAGGAAAGAGGAGGAAGAGGAGGAAGAGGAAGCGTGCATGGAGAAGAGGAGGAAGACGAGGAGGAGGAGGAGAAGGAGGAGGAGGAGGAGGAAGAGGAGTAAAACTCAGAAGGAGGAATGGATGTTGATTGTGATGCAGAAAGACTAAGAACAAGAAGGGTGGAGATAGACGAGTACGGGAGAGAGAGAAGGAAGGAAAGAGGGAAGAGAAGAGAGCAGGGAATTGGGTAGGCAAATAGAGGGGAAACTGGGAACAAAAGTGGGAGGGGAAGAATGCAAAGGAAAGAGAAGGGAAAACGTGATGAAGAATGAAGGGAAGGGTAAAGGAATGAAATGAAATTAAGGAAAATGGGAATTCGAATAAGGAAGTAAAAAAAGGGAAATGAAGAAAAGAGAGAAAAAAAAGGTAATGGGCGAGGTAATGGAAGAGGGAAGGGAAAAGGTGAGGGAACATGAAAGGAAAGAGGAAAAGGAGGAGGATTTGGAAGGAAACGTGGCCATAATAAGGAGAAAATGTAAACTTGAAGAACGTCGCTGAGGAAGAACCTGAGAAAGAAGAGAAGAATGAAGGAGCATGAAAAGAGAGGAGAGAATGGAGAGAACTGAGAGAGAGAGAGAGAGTTGAGAGAGAGAGAGAGAGAGAGAGAGAGAGAGAGAGAGAGAGAGAGAGAGAGTTGAGAGTGAGAGAAAGAAAGAGAGTGAGAGAGAGGGAGAGAGAGATGAGAGGAGAGAGGGAGAGAAAGAAATAGAGGGAGAGAAAGAAAGAGAGGGAGAGAAAGAAAGAGTGAGAGAGAGGGAGAGAGAAGAGAGAGAGGAGAGAGAAGAGAGAGAGGAGAGAGAAGGGAGGAGAGAGAGAGACAGAGTTGGGAGGGAGAGAAAGAAAGAGTGAGAGAGAGGGAGAGAGAAGAGAGAGAGGAGAGAGAAGAGAGGAGA
Organism: Oratosquilla oratoria; assembly: GCF_046742065.1. NCBI lineage: Eukaryota > Metazoa > Arthropoda > Malacostraca > Stomatopoda > Squillidae > Oratosquilla > Oratosquilla oratoria. Next base: position 79,066,471 of record NC_134781.1, on the reverse strand, counting down.
GAGAGACAGAGTTGAGAGGGAGAGAAAAAAAGAGAGGGAGAGAAAAGAGAGAGAGGAGAGAGAAGAGAGGAGAGAGAGACAGAGTTGAGAGGGAGAGAGAAAGAGTGAGAGAGAAAGAGAGAGAGAGCAAAAGAGTTCGTGGGATTGAAGCGTCAAAGAACCAAAAGAAACGGGAGGAAGAGGTAAGAAAAATGAGGCAATTAAAGGATTCTGAAGACGCCTCAGCCATCAGGCGGTGAAGTAAGAGAAGAAAAAAATTGGAGGAGGAAGAGGAGGAGGAGGAGGAGGAGGAGGAGGAGAAAATTGATGGGGAGAAATAGGAGGAAGAGAAAGTTGACGAGGAGGAAGAGTAAGAGGAGGAGGAAGTTGCTGAGGAGATAGAGGAGAATGAAAAGAAAGTTGATGAGAAATAGGAGGAAGACAAAGTTGATGAGGAGGAAAATTAGAAGGAGGAAATTGATGAGGAGAAAGAAGATGAGGAGAAAGAAGAGGAGGAGAAAGAAGAGGAAGTGGTGTTGGAGGAGGAGAAAGAGGAGAAAGTGGATGAGGAGAGAGGAGGTAGAGGAGGAAAAAGAGGAGGAATAGGAGGATAGTGAAGCAGAGGAGGAAAACGTACAGGTAAAGGAGGAGGAGGAAGAGGAGAAGGAAGAGGAGGAAGAGGAGGAGGAAGAGGAGGAGGAGGAGGAGGAGGAAGAGGAGGAAGAGGACGGGGAGGAAGAGGAGGAGGAAGAGGAGGATGGAGAGATTACAATGGAAATGAGTAGCATCAAGAGAGGAAGGGAGACAGGGTCAACTGGGAACATAATAAATTGCCATTTCCCATGGAAAAGGAGACAGGGAGAGAAATACGGGACGGGAGGCTGGAGGTGGGAGGTGGGAGATGGGAGGCTGGAGGTAGCAGGTTGGAGGTGGGAGGTAGCAGGTTGGAGGTGGGAGATGGGAGGCTGGAGGTGGGAGGTAGCAGGTTGGAGGTGGGAGATGGGAGGCTGGAGGTGGGAGGTAGCAGGTTGGAGGTGGGACGTAAGAGGCTGGAGGTGGGAGGTAGCAGGTTGGAGGTGGGAGATGGGAGGCTGGAGGTAGCAAGTGGAAGGTGAGAGATGGGAGGTTGGAAGTGGGAGGTGGGAGGTAAGGGGTGGGAGGTAAGGGGTGGGAGGCTGGAGGATGGAGGTCGGAGGTTGGAGGTGGGAAACTGGGATTTTGAGTAAACTTCAATGGGATGTGGGATGATTGGTTGCATAACGTTTGGAACGTACCAAAGGTAAGAAAACAAAAGGGGCAATCAACCGAGAGAGAAGAGAAAGAGAGAGAGAAAAAAGAGAGCAATATTGAGAGAGGGAGAAACGACAAAGGACTAGAGAGTGGTAGAAAGAGGTAGAAAGGTTGGTGGGGGGACACGTGAAAGAGAGGAGGGGGAGGAAGAGAGAGGGGGGTTGAGAGGGGAGAAAGAGAGCGGGCAGTAGGAAGAGAGGGGAGAAAGAGAGAGGAGGCAGAGAGGGAAAGGAGGAGGGGAAAAGGAGAGAGGGAAATAGGAAGAGAGGGGAAGAAGGAGGGGAGAAGGAGAGAGGGAAATAGAGAGAGAAGGAAAAGAGGGGAGGAAGAGAGGGGAGGAAGAGAGGGGAGGCAGAGTGGGGAAGGAGGAGTGGAAAAGGAGAGAGGGAAATAGGAAGAGAGGGGAAGAAGGAGGAGGGGAGAAGGAGAGAGGGAAATAGAGAGGAAAGGAAAAGAGGGAAGGAAGAGAGGCGAGGAAGAGAGGGGAGGCAGAGAGGGGAAGAAGGAGGGGAAAGGGAGAGAGGGAAATAGGAAGAGAGGGGAGGAAGAGATGGGAAGAAGGAGGAGGGGGAGAGGGAAACAGAAAGGGGAGGAAGAGAGGGAAGAAAGGGAGGTGGGAAAGGCAGATACAAATAGTGCAGAAAAGAAGAGAGGAATGAAGGAGGGAAGGAAGGGAGGAAGGAAGTAAAGAATGAGGAATGAAAGGAAGGAAAGTGGTAAGGAAGGAAGGAGAAAAGGCAGGAAGGGAGTGAGTAAGGAAGGAAGGAAGGAAGAAAGGAGGGAAGAAAGGAAGGAAGGAAGGAAAGGGGGAAGCCAGAAAGGAGGAAAGAAAGAAAAAAATGAAGGGGAAAGGGAGGAGGGAGGCAAGAAAGGAAGGAAAGAAGGAGGGAAGAAAGGAAGGAAGGAGGAATGGAGGGAAGGAAGGAGGAGGAAAAGAAGGAAGCAGGAAAGGAAGGGAGGAAGGAAGGAAGATAAGGAGGGAAGGAAGGAAGGAAGGGAGGAAAAGAAGGAAGCATGAAAGGAAGGAAGGAAGAAAGGAAGGAGGGAGGGAAGAAAGGAAGGAAGGAAGGAAAGAAGGATGGAAGGAATGAGGGAAGAAATGAAGGAAGGAAGAAAGGAAGGAAAGAAGGATGGAAGGAAGGAGGGAAGGAAGGAAACAGGAAAGGAAGGAAGGAGGGAAGAGAGGAAGGAAGGAGGGAAGAGAGGAAGGAAGGAAGAAAAGAACAAATAAGTGAGGGAAAGTTCTGGGAAGGGGAGACGCGAGGGAAGAGATAGTTATGATGTCCAATGTGTATACATTTGTTTAGAACACAGCGACACTGGAGAGAGAGGGGGGGGAGGGGGACATGGGGTGGAGAGGGGGGAGAGTTGAGGGAGAGCTTAAAGTGAGAAGGAGTAAGCGAGGGAGTGAGGGTGAGAATATGTGTGTGTACGTGTACTAAAAGAAACAAAGAGAGACAGACAGAGACAAGACAGTAAGGGGCATGCACGCACATACAGACACACAAACACACATATGAACACATACAAAGATAGATAAATAAGGAAAGAGAAATATATATATATATATATATATATATATATACATACATAGAGAGAGAGAGAGAGAGAGAAATAAATCCAGAGAAAAAAAGACACGCACACACACATACACACGAGGATAGATAGATAGATAGATAGATCAACTATACCCTCTGTTTCGTGCTTAAAAAATGAGAAAGAGAAGAAAAAAATGGTGACGGGGGCAAAGGAATCGAAGGTTGGTGGGAGAGCAAACTCCACGGGCAGCGGCAGACGAAGAGAGGGGTCTGGGGTGATGGGACGGGGCGAGGGGGACAGAGAGAGCGAGAGAGAGCGAGAGAGAGCGAGAGAGAGCGAGACGGAACGGGACGGAAAGGGACGGGATGGTGCGCGGGACTGCATCGGAACCCCGGCACTGAGAATGAAGTGGTGCCTGGCACTCGATCGTGTGATGTCAATACAGCAACCAGTTGTGTATAGTTAACACAATAATGAAGAAAATGCATATGTTTGCACGATATGCGCATACATACAGAGAGAGAGAGAGAGAGAGAGAGAGAGAGAGAGAGAGAGAGAGAGAGAGAGAGAGAGAGAGAGAGAGAGAGAGAGAGAGAGAGAGAGAGAGAGGAGAAAGAGAGAGAGTGGGGGTAGAGAATGATTAAAAAAAAACCGAGGGAAGGAATAGAGAGTGAGAGAACGAGGAAAGGAGAAGATGGGGAGAGGAGGAGAGGAGAAGAGGGGCAGAGGGGTAGAGGAGAAGAGGAGGAGAGAAGAAGAGGAGAAGAGGGGGAGAGGGGGAGAGGAGAAGAGAAAAGGAGACTAGAAACAGATCATATACACCACAACAAACTATACTCTGTAACCTCCCTAAAGCCCCAATCACACCAAGCTTACGACCTGTTTCCAACCTCCTTCGGCGGTGGCACTTTTGTTTCTCTCATGGTTAGCGCCAAGTGGCTATTTCATATTCATGTATTTCGTGACGTGAAGGAGAGGGAGATTCATTCCAATTGTCTTGAATTCCTTTTCATAAACAGAGGAACAACACAAATCAGCCTGGTCGCCGCCAGTGGTCGGAAACAGGTCGTAAGCAATGCAAGCGTGTGTTTGACGGAGTTTGCGAAGTTCCTAAACACAGATGCAGTAACCCATGTGTTTGTGGAACCCAAGTCCAACGTGTTTATGTTACTAACTTCCACGTGTTTCCTGCATCTCTTCCGTACATGTTGACCATGAGGAAGAACTTCAAGATCTTTATTCGATTAATTTTCTACGTGGATGAGTTATCTGTTTCACATACATGTTCAGATATTCAATTAACTATTTTTAAACATCTTAGAAGTCGTGGGAAGTCTACGGAGAATGCATCCATATTTGATAACGGCGTTACGTGCATCATTTTAACATCGTCAAAACAAATTACTGTATGTTACTGAGCACGTTTATTGTGTAGTTGGATTTCACATGATGAATTCTAAGAAGTGAACTCGAAACAATATATTCAAAATTACATTCTCCTTCATTTTGTCGTTGGATGATGGTCGATTGTTCTTCCATTAAGAGTGCTCCTGTATATACATGGGGAAAAGCCTTTGGTATATATTACAAAGGATTACAAAGTTAGAGCATACCGACAAAAGGTAGATAGATAGCTTCTGCTAAATTGTTTACTTTCATCGAATTTCCGCGTGATCAACGTCGACTGTGTGGAAGAACCGTCCTGTTGATCTTGAAGGAGTTGTTTCCTGCCCCTGTCGCCTCGACCACCTTATTGGTCCCACTTCGAGTGTTTGCTCTTCGGTGCTTCCACTTCGCTAAGCATATGAATGCGACTTCGAGTGTTTGACGGGTTCTTCGTCGATATTGAAGCAAGACTCAGTGAGCGCACCACGTGCAAGAAGACTCTCACTGATTCGAGAGTATGCACTTACATTCTCTATTTTCTCTCTCTCTCTCTATCTCTCTCTGTGTGTCTGTCTCTCTCTCTATCTCTCTCTCTGTGTCTGTCCCTCTATCTATTTCTCTGTCTCTCTCTGTATCTCTCTCTCCACCATGTCACAGCATACTTTCACGTATGCATATACATTGTCTCTTTTTATGTCTCCATCTCTCTCTCTCTCTCTCTCTCTCTATATATATATATATATATATATATATACATATATATATATACACATTATTTTTATCTATCACACACACACACACACGCACACACACACACACAAAGGTTGGGTCACTTGACTTTGGTTTGATGGATCCATCAAGACGACATGACGTCATAACGGCTTTATTTAAACAGAAGATATGGACAGGTCTATGGCGATGAACCTTTTCGTTAAAGAGAGAGGTTCCTTCGTCTAAATAAAATCGACTGACGGGAGCAAAAGACCAGATGGAGAGGGTTCGAACCTGAGGTCCCAAAAATGAATAAAATCAGCTGCCGACAGCCAGAAGGGGATCATCCAATGCTACGTGGAGAGAACCCAGAAGAGAAAAGAGGAAAAAGAGGAGGAAAGATGAAAGAGAAAGATAAAAAGAGAAAGACGTCAAAAAGAGAAACAAATATAAACAGGAAAATGTGAAAGAAGAAAAATAAGAAGAAAAAAAAAGAGAAAGAAGAATATAAAGATAGAAAGGGACGAGAAGGAGAAACAGGAACACGAGAAAGAGGAGAAATAAGAAAAGAGAAAAGGGGCAGAAAAAGAAGAGAAGAAGAGAAGGTGAAAAGGAAAAGAGAAGAAAGAAGAGGGGAACTTGGAGGAAAATTGGAAAAGATAAGAAAAAGAGGAGAATGGGGAGAAAGAGGGGGAAAAGTCAAGGTAAAGGAAGAACAGGGAAGAGAGAAAAAATATGAGACACAGGAGAAAAATAAATGGAAAAAAGGAAAGACGAACAAAAAAGAAGAGCATGAGGAAGAAATGGAGAAAGAAGAGGAAGAAGAAGAGGAAGAAGTGGAGAAAGAAGAGGAAGAAGAAGAAGAGGAAAAAGAGGAAGAAAAAGAAGAGAAAGATGAGAAACAAGAGGAAGAGAATTTAGAAGACGATGGCGAAGAAATAGAAGAAGAAGAAGAGGAATTTGAGGAAGAATAAGAATAATAAGGAGAAGAGAAAGGAGAAGTAGAAGACGAATACGAAGGCGAAGAAATAGAAGAGGAAGAGGATGGGGAAGAAGAAGAAGACGAAAAAGAAGAAGACGAAGAAGAAGAAAGAAGAAGAAAAAATAAAAAGAAGAGGGAGAAGAGGGTGAGGGAGAAGAAGAGGAAGAAGAAGAAGAAGAACCAGAAGAGGAAGAAGAGGGAGAGGGAGAAGAAGAAGAAGAAGAAGAGGAAGAAGAAGAAGAAGAACCAGAAGCAACGGGTACAGGAGGAGAATCTTCCGTGGTTGGGCGCGGACCTCCGGCTCGGGGGGATCTTTGTGAAGGAGGGAAGTGTCTGAGGAACCGTCGATTGATGGAGACTTAAAGCTGAGATCGAAGACAGGATTGAGCGAAAGATTAGACCTCAGTGAAGGACACCAAAAGAGGAGGAGGAGGAGGAGGAGGAGGAAGAGGAAGAAGAGAAGTAAAAGGAGGAGTAGGAGGAGGAGGAGATCAAAGGGAGGAGGAGGAAAAGGAGAAGGAGGAGAAGAGGTAAAGGGTGAGGAGGGGTAGGAGAAGCGGTAAAGGGAGGGAGGAAGAGAAGGAAGAGGAGGAGGAGGACGAGGAGAGGTAAAGAGGGAGGAGGAAGAGGAAAAGGAGAAGAGGTAAAGGGGGAATAGGAGGAGAAAGGGTAAAATGGAGGAAGAGGATTAGGAAGAAGAGAAAGAGGTGGAAATGAAGGAGGAGGAAGAAGTAGAAGAAAGATGTCCGGAAGAGAAGAAGAGGGAACACAAGAACATAAGAATGAAGGAGACTGCAAGAGGTAGAGAAAGAGGTGAGGGAGAAGATGGGATGAAGGAGGAAGAAGAGGAGGAGGTGGAGGAAGAAGAGGAGAAACAGGAGGAGCACGAGCAGTAGCAAGAGAAGGAGAAACAGGGAAAGGAGAGGAGAGGAGAGGAGAGGAGAGGAGGAGGAGGACAGAGAGGAAGAGTTGATGCAACCGTTACTGCAGGACCATCAATTATTTCTACTCTGGGTTCATAAATAAAAACTAAATCAATAAAGAACAAATAAATGACTACATTAATAAATAAACAAATAAACACGCAAATATTTTCCCTAAGTAATTAAAGAGGAAATAAACAAACCAATAAATAATGAATATGTAAATTAGTAGTAAACATAATAAATAGATAAATAAAGAACGAATAAGAGTATTAAATCAACAAGTAAATGGATAATTAATTCACTGACAAACGAGTGTCCACATTTGAGCTTCAGGGGATCTTTAATGATAGATAAAAGCTAATCCTATGACGGACGAAAAGTTTGAAAAGTTTATTAAACTCCGACGATCCCCAACGGGGCATGAGAGTATATATAGATCACATAACACATAAATATATTTCCGGCATAGAGGTATATTCAGATCACATAATACATGACCATACTTCCGACAACACACATAAAGATATGTATGCATAGACACCGCATACGCTTACAAAAACAGAAATCGATGATTTTTGTCGAAGGTAAAATTGTCACGTGTTAGCACAGTCGTGTTCAAAAGTCTTTGAGTCGTTCTATAATCTCCCCTATGGAGAGATTTATATATTTTTCCTACATTGAAATTACAATATATTGTATAGATACTATGTAAAGAACCATACTTGTATGATCAAAACGGTGGGCTGGTTTGTATTTCCACTGGTATTTATGATATATATATATATATATATATATATATATATATATATATATATATATATACATATATATATATATATACATATATATACATATATATATATATATACATATATATATATATTATATATATATATATATATATATGTTCAATATGCAACCAAGTAGTTTTATTAAAAAAAGGGAACACGCAAACACACACACACACACACACACACACACACACACACACACACACACACACCTTGCATCACAGGGAAATGACAGAAGTCCTTTGGAAGAGGGCCGCACCTCCCTCGCATTCTCCTTGGTCCTTCCCGAACTCGAAGAGATCGAAAGCTATCCCCGAAGAGTCTTCGAGGACCAGAGACCCTGAGACCGAATTGTGGAAGACCCCAAAGATGACCAGGAGGGATTTAGAGACTGTTGGGGGTCTTCATGGTCGTAACTCGATGTCGCAGGCACCAAAACAGAGTCCGGAGACTTGGGACTGAACGAGAAGCTTCCACGAACTCCCCCGAGTTCGGAAACTCGCGACCAGATCCCGACCACGGCCGGATCCAAGAAAGACTTACAACTTGACCGCTGACGTAATCATGGGGTTGTAATTTACAACCGACATTGTCTCCCCTCCCGGACCCAAAGCACCACTGCTAATACCACTAGACGTTAACATATCAACGCTTAGTACCTTCTTCAAAGATTTTATCCTGGCTATCACAGGGTTGTAATTTACAACCTACATCCTATGAAAGCGAAGCATGAAAGGCCCTGAGGGAACGGGGCGCAAAATCATGAAGAGGGGAAGAAGGGGAGTGGGGAAAAAGAGGGGAGGAAGAGAGGAAAAAGAGGAGAGGAAGAGAATAGAAATAATTGTCAAGTGAGACCGAGTGTAGCTTTTTAGGAAATGGGGAAGACAAGACTCGGGAAAAAGTTTTAAGAAAAATAAAACGAAACGGAAGAAGAAAAGGGGAAGAGAAAAAGGGAAGAAGAAAAGAGGAATGGGAAGAGGAAGACGTAAAGGAAAAGAAAGAGGAAGAGGAGGAGGAGGCGGAGGAAGAGGAGGAGGAGGAGGAGGAGGAACGAGAGGAATAGGAAGAAGTGGAAGAAGAGGAAAAAAGAGGAAGAAGAAAAAGAGGAAGAAGAAAAAGAAGAGGAAGAAGAGAAAGAAGAGGAAGAAGAGAAAGAAGAAGAAGAAAGAAGTACAAGGAGAAGGAGAAGAAGAAGAAGAAAGAAGTACAAAGAGAAGAAGAAGAAAGAAGTACATGGAGAAGAAGAAGAAGAAGAAGAAGAAAGAAGTACAAAGAGAAGAAAAAGAAGAGGAAGAAGAAGAAGAAGAAGAAGAAAAAGAAAGAAGTACATGGAGAAGAAGACATTGGCTGAGGCAAAGGCGGAGATGAGCTCCAAGAACAAAGAAGTCGACACTGCGTTGGAGAAGAAAGAAGAGGAGGAGGAGGAAGAGGGAGGAGGAGGAGGAAGAGGACGAGGATGAAGAAGAATAAAGGGGAAAAGGAACAACAGTGGCATCGTGAAGAGGAGGAGGAGGGGAGGAGGAGGAAGAAGAGGAAGAAGACGAGGAGGAATAATAAAGGGGAAAAGGAACAACAGTGGCATTGTGAAGAGGAGGAGGAGGACGAGGTGTAAGAGGAGGAAGAGGAAGATGATGAGGACGAGAAGGAGGATAACGAGGAGGGGAAGGATGAGGATGAGGAAGAAGAAGAATAAAGAGGAAAAGGAACAACGGTGGCATCATGAGGAGGAGAAGGAGGACGAGGCGGAAGAGGAGGAGGAAAAGGAGGAGGAGGAATAAAGAGGAAAAGGAAAAACGGTGGCATCATGAGGAGGAGGAGTATGACAAGGCGGAAGAGGTACCGGAAGAGAAGGAGGAAGAGAAGGAGGAGGAGGAGGAGGAGGAGGAGGAGGAGGAGGAGGAGGAGGAGGAGAAAGAATAAGGAGGTAAAGGTACAACGGTGGCATCATGAGGAGGAGGAGGAGGACGAGGCGGAAAAGGAGGAGGAAGGGAAGAGAAGGAGGAGGAGGAGGAGAAAGTAGCAACAGTGGCCCCATGAGAAAGAGAGAGAGGAGAAAGAGAAAGAAAAAGAGAAGAAGAGAGCGGGGGAGGATGTGCAGAGGAAAGAAATCTGAATGACTGAGGTAATAACGGTAAAGAGAAGAAAAGAGAGGGGGAAGAGAGGGAAGAGCGAGGGGATGGGGATAGGAAACAGATAGGAGATAGAAAAAGAGCAGAGGGGAAGGAATGACTGTGATGACGATAAAGAGAAGAAAAGAGATGGGAGAGACAGGGCATAGAAAGAGGAAAGGGATAGGAAGGAGATGGGGAAGGAGAGGAAAGGGGAAGAAGAGGGGAAGAGGAGGGGAGGAAGAGAGGAAGGAGAATGTAAAGACAGGGAGAAAGAAAACGGTATGCAAAAAGCGTGAAGCGCACAGAAAACTCAAAAACAAAAACAAAAAAAAGTGCAAAAGGTCGATACATATTAAAAAAAAAAAGTGTTGAAGAATTACTGGCCACTCAGCAGAGTACATAAAAGTAAACTAAGAAAGAAAAAGGCCAATAAAGCAACAACACAAAGAGATTTAACAAAAAAGTAGAGACGAGAACAGGAAGGCTTGGTGTAAGCTAGTGAGGAATAGATAAAGGTCATGGGAGAATTGGGAGGAGGCAGGAGAAGAGGAAGAAGAGGAAGAAGAGGAAGAAGAGGAAGAAGGGAAAGAAGAGGAGTAAATGAAAAATAGGAAGGAAAAAGAGGAAGAGTAGGTAGGCGATGAGGAAGAAGAGGAGGAGGAGGAGGAGGAGGAGGAGGAGGAGGAGGGCAAGAGGGAAAAGTGGGATAATGATAAGGAAGAGAAAGAGGACAACAAAGAGGAATAGGACGCGGAGGAGGCCGAGGAAGACATGGAAGAGGAGGAAGTGAAGGAAGATGAGGATAAGGATGTGGAGGGGGGGGAGAAAGAGAGGAGTCGGTCGCGAGGAGGATGAAGAGGATGAGGAGGATATGGGGGAAGGAAAATAAAAACGTGTACGAAATGTAAAAGGGGTGAGATGAGGAACAACAGGAGATGAGGCGAAGATGACACTAGTTATGACATAGGGGAGTGGTTGTAGGTAGAACGCACGGCAGGCGAAGAAGACAGACGGAACAGCTCAAAAAGGGAATGGACGAAGACGGGAAGTAGACGAGAGGAACAGGGAGTTTGAAAAGAGGCGTATACTGTACAGCCCACACTGCAGGGAAGACGGAGGAAGAGGAAGAGGAGGAGGAGGAGGAGGAGGAGGAGGAGGAGGAAGGCAAGGGCAGGGCACAGGTGGAGCCAGACCTGGAGGTGGAGGAGCAGGTGGAGGTAAAACGGGGTGCCGGTGGACTGGCAAGTCGGTAGCAGCCACGAGGTGGAGGTGGAGGAGTGAGAGGAGGAGGAGGAGGGAAGGGAGGACGAGGAGGAGAAGTAGAAGAAATACAGGAGGAGGAGGAATGGAAGGAAGAGGAGGAGGAAGAGGAGTAGGAAGAAGAGAAGAAAGAGGAGGAGGAGGAGGAAAGGTAGGAGTAGACAAGAAGGAGGAGACAGGAGTGTTAGGAGAAGGAGGAGCAAGAAGAGGAATAAGAAGCTCAAGAAGGAAGAGGAAGAGGAGGAGGTGGAGGAAGAGGTGAAGCGGAAGAAGGAGGAGGAGGAAGAGGAACAGGAGGAAGATGGGCAGGAGGACAATGAGGATGATGAGAACGAGGATTAGGAGGACCAAAACACGAGGAGGAAGAGGAGGAGGTGGAGGTGGAGGAGGAGGAAGATGGCCTGAAGGACAATGAGGATGATGAGAACGAGGATTAGGAAGACAAAAACACGAGAAGGAAGATAAGGACATTGAGGACAAGGAGTATGAGTGAAGACAGCAGGAAGAAAAAACTAAGAAACAAGAAAACAAAAATAAAACAAACAAAAGGACAATGACAGAAAGGAGGAAAATAATGAAGACAAGAAAATGGAGGGAGGAAAGAAAACAATATATGAATCGAGTTGGAAAAGTAACAGATACAAAATATCTATGCGACTGATTGGGTGAGCGGATGAGGTGGTGAGTAGATGAAGGGTTAAGTGCATCGTTGAGTCAATGATTGGAAAAGATTGGAAGAGTGGGTGATTGGGCGAATGATCAGACGGGGATGCCTGAGAGAGAGAGAGGGAGAGAGAGAGATAAAGAGAAAAAGAGAAAGATAGAGAGAGAAAAAGAGAGATAGAAAGATTTAGAAAGACAGACAGAGAGAGAAAAAAATTAAATCGTCTAGATAAACATGCAAGTTGTCTTCTTTCTCTTTCTACCTCTTTCTAGATTAGGCTCGACCGAGCCATCCTCAAGGAGCTAAAGCAACTAGACACTTGTCCCGTTCGCTAGAAATCTAGTTGGCTCGCTAGGAGAGGCCGGCAGGGCAGAGCAAGCAAGAACCAGACTCATAGCAACAGAGAGAGGGGAAGGGAGAGCCAGTGGTGTAGGTGGGGAGCGTTGCCAACCAAGTTATTATTTACCCGAATTTTTAATTAATCCACGTTGCCCCAAACCCCCATTAGGAGTTGCCGTACAGGGCGGCCTGGGGTTTGTCCAGGGGCGCTCGCCCCTCGCCCCTGAGGGACCCTGGGCGATCCCCCCGTCCCTCAGAGGACAAAAGGGAGAGCTGGAAACTTGGAGAGAGAAAAGACGAGACTGGCAACTGAAGGTGATACAACATATTGATCGAGGGCGCGCAGCCCTTCGGGACTCGAGAGAGCGAGAGAGAGCCAGAGAGAGAGCCAGAGAGAGAGCGAGAGAGAGCCAGAGAGAGAGCGAGAGAGAGAGAGAGAGAGAGTTGGCCAGGACCGTGGGAGGGGGAGAGAAAGAGAAATGTGGGGGGGGATGGGGAGAGACAGAGAGAGAGAGAGAGAGAGTTGGCCAGGACCGTGGGAGGGGGAGAGAAAGAGAAAGGTGGGGGGATGGGGAGAGACAGACAGACAGACAGACAGACAGAGAGAGAGAGAGAGAGAGTTGGCCAGGACCGTGGGAGGGGAGAGAAAGAGAAAGGTGGGGGGATGGAGGGAGGGAGAGGGAGAGAGAGAGAGAGAGAGAGGGAGAGAGAGAGAGAGAGAGAAAGAGAGAGAGAGAGAGTTGGCCAGGACCGTGGGAGGGGAGAGAAAGAGAAAGGTGGGGGGATGGAGAGAGTGAGAGAGAAATTAAAACAAGGGGGGGAACAAACATCAATAGAAGGTTGCAGAATTGTAAACAGGTGAAACAAAATGATAGAAAGTTTGATATGTAGACCAATGTAACGAAGAGAGAGAGGGAGGGAGGGAGGGAGGCCGATGAAAGGAACAACAACAGGGAGAGTTATGCAGACGAGAGAGAGAGAGAGAGAGAGAGATGGGAAGGACAGAGAGGGAGGGGAGAGAGATAGAGAAGGAGATAGGGAAAGGAGAAAGAGATAGAGAAGGAGATAGGGAAAGGAGAAAGAGAGAGTGAGAGAGAGAAAGAGGCGGTGAGGAAGAGCAATGAGAGGTGCACAGAAGATGGGGAGAAAGAGGGGAGAATGTGGTAAAAAGAGAGATGGGGAGAAGATATGGGGAGAGAGGAAAGAGGGTGACAGGGTAGAGAGGTTGGGGAGTGGAGAGAGACAGGGGAGAAGAAAGAGGAGTCAGAGAGAGAATGAGGAAAGGGTAAGGAGAGGCAGAAAGACAGAAAAAGAGAGAGAGGGGAGGGAGAGGGAGAGACAGAGAAAGAGAGATAGAGAAGGGGGGAGGGAGAGAGAGGGGAAGGAGATAAAAAGGAGGGAGAAAGAGAGAGAGAGAGAGAGAGAGAGAGAGAGAGAGAGAGAGAGAGAGAGAGAGATCAAAAGAAACGTCGAACAGTAAACAGGCGCTGTAAAACGACAGAAGCCTGGATACATTGACAGAGGAGACAGAGAGGGACGGCGAGACAGATCGCACAGACCAAGAACGTACGAGGCAGAGGGACCGAGTGGGTGACAGAAGAGAGAGAGCGATAAACAGGAGAAAGCAACAGGAACAGACAGACAATGTGGCCGGGGAAGCGACGTTGCCGAGCCGAGCGAGAACGCGAGGGAGCCAGCAGAGGCGAGACGTGGCACCGCTGTATCATACCTCGGTATTTCCAACGGTCGAGCCTCAACCTCCAGGTGGACAACGGCCGCTCCTGCTTGCCGTCGCTGTCTGCAGCAGCACCTCCTCACCTGCAGGTGCACAGCACCCGCAACCTGACTTTCAACCAAAGCCTAAAAATAATTGGTATTTTGATACTTGTGCAGTAGAGTACAGTGGTGGTGGAGGTGGGAGGAGAGGGAGTTTCTGGAAGTCACGGGCATGTACGTGGGATGCGTGGGATGCTGGTATGCCCTGGGTGGGAGCAAAGCCGCTATATGCCGGTGGGTGGCCTTTATGCACAGGACTGATAACAAGGTGCGGTATGCGTGTTGATGTGACGAGCTGCAACGGCTGACATAATTGCGTATATGTATTTGGGCAGATGAAGGGGAGGAAGTGTCGTTTTGCATGTTGCAGAGCGTAGGGTTGTAGGTTGTAAAGAATTGATCATAGTCCTGGGTTACTGGTTGTAGGTTGTGGGTCGTAGGTCCTGCGCGTGGGTTGTGGGGTACGGGTTGTAGAGTCTGGGCTGAGAGATCTAGGTTGTAAGGTGTTGGGGATTGTTTGCAAGGTGTTTGGGGTAAACTGTGCTGAATGGAACGAGATGTTTAAAAACCGTCACAACATCGAAAGCTATACAACATAGCCAAGGTAGAAGCATCTATACAACATAGCTACGGCAGAAGCAGCTACACAACATAGCTAAGGTAGAAGCAGCTATACATCACAGTTAGAAGGGGAGCAACTACTGACAATTACAGCTGTGATACCTCTCAGGGCCAATTTACAAAGAACTCCTTGAGTCTCTGTTTCTGGAGAAGCGGTGAGACTGATGACGTCAGACCAAAAGGTTAGAAACGAGAGAACCATTACTAAGCACAGGGAAAGGATAAAAAAGCAGAAGGCTACTTCTATGTAAACTACAATAGAGTGAGCTCTGGGCATGGCTGGTCTTGCTAGTCTGAAGTTCTTCGTCTCCTTTCGCCAAATTCGCACTAAATTTTGAGATCCTCAGCAAAATTAATTTTCATTAAACCCCTCACTTATGGGCTTGCACTGATTTCCTTTGGTCCACAAGTACAAAAAGCCATACCATCAGTTTGATACCAAACGATCTTATTCGCCAATAAGATGTGTTCTCGTATTAAAAAAAAACAGTACAACATAAACAGCAGACTTGTGTATAGATGAAACGGGTGAAAACGACTGCTCTATACTAACATCTTGTTACAAAAAAAATATTATTTATGTGTTACCCTTTCTAAGAATTGGACGGCTTGACATTTTCGACTCCTAGGAGACTCTTTATGCTACTGCACCACGAGGCAAAGACATTTTAGTAAGAAAGAAGTAGATGGGGGTGAGAAGGAGAGAAAAGAGAGAGAGAGAGGGAGAGAGAGAGGGAGAGAGAGAAATATAGAAAGGGAGAGAGAGAAATAGAGAGAGCAAGAGAGAGAAATAGAGACAGGGACAGCGAGCGATAGAAATAGATATGGACACACAGAGAAATAGAGAAAGAGAAATAGACGCACAGAGAAATAGAGAGATAGTGACAGAGAAATAGACACAGAAATATATATATATATATATATATATATATATATATATATATATATATATATATATATATAGAGAGAGAGAGAGAGAGAGAGAGAGAGAGAGAGAGAGAGAGAGAGAAGGGGGACTAGCCCCTCCATCTAGTGAAGCCCGCGGCTGACAGAACATCATAAGCCGCAACACTAAACAGCTGAATTAGTCTCGACGCCGACGGCATCTGTCTGGCTTCTAAAGCCATCTCTGGTTCTCCTAGAACGTCCAGACATTGGGCAAAGGAGCTAACCTTGGAACAAGGCTCCCAGAGGTTCCATACAATGCAATTAGCTGCAACATGTTTAGTGGTGGAGGAGTAGCAATATCCAACCGGTCCTATGTACCTACCTACCTACCTACCTACACACACACACACACACACACACACACACACACACACACACACACACACGCATGCACGTTAGATCGATCATATATGAGCTCTGAGCTCTCTTCCGGGAGGGAAATAGATATCGATCACGGGTCCGCCATGTGATCCAAGACCATGGTGGTGAATCTCACACACACACACACACACACACACACACACACACACACACACCACCGCCCTGTATCTATTGATATGCAGTAGATGATACGTCCGGTAACAAGAGATTGCTAGGCTGGCCGTACACGTGAACCCTGCCGACAAAACACGGAACCCATTTGCCTCCAACACTGTCCTGAACTTAAAAAAAAAAAAAATCCCTGCACGTTTCTGGGGGTCAAAGGGAGGTCTACCTAGGAGACCCTTTGCTGCGGCCGAAGTAGTCACCTTTGCTATATCTTCGGGACTTCGTGGGGCAAGTGGACTTCAGAGGTGACTGCTGGACTCGACGACGGGTCTCCGTCACGGCCATAATCAACGCGACACTCGGCATACGAGAAGACTTCCGCGAAGTCGAAGGTTGAAGACTTCTACGAAGTCAAAGGTGAAGAGTCATGGATGGCAACAGTTGGAGATCTGGAGACTCGACAACGACAGGAAAGAGCCTCAAATGATTTGTTCAACACTTGGCATTATTATTAGCACCTTTTCGTTCTTCTCAAACCCTTAGTTCTTATTACGCACGCACGCACGCACGCACGCACACACACACACACACGCACACAGACCTTAGACCGAACCCCGCTCAATATTCAAACGTTTGGCTAAAATTGCACACCGTTACTGATTCCCTTATGCAAGTGGATGTGTATGTGTGTGTGATTCATTATGGTCTTGGATCACGTGTTGGACTCGTGATCGACAGCTATTTCCTCCCCGGAAGAGAGTTCAAAGCTCATATATGAATGATCTATGAATCTGTGACCTTACACGCACACACACACCCAACTCCCAGCCCACGAGTTGGAGTAACGACTCGCAGCGCAGCGATACTGAAATTATTTTAGCCCTGGGCGGGATTCGGACCCGGACCGCCGTAGTGGTGTGTGTGGCGTGTGTGTGTGTGTGTGTGTGTGTGTGTGTGTGTGTGTGTGTGATCTGTGTGTGTGTGTGTGTGTGTGTGTGTGTGTGTGTGTGTGTGTGTGATCTGTGTGTGTGTGTGTGTGTGTGTGTGTGTGTGTGTGTGTGTGTGTGTGTGTGTGTGTGTGTGTGTGTGTGTGTGTGTGTGTGTGTGTGTGTGTGTGTGTGTGTGTGTGTGTGTGTGATCTGTGTGTGTGTGTGATCTGTGTGTGTGTGTGTGTGTACAGTGTGTGTGTGTGTATGTGTGTGTATGTGTGTGTGTGTGTGTGTGTGTGTGTGTGTGTGTGTGTGTGTATGTGTACAGTGTGTGTGTGTGTGTGTGTGTGTGTGTGTGTGTGTGTGTGTGTGTGTGTGTGATCTGTGTGTGTGTGTGTGTGTGTGTGTGTGTGTGTGCATGTGTGTTTCCATCACGTGATCCACATCGTGAATCACACATAAATCCATATCCACCACTATCACTAACTACGACCATGTACTCCAAAATCCTTCATTGGTGTCAATTATCACCAATGGAATGATTTTCACTCACACCACTATGATCCACAAACGACACCACAACTAACCACCAAAGAAAAGCCCCTAGCATTCACAAACAATGCAAACAAAGTTAATCATTCTAACTAATCCCAACATGGGGATGGATTAAATCG
>NC_134781.1:79016556-79044056 GCF_046742065.1 Oratosquilla oratoria | reverse complement strand
GCCCACAAATTAACAAAACCACCCCACCAGGAGCCTGGACACGAAACCCAATGAAGACACTTATCACCCAACAATGGTGTCTAAAACGACAAATAACCAAAATCATTCCCCAAGTGACCCAGAAGTCGCGAGCAGCGAAGATCCCAAACAGTGTCGCATAAGACTTGTGCCATGATTCTGCTGCAGTTACAACCCGTCAAATGGCGCCCATTAGCCCCGCGTGGGAATCGTCCGGACGTGAATATCTAAGAGGATAGATTGGGCCATGCGAGGTCACTCCAAGGACGTCCTGCTCTCCTTTCACGGATTATGCAAGCATGCGTTTGATCGTACTTCTACAATCCTGCCACCCCTTTCCCCTTTGATATAACTTGACCAGAATGAATTTGTGCGTGCAAGGGAGAGGGTGAGGGAAAGGGAGGAAGGGAGAGAGGGAGTGAGAGACTGAGAGAGTGACAGAGAGAGAGAGAGAGGGAAAGGGAGAGAGAGAGAGAGAGGGGAGGGAGAGAGGGAGGAAGGTGAGAGAGTGAGAGAAAGCGAAAGAGAGAGAGAGAGAGAGAGAGAGAGAGAGAGCGAGAGAGAGAGAGAGAGAGAGAGAGAGAGAGTGAGATAGAGAGAGAGAGAGAGAGAGAGAGAGGAGGGGGAAAAAGAGAGAGAGGGGAGAAAAAGAGAGAGAGTAGAGATATATATAGAGAGAGAGAGCGAGAGGAGAGAGAGAAAGAGAGATAGAGAGAAAGAGGCAGAGAGAGCGGCGACAAAGAGAGAGAAATAGAGACAGATAGAAAGGGAAAGGGACAGTCAGGCAGACAGACAGACAGAGGGAGAGAGAGAGAGAAGGGGAAAGTGGGAGCTGGATTATGCTGGCAGCACCAGAAATGGTCTTGGTGATGGTGTTGTCCTTGGAGGCAACGGGGCCACCAATGGAAGAGATTAGGACGATGACAACTGGAGTGGTGATAATGTTTGTATCTGAATGATATTGGTGATAATAATAATTGTGATGTTAGCCATTGTGTAGCATGGGTGGTGATTGTGATACTGACACAAGATATGGTGGTGGTGGATGTGGTGGTGGTGGTGATGGTGATAGTGGTGATATTGGTGATGCTGACGGTGTTAATACCGACAGTGGTGATACTGATCAACAAAAACAAAGGTAGTCAATACGATAACAATATGACCCTCTACTAAACATCAACAACAAAACTATATACAATCACTTTACTTAATACTTCACAATTCATAGCCCATCTCCCTATACCCTACCCTATTACCCCCCCACTTCATGTATAAAGAAAGCCTCTCGCTTATGCAAATCTCCCCCCCTTCCCCCCCCCCCTCTTCCTCCCTGGTCTCTCCCCTTCGCCTCTTCTTGTCAACTCCTGCCAAGAATATTCATCGCCAGTCTCATCGTTCCCGCCAGGCAGTTCCTGCAGTCTTCTTCGGGGGATCAAAGATAATCTGGAGGTCTATTATGCAAATGCGCCTCTCTTTTTCTTGTGAAGAGCAAACAGACTATAAATGCTTTGGCCTCCGAAGGTAAAAAGTTTCAACCTGCGAAGGTACTCATCCTGCATGGGTGTTGTATTTATCTATTTATTTTGTTATACATATATATATTCTGACAGTGGACAAGATGCAGGGATGAGACGTCATCCAGGAGGTACCAAGATAAGAGGGAGGGAAGAGGGTGGAGGGGAGTATAGTATGTAGGGGATGGAATGGGTGGGAGTGGTTTCTAAGACTTTTTCTTTTGGCTACCTCCTGTGTAAGGGGAAAAAAGCCTTTGGTATATTTATGTATGTATATATTTTTTTTATCCGGGAATGGTTGAAGAGAGTAGTGGTCCATCTCACCGTCCTGGTATTCATATGAAGGAGATGGAGACAGGGGGAGAAAGGGAAGGGAGAATGGGAAGGTGAGAGAGAGAGAGAGAGAGAGAGAGAGAGAGAGAGAGAGAGAGAGAGAGAGAGAAGGGGAGAGAGAGAATGGAAAATAGGAAAAAAGAAATGAGAAGTGGAGAGGAAAAGAAAGTGGGATATTAAGGGAAGAAGAGGTAAGGGAAGAAATAGTAATGGAAGGGAGGTAAGGGGAAAGGAAGGAAGGAGGAGGGAAGAAAGGAGGAGGGAAGGAAGGAGGAGGGAAGGAAGGAGGAGAGAAGGAAGGAAGAGGGAGGGAGGAAAGAGGAGGAAGGGAGGAAAGAAGAGGAAGGGAGGAAAGAAGAGGGAGGGAGGAAAGAAGAGGGAGGGAGGGAAGAGGAGGAAGGGAGGGAAGAAGAGGGAGGGAGGGAAGAAGAGGGAGGGAGGGAAGAGGGGAGGAAAGGAAGAAGGAGGGAAGGAAGGAGGAGGGAGGAAAGGAGGGAGGGAGGGAGGGAAGAAGGGAGGTGAGTTAGAGGGGGAGATATTCTATATAATTATTTCACCACAAGAGTGCCCCACACACACAACACACACATACATACACACACCACGCACACGCACACATAATATATATATACAGTATATTTATTTGATGCTGAGTACTTAATAAGCAATCACAAAACACTGAGAAATATTATATTGGATGATTACTAAAACAAATTATTGTGTTTTATTTAGAATTGTGACGAGAATACCTTGTGTGGCATGTCTATAGCTGAGCATTAACAAGACCAGTTAAAACGAACATTTTCTAAAGAATAGTCTTATTGTCTAGTTCATACGCTCTTCCTTTAATAATATTATACATTGATAATTAAGACATCATAAACAAAAGTGCTATTTCTGAGTTTCCGTTATTATTATTATTATTATCATTATTATTACTATTTTATTTATTTTTCTTTTTTCTTTTTTTTGCCAAATTTTCCTTGGAGTTCTTGAGTAGAATTTTGCAATAATTTTAAAGTAAAAGTACATTTTGAGCAAAGTAGAAGATCAATCTATAAGATGTGAAAATAACAATGTTTTCTCTCCACGATGTGTTGAGTTCACATTGTTGATGTTTCGTCTACATAATGTTAAGCATTAAGCTGAAAACAAAACCGAAAAAGTCTTAAGCAGCCCATACACGATCAATTATATTGCGCAATTTCATTGTCAATACTCTGAATTGACAATTAAATTGATGGCCCATACACGGTCAATTTAATTGTGTATGGGCGATATATCGCCCATACAGGGTCAATTTAACTGTCAATTCAGAGTAATGACAATGAAATTGCGCAATATAATTGATCGTGTATGGGCCGCTTTAGAGACGTTGTGTATATGTGTTGTGTTTTGTCTCCGTTGTTGTTCAATTTGCGTGTGGATGAACGATGGCTTCGGAGCAAAATAAAGAAAACCACCCAGATTTTTTTTTCCTTGAATCTGTATTATATTTTCGCTGCCGTTTGATCTAGATCTGAAAGCGACAAAAGCTACAAATATTGTGTATATATTGTGTTGTGTCTCCGTTGTTGTTCAATTTGCTTGTGGATGAACGATAGTTTCTGAGCAAAATAAAGAGAATCAACCAGATTCTTTTCCTTTAAATGAATCTGTATTATATTTTCGCTGCCGTTTGATCTAGATGTAGAGGCGACAAAAGCTACAAATATCTCTAGAACGACGTCATAAATAGACTTGATGACGATGGCATAGTTATGCGAGACGATGCGTGCTGATAATCCACAGCTGTCGCAGGAAAAGAATCGAGCTAATTTGCGTGCATACTTGCCCGAGGCAAATGCGCCACCTCCAGGAAAGGCCTTGAAACGCGAGCATTTGGAATTAATTGCAGCAACTCAAGTGTGAAGTGTCTGCGAGTAATTTCCTTGTAAAGGGATAATACAATTAGACGAAATACAGGCTAAAACGAATGCAAAATGAAGACAGCCTCCTTAAGCTGAAGAGATAATTATCGTTCTCGTACAGATTACTGTAAACATATCCAATATGGTTATAAATTTGAAGTTCTATTTATGAATAAACATTATTGCTTGCAGACGTCATAGTCTAATCCTTTTAATACAGTGACTTTTTTTTTGTATTCCTCAATATAATTTATGCTTATACGCCAATCTATCTATCCAGATTCATTTGTCAATTTTGTGATCCACATGACATCTAGTCGATAAACGAGAAGCAAGGGGGATTAAAACTAAGACCCACAATAACTATATCATCGTTCAACTCTAAATAAGTGTTAGAGATAGAACCAAATTGCAAGTTCTACCATATTCTGCTTTCGATAAACCATCACTTTTAGGTCGCGAGGTTCCTGAAGGCTTCTCATGTAGTATATTAATTAGTATATTATTAGTATAATATTAATTAATTAGTATAATTTTAGTTAGTATATCATTATATTAATCTTAAACGAATTAATATGTTTTCCTTTAACACGTGCATGATATGCACACCATCCATATTACATTTTCTTTACTAAATACAATAATGTTTCAGACGTGATTTAAAGTTAAAATTTCTAGAATTCCCACGGAAACAGACTAGACAACAATAACAGAAACCGCATATGAGGAATATCTAGAAAGTTGAGTCTTGGTCTCAAGTTTCTACAAGTTCAATTAATAATCATTTATATGTTCCTAGAATGTTATACTGGGGGAACTAGGAAGTTGTATTACATATAATGACATTGCAGTCTTAGTCTCAAGTCTCTTGACAGTCATTTACATGACCCCCAAACGAGGCTACGGAAGACGCATATATTCCAAAAGGGACCCCTTGCGAGGCTATGCAGTAGCCATAAGAAGTCCGAAGAGACGCCCTCGAGAGACAAACAAGACCCATAAGTCTCGAGTTGTGGCCCTCGCGAGGGTATGCCAGGTCCATAACAAATCTCCAAATAGTACCCCTCGCGAGGCTACGCGAGAGATTTTCCAAGTCTCAAAGTGTGGCCCCCTTGCGAGGGTATGCAAGTGCCATAACAAAGGTCTGGACCAGTGGATCGCAACCTCTTTCGAGGCTATACATGAAGCATTAAACTGTAATTTGTCTGAATATGGCCCTCAGCGAGGCTATATAAGAAGGATATCACCGGTTTTAATAAGAAAATGCACCCGCTCACGAGCCTACTCAAAAAAATAGAAGAGAAAAAAATATATATACAAGCACCAGCGGTGCCACTGAAACAAAACCTTCGTCAGACTTCTACAAACGTCGCCTTGCACTGCATGAAGACCATGTAGACATCATGGCACATGAAGCCAAGGAATTCCATGAATAGAACAGACTTAGTAACCATGAAGTGAGCGCTGAAACTATCAGTTATTTTAAGAAACGGTTAGACAACTTCATGGATGGGGATGACAGGTGGTAATGGACATGGAACTGCCTAATGTAGGCCTCATGGTCTCTTGCAGTCTCCTTCATTCTTATGTTCTTATGTTCATTTATGGGATCTGTGCAACTATTATGGAAACATTAGTCGCAGAGAGGGGGTCATTGATGATGTACACGAATCAAGATGATTTTTTTAAGTGCAGCAATACTTTATGGAACAATTTAGGTTTCATTTAGCCAGACGATATAATCAATAAATGTCTAATTAACGCCAGGCGACTCTATTCAGTGCACGAGGAGAATCAGGGGGAAATCCCAGACTCAGAACAAAGTGAATTGTTCTTAAACAGGACTAGTTTATTTCAAGTTTGTCTCCTTTAGATAAATAAAATCGTCTGGTCTATAGAGATCTATAGTTTCATCAAAACTGAAGAAGATTATGAGAAGATATTATGAAACCTTAAACACACACACACACACACACACACACACACAAACTTTCTCCCTTTCTCACATTGTGTGTGTGTGTGTGTGTGTGTGTGTGTGTGTGTGTGTGTGTGTGTGTGTGTGTGTGTGTGTGTGTGTGTGTGTGTGTGTGTGATTCACCATGGTCTTGGATCACGTGTTGGACTCGTGATCGACAGCTATTTCCCTTCCGGACGAGAGTTCAGAGCTCATATGACCGATCTAATGCTGTGACCTTACACACACACACACACACACACACACACACACACACACACACACACACACACACAACTCCCCGCCCACAAGAGTTGGAGTAACAACCTGCAGTGCAGCGGTACTGAAATCATTTCAGCCTTGGGCGGGATTCGAACCCGGACCACCGATTATGCTTGGATAATGCCAGACTAATTCCTTCAGCTGAAGGAAGGGCCCTGTGCTGAAATGCTGAAACCCTTAAGACTTACTCAATAAAACCCTCCTCTACATATTTTTTTAATAATATTCCATCATAACTGCTAAGGCCACCAGACTCCATTCAGTCAGGGGCAGGATCCCACATTCTAGGGAATTTGGCAATCACGCCTTCTAACCATAAACACCTCTTGCAAGAGATCATTTTCTATCGGAGCTGCCTAGTGTAGGCCTTATGGTCTCTTGCAGTCTCCTTCATTCTTATGTTATCCTACCACAAGGTTCAATGTCACCCCATCAACCACTACCACAACCACCACCACCATCATGACCTACATCACATGGTCAAATTCATTACAACTATTGCTGTTCTCATCACCTCTAAAATCACAATTAATTCCTGCACAAAATGGCACAACACATTAGATTTTGCGCAGTATTTCATATATATATCACTCTAATCAAATGCTGTGCAAACAATTAAGCCCGGGAGTTCTATATACTTTCAAATAATTTCATGATCCAACGACAAGTCTATTCACTCATTGGTGGATGAGGAAAAAAATATATATAGAAAAAGATATATATATATAATGTAAACAGGAGCCATTATAGGTTGTAATTATCGTATCGTCCATGCAAATATACCACCTCCAGCATTAGACATAACCGCCGATAGCCACTTCCGTCACATGTCCGTCACACAGTCCGTCACACTTCCGTCACGTGTTCTGTTACGCGGCCACGGGGTCACATCACATCATATCCGCGTTACCCAGGATGACGTGACGTCACATCTGACACTAATGTGATTGGAAAGCTACATACCACCTCCGACACAGTGGCACTCATGGCACGTACGTGGCACACTCTTGGCACTATCATTGAGTGCTAGTGCCACGATCGTGGCACATTCGTTGCGTATTCGTGGCACGATAATGGCACAATAATGGCACTACGTGGCACGCTCTTGGCACTATCGTTGCTGTGTGTGGCACGATCGTGGCACGCTTTTGGCAATATCGTTACTGTGTGTGGCACGATCGTGGCACGCTTTTGGCAATATCGTTGCGTGTTTGTGGCACGATCATGGCAAGTTCGTTGCAAAATCGTGGTGCGTCCATGGCACAATAATGGCACGTTGTTGGTACAATCATGTGATTTTTATGGCACAATCGTGGCACGTTCATGGCACAATCGTGGCACGTTCATGGCACAATCGTGGCACTTTCATAGCACAATAGTGGCACAACCATGGCACGTTCACGGCACAACCGTGGCACGTTCATGGCACACTAGCCCAACCTCACACGTTATCTTGCCTTGAGCTTCAAGCGCAAATGACATAGATCATTTTTCCTATGGACATTATTGACACCCCTACTTACCCGAGTCACGTAAGATTTTTTTTTCTGGTGACTCATGTCTTCTAAAATGAAAAACAATTGTGATCAATTTCCTTCTACTATTCCTCCTTTCTTCTTTTGAAATTTCCTTTGTCTCCTCGTTGATTTCACCTCTTTCTTACAGACAGAAGCGCTGGTAATCACCCAGCAAGGAGAGGAGGATGGCTATGCCCACGGTACGTGCCATGGCACAACTGTGCCACGGCACTAGCACGCCCTTTGTGCTACTGTGCCAGTCTGGCACGAAAAGCCTTAGGTGTCTCTTACCACGATCATTATTTGATCATGGAACTGCCTAGTGTAGGTCTTATGGTCTCTTGCAGTCTCTTTCGTTTTGCTGTTCTTATGATAACAGTGATATGCTAATTACTCTTAATTGTGATATTTATCACCTTTCTCGCATTTTCACGATCAACCAAAGGTCTAATTCATTGTTCTAGGAACTCCAATACCAATCCAAATTGGTCAGTGTTATTCAAGATAGTTGAAATATTGTCAGTGAATAATTACTGAGTACGGGAACCGTTGCTCCAGACTTGACGTCTGATGGCGGCTCACTAGGCTAGTATGCTACTCACTTTTGCTATTTTGTTTGGGTAGAAACGACTTCAGTTACAGTATTCTAGACTTCTGTAACAACATCTGAGCAGTGTGTCTAAGATTCGATAAGTTTAACTTCTCTTAGTTCGTTCTTCGGCTTCTCACTATAAGACGCAAGAGTAATTTTGACATTTGGAAATTTGAAAAAAAATAAAATAAAAAAAAATCGTAACCGAAGTCATTTGAACTCAAACGAAATAGCAAAAGCAAGTAGCATGCTAGTGAGAAATGCCTAGTGTCCCGCCACCTTTAGCAGCGCTCTGGTACTATGACTATCATACCACGGGACTGAAATGATACCTAATGCATCATGTAGTTCTTGGGCCAACGGTAACCCGGTCACGATACGGAAGCTTCTGGGAGCTTCTGGGTCATGAGAGCTGACTGTAGCAACAGACAGAACACATAAACACGCAAGTGTCTGAACACGACCCAAATACTGAGAGACAGAACTTTCAAAGACCCTCCACGTTCGCACAACGTTCCTCTCAGACACTTTCCTTTAGCTGAGAGGGGAAAGAGAAAGAAACTTGAGGTTACGTCGACACACACATTACCTTAATTCTTAACCACCCCATATGATTTTATTCACAAGGACAATCATTTTCTACATCCTCCAACACTATCAGTGATAACGATATGAAAGAAAGAACTTTTATACAAGTGTGATTACACAACAACGCATGTGAATAATTCTCGCCCTCCACTCGTCCCATAAAGTCGCGCAAAGCCCAGAGTGAGGCGTCCAAGAAGTAACTTCCGAGGTGTAAAGGCGGGTTCGACCAAGACAGAGGAGAGGCTGAATGCCCAGGGGACGGAAAGAAGAGGAGGAGGAGGAAGAGGAAAATGAGAGGGAGGGAGGGGTGGAAGGAAGGAGGGAATGATATAGAGACAAAGAAGCTACAGAGATCGTTGTCTACTATATATATATATATATATATATATATATATATATATATATATATATATATATATTATATATATATATATATGTATATATATACATATATATTATATATATATATGTATATATATATATATATATATATATATATATATGTTGAGACAGTGTGACAGGTTGACGTTAGCGGAATATGAAACACAGGAGTCTTAGTGTGGAGTTTATTCCTGACTAGTTTCGCAGGTATGCTTTTTCCTTTGAAAAAACATACCTGCGAAAATAGCCAGGAATAAACTCGAACCAAGACTCCTGTGTTTCCTATTCCACTTACGTCATTTATATATATATATATATATATATATATATATATATATATATATATATATATACATCACGCAGCAGTCATATGTATGGGTACATGCACATATAAAAGGGATACGAGAAGGAAGGCAGAAAGAAAACGAGAAGGGCAGCTAGAAAGAGAAGGTTGATGAGAAGAAAATAAGCGAGTCCCATTGTGTTATGTATTCGATACGCACGGGTACAAGTGTCAAGAAGGTAAATTGCTGTCGGGGAGTGGAGGGAGAGGGATGAAGCACTAGACACAACGGAGTTGCGAGTTGACAGCGACATGACGTCACTCCTCGCGACCTGACGTCATTTGGCGCGACATGACGTGACCTGGGTCGACCTGACGTCGTGTTAAGGTTGGTATTGTGCGCACAGACGTTTACGAGCACCACGGGGCGGAGTTTATGTGTCGGCGCCTCCCACACTGAAATTAATTCTTCAACTCTTCCACACCTTGGCTGCTCCGGGCAAGTGTGGAGAAAGCAATTTTTGCCTGGCTGCTGTTTGCTTTATTTCGCAAGACCTGTCTAGCTTCCTCACGCAAGGGTAAAAAGACTCGTGGAATTAAATTATGCTCACCTTATTTTGTTTTTTCCCCCTATTTTATTCCTGCTTCGTTTTCTTTCTCTGCTTAAGAAGAAGAAGAAAAAAAAAAGAATTCTTTAAGTTGGTTTCATTCACCAATATATTCGAGAAATTTATTTGAGGTCACAGAATCAAAAGTTCAAGTAGATTTACTGTCCTATGAAATACGTTCAAATTTGCATTTTACTTCCAAACTAAAGGATACTATAGTTACTTCGATTCATTTCCATGTTCATTATCCTCCTAACATCTATTTGGCTTGACTTTAAACTAAATTCACTCAACTCATTGCTTACTTGAATTGCTCAAACTTGCACACCAATTAAGAGGTGTACAGAAACCACTGAAAGCAAAACAGGTCGATGCGACACAACAGACAGACTGCGATATATTAGTTCGAGTATCACTTTAGATCAACTCTTTCTTACCCAAATAAATTTGTTCAAAATACGTCAGTCGTATATCAAGAAACTTTGCACATCATTCAGTCGACGAAGGCGATTGCCCTTGTATCATTTATATATTTTTTTTGGTTATCGTGATGCATTATTTGACTCAGAGACTTTCATTCTCCCCCTCCCTCGATCCCACTCCACCCCTCCCCTTCCTACTTCACCCTTCCCTCTATTCCACTCCACCCCTCCCTCTATCCCACTCCACCCCTCCCTCTCCCTTCCCTCTATTCCACTCCACCCCTCCCTCTATCCCACTCCATCCCACCCTCTATCCCCACTCCACCCCTCCCCCTCTTATTTCACCCCTCCCTCCTCCCACTTCCCCTCCCCTTCCCCCTCCCCTCTCCCCCTCCACCCCTCCCTCTTCCCCCTCCTATGGGTCTCTTTAATATTTTGTTTAGGCTAAAGACAGACGATTTTATTCAAGAAGATGAGGACTCCGTTACGAAAGCGTTTAACTTCTCAGCCAGTTAACGGAACTCGCTAACTCCGGAGCAAAAAGGATTTAAGCTAATTCAGTTACCAATGGACTAGCCCAGTTCACAAGAGCACCTTTCCCAGATCCTAATCTGCTAAGGTCAGGGCTTCTGGCTGAACGGGCTCCGAATCGAAACGTACCAAAGGTGACGAAATTCGTACTGTGGCCTAAATACTCGAGAGGGGGAGGGGGGGGAAGGAGGTGGAAGGGGGAAGAGGGGGAGGGGAGGGGGAAGGGGGAAGAGGGGGAGGGGAGGGGAAGGGGAAGGGGAAGGGGGAAGAGGGTGGGAGGGGGAGGGGAAGGGGGTGGGAGGGGGAGGGGAAGGGGGTGGGGAAAGGGGGAGGGGAAAGGGGGAAGAAGGGGAAAGAGGGGAAGAGGGGGGCAGATTGCCTTTGAACTCAGACGTGAATTTCAACCAATCAAGAGCGCCTCCCGCCTACCAGAATATACCCACTAAAGTTCGTCACTGCACTGAAGTGAAGTGGCGCATTGAGAGGGGGAGGGGGAGGGGAGGGGTGGGAGGGGGAGGGGTGGGAGTGGGATAGAGGGAGGGGGAGAGTGTAAATACTGCCACCAGGGGATTTTGTTCAGATGAGAGTAAATTTTTTCGCAGTATAAGAGCTACGTGGAGAAAGAGAGAGAGAGAGAGAGAGAGAGAGAGAGAGAGAGAGAGAGAGCTGGACAGATGACGATAAACAAAAACAATACAATAAAGAATCACACCATTACACTCAACATTATTCCCACGACATTATCGACTTCCCTTAATCGATCAATGCTTACTTGATCTCACAGTCCTCTCTTCTCTTCCTCTCTCATCTGCTCTCTTTTCTCCTCTCCTATCCTCACCTTCTCTCTACTCTACTCTCTTTTCCCCTCTCCTCTCCTCAACTCTTCTCCTCTCCTATCTCTCCTCCTCTATTCTCTTTTCCCCTCCCCTCTCTTCCACTCTCCTCTCCTCTAGTCTCCGGTCATATACTCTCTTCCCCTTTCCTCTCCCCTCCCCTCTCCTCTAGTCTCCTCTCATCTATTCTCCTCTTCCCCCCTCCCCTCTCCTCTAGTCTCCTATCATCTATTCTCCTCCCCTCCCCTCTCATCTAGTCTCCTCCCCTCCCCTCTCATCTAGTCTCCTCCCCTCCCCTCTCCTCTTGTCTCCTCTCCTCCCCTCCCCTCTCATCTAGTCTCCTCTCTTCCCCTCTCCTCTTGTCTCCTCTCCTTTCCTCTCCTCCCCTCCCCTCTCATCTAGTCTCCTCCCCTCCCCTCTCATCTAGTCTCCTCCCCTCCTCTCTCCTCTTGCCTCCTCCCATCTACTCTCCTCTCCTTCCCTCCCATCTAGTCTCCTCCCCTCCCCTCTCCTCTAGTCTCCTCTCCTTTCCTCTCCTCCCCTCTCCTCTGGTCTCCTCTCATCTATTTTCCTCTCCTTTCCTTTCCCCTCCTCCACTCTCCTCCATTCCTCTATCCTCCTCTCTCCTTTTTCCAGTTTCTTTCAGTCTATCGTTCTCCAAATTGACTTCCAAAGAAAGAAAAGAAAGAAATAAAAGGAAGAAAATTAAAAGAGCACAGGAAGGTATGAAAAAAGCAAAGAAAAAATTTAAAAAATGAAAGAAATATAGAAAAGGAAGAAATGAAAAAAAGGAAAAAAATAGGCAAGAGAGAAAGTTCAAGTGAGAAAAAAAAAAGAATGAAACAACGAAAATGAAAAATGTGAAGGAAAGGAAGAAAGAAATGAAAGATAAGATCGACAAAAATGTAAGGGAGATAAGAGACAAAAAAAAAAAAAAAAAAAAATTCGAAAAAATCGAAAAAATAGAAGCAATGGATACAAAACAAAACGAAATCAAGAAATTCAAGGAAAAAAAGAAGATACAAAACAAAACGAAATAAAGAAATTCAAGGAAAAAAAGATACAAAACAAAGAAATTTAGAAAGAGAATAAGGAAAGTAATAAAAATAGAGTGAACAAGAATGAAAGAGAGAAAGAGAGAGAGACAGAAAGAGGGAGAGAGAGGGAAAGAGAGAGAGAGTGGGGGAAAGAGGGATAGAGAGAGGGAAAAGAGGGATAGAGAGAGGGAAAGAGGGATAGAGGGAAAGAAGGAAAGAGAGATAGAGAGAAAGAGAGAGAGATGGATCTCTGCAGTTATACCCCACAACCCCCACCCCCACCCCCACCTCGGTCTCCTCCCCTCTAAGCCCTAACGAACCATCCGCACATTGGGCTTGGCAGGCATGAACTGGGTTGGGCTTCGTTGGGCTTCGCCCTGTCTGACTTTGTTAGGATGAGCTAGTCAAGAAGTTGTTGGGGTGAGTTCGATTGGGTTGTGTTGGGTTGGGTTACGCTGTATTGGATTGGGTTGGGTTGGGTTGGGTTACGCTGCATTGGATTGGATTGGGTTTGGTTGGGCTGGGTTGGGTTACGCTGCATTGGATTGAGTTGAGTTGGGTTGGGTTACGCTGCATTGGATTGGGTTGAGTTGGGTTACGCTGCATTGGATTGGGTTGAGTCGGGTTACGCTGCATTGGATTGGGTTGAGATGATTTGGGTTGGGTTACGCTGTATTGGGTTGGGTTGGGTTACGCTGCATTGGATTGTGTTGAGCTGGAATGGACTGGGTCAGATTGGTTTAAACTGGTAACACTGGGCTGTATTTGGGTTAAGCTGGGTTGGGTTGGGATTGGGTGAAGTTGGGTGAGATTACGTTGGATTGGTCTACGTTGGGTTGGGTTGGACTGCTACGGTGAAAATGATGGTGGAAATGTGATTGGAGATAAGAGAGGAGATTTGGGTGACGAAAAGGATGCAGATAGGAGGGGGTGCAGAATAAGGGTGAAGAACGTAGAGTGAACGTAAGGGTGAACGTAAGGATGAACGTAAGGGTGAGCGAAGAGTCTCAAGGTGTGTATGAGCACCTTGCAAGGGACATGGGATGCTGGGAGGGGGAAGGGAGAGGGAAGGGAGAGGGGGGAGGGGGGAGATGGGGGAGAGGGGAGGGGGAGAGGAAGGAGGGAGGGGGGAGGGGGAGAGGAAGGGGGGGTATCCGTCCCTGTGGTGCCAAGCCATGAATTGGTCATTTCGTACGTGTACCCTTCCCCCACCCCCTTGTCCTCACAAAGACAACTCCCCCCTTCCCCCACCCTCCTTCCCCCCTCCTGTCCCTCCCCCCTTCCCCCACCCTCCTCTACAGTTTCCCCCTTCCCCCACCCCCTTCTCCTCACAAAGACAACTCCCCCCTTCCTCCACCCTCCTTCCGTCCCCCCTTCCCCCACCCTCCTTTCTGGTCTCCCCCCTTTCACCCACCCACCTCCTTCCATCTACCCCTTTCCCCCAACCTCCTCTACCGTCTCCTCCCTTTCCCCCACCCTCCTCTCCCGTCTCCCCCTTTCCCCCACCCTCCTCCTTCCGTTCCCCCACCCTCCTCCTTCCGCCTCCCTCCTTCCCCCACCCTCCTCCTTCCTCCACCCTCCTCTACAATTTCCCCCCTTCCCCCACCCTCTTCTCCCGCCCCCCTTCCCCCACCCTCCTCTCTCGTCTCCCCCCTTTCCTCCTTTCTTTTCCCCCTCCTCCTCCTCCTCCTCCACTCCCCTTCCTCCCAAGGGACCCACGTACTCTCCAAACACCTGATTGAACTCGAGTACTGTGTAGGGCTTCCCGTCACCTATTAATCATTATTTATATACTTTTTTTCTTATTTGTTTATTGATTTACTTCTTATTATCATTAATATTATACATACATATATATATATATATACATATATATATATATATATATACATGTATATTTATATATATATATATATATATATATATATATATATATATATATATATATATATATATATGGCACCCAGGTATTTGTGGGAATGATGAACTTCCCTTGTTAGCGCCGGACTGTCCTTTGTTTCGTTACGATGTTTGGCGCCATCGCCAAAGGGAAAGAAATACATACTTGCACCTAAACTTCCCTTCCTCGTCTCCTCCCTCCACGTTTTAAGATATCCGGTACTCCATTCTGACTCCCTTCAGGCAGGTGGCGTAAAACCCCTTCCGGAATGAAGGTTTAAGACCTCGGTTAACCCCTTTTGCTGCTTCTTACGATTGGGTTAACTGCCTCATTCCGAGGTCAGCCTTCTGAGTAGAGTAGAATAGTCTGGCGTCAGATACAATAATAAGTTTCTGGGTGGTACACAAACTAGAGGGTATAATCGAGATAATATTAATCAATTCAGCCCTATGTGTGTGTGTGTGTGTGTGTGTGTGTGTGTGTGTGTGTGTGTGTGTGTGTGTGTGTGTGTGTGTGTGTGTGAGAGAGAGAGAGAGAAATAGAGACAGAAAGAGAGAGACAGAGAAATAGAGAGAGAAGGAGAGGGGGAGAGAAAGAGAAACAGAGAAATAGAGAGAAAGAGAGAGAGAGAGCGAGAGAGAGAGAGAGGTTGGATTCGGGATCTATGATGCTAGAGTGGAGACCATACCAACCAAATTTCTTTATCTACTTGTTCACTTTTTATTACTATTATTATTATTATTATGATTATTATTATTATCATTGTTATTAATTATTATTATCATTAATATTATTAATTATTATTATTAATTATTATCTATTATTATTATTATTGTTAATCATTATCATCATTATTTCATATATATATATATATATATCTTTTTTGAGGGACAGGAGGGGCGTTCCTTGTGTATGCATGACGAAACGGAGCCTCGGCCAAACAGATATGGAGAACTTTGTCTGATGAGGTATTTTGTTGCCATGGCTACTGCTAATGTGGTTGTTATTGATTATGAATGATGGTCACTATTGTGACTATGACTACCATTATCATTCTCGTATTGTTACTATCACTATTATTACTATTACCAATACCACTATTATTATTACTATTACCATTGCTATTATCGTTATTACGATCATTTACTCTAATCATAAATCCTCATTGTATTCGACTCCATGATTTGTTATTATAAACCTGTGTAAGTTCTCAACCACAACCAACTATCTTCCCCCTTTCGCGAGCCAGACACCCCGAGGGCGCAAGGGCAGCCCCCAGAGCCTCCTCCCCCGCGGCTGCACGCCCCCCGGCCCTCCTCCCCCCCCGGGGGGGGTGGGGGCGGTCACCAAGACCTTTTCCCTGGAAGTATCCTGTATTCAGTCTCTAGAGTATTCATCAGCGGGGGCGGGCAGAGGAATGGAGGGAGGTGGAGGGGGAGGGAGAGGGAAAGGAGGAGGGAGAGGGAAAGGGGGAGGGAGAGGGAAAGAAGAAGGGAGGGAGGGAGAGGGTCCAGAGAGAGAGAAAGGGAGAGGAAAGGGGAGGGGGAGGGAGGGAGAGGGAAAGGGGAGGGAGGGAGGGAGAGGGTCCAGAGAGAGAGAGAGGAAAGGGGAGGGGGAGGGAGGGATGGAAGGGAGAGGGAGGGGTGGAAGGGGAGGAAGAGGGTGGGAGGGAGGGGAGGAAGGGAAAGAAGGGAAGGAAGGGGAAGGAAGGGGAGGAAGGGAAAGAAGGGAAGGAAGGGGAAGGAAGGGGAGGAAAGGGAGGAAGGGGAAGGAGGGGACGAAGGGAGGGAGTAAGGGTGAGAGGAATAGGGGGATGGACGGAGGGAGGGAAGGAAGGGGAAGGAAGGGGGAGGAAGGGGAGGGATGGGAGGAAGGGGAGAAAGGGAGGAAAGGAGGGAGAGAGTAAGGGAGAGTGGAATAGGGGAGGGAGGAAGAAAGAGAAAGAGAAAGAGATAGAGAGAGAAAGAGAGAGAGAAAGGATGTGTATGATTTCATTTCACTCAAAAGCTTTTAACCTTACTGAAAAGTACACACTATGCCTATCTCTTATTTCTCTCTTCCTTTATCTCACGTGTTCTCTCTTTCTCTCTCTTTCCCTCGTTCAGTTACATCTCCGCGTATGCTTGCCTGGGCTTCTGTGTGGGTTTTTCAATATAGAACACAAACATTTGTCCAGTGACGAACACGATTCCCCTCCCCGCCTGCCCTTATGTCGTCTGCTTGATCCTCTTTTAAGTCTTTTTTTCCCCCCCGAATTTCCTATTCCGTTCTCGATTCCATTACTATTTACTTTCGTCTCTTAGTCCAGTTTCTCTTTGTTTCTCTCTTTCCACATCTCACCCTTTGAGTGTCCTTCCATTTTGTGCTCTTCTTGTCTCCTCTCCCTCACTCTCTCTCTCTCTCTCTCTTTTTAAACATTCGGTCTCGAATTTCTCTTGTTCCTTCATTCTTCATTTCGGCCCCAAATCCTGAGTTTCCTTCTTTCTGGTTTGCGATTTTTTTTTCTTCCCTCGCATTGTCTTTCTGTTTTGTTTCGTTTTTTTTTCTTTATTCTGTGTCTTCGTGTTTTGTTTCCCATTTTCGTTTTTTCAACTGTTTTCTTCAACTTCGTCTCAGTTTCCAGATTCTTCACTATCCCTTTCGTCTTCCAGCCATCCTCGTCTTTATTTTCATTTGTTTTTGTTTTTTTCATTTATCTTATTTGTATTTGTTCCGTGCTTCCATACACTTCATCTGCTTTAAGTTAAATGTTTTTTCTTCCTTGTTTTCTTTTCATTCATGTTTGTGTTTGTTCGCTTTTATTTACGGTGATAATAATTCATTTTATTCTAATTTTCATTCATTATATTATGCCCGAATTCTTTATCATTTCATGTTCCATTTGCCCCCATTTCCCTTCTCTACACATAGTTTTCACAAATTTAAAAAAAATGCCTTAGTTTCAATTTTTCACTTTTATACTTCTATACCCTATAAATTATTTTCAGTGTGTTAATATTTTCAGTATATCTCTATTTCTTCTAAGTTTCTCTCTACCCCTTCCTTTCTCTCTAATTCTTCTAAATTTCTCTCTACTTCCTCTTCCTTCTCCATTTCCTCTTCCTTTATCTTTCACGTCTTCATGTGCCCAGTGTTGTTTTCCTCCTCGTTTCCGTTTTCTTTTTTATAATTTTTTTTCTGTCCTTCTCAGCCTTCATATTGCCCTCCACCACATTCTCTTTTCCTTCTCTTTCTCCTTCTCCTCTTCCCTTCTTCTCACTTGTCTACGTTTTCTCTTCCCCCGCCTCGTCTCTATTACACCTCTTCTCTCTCTCTCTCTCTCTCTCTCTCTCTCTCTCTCTCTCTCTCTCTCTCTCTCTCTCTCTCCCGTTCGTCTAGTTTCGTTTTCAAGAAATACTCCTAAATATAGAGTTCTATCTCCGTCTCGTATTCTCCACGCATCTACCCTTCTCTCCAACCCTCCCTCCCTCCCTCCCTCATTCTTCAGTTCTCCCTCTATTTTCTCCCACCATCCCCCCCTCACACACCTTCTACCTCCCCCACCCTTTTCTCTAACCTTTGATTTCTCTCTCTCCTTCCTATTCCGTTTCCTCCCTTCACACACTCAGGTTTCTTAGGTAATTCTTGGTCTATCACCTTCCCTCCCTCTTCCCCTACTTCCATTTCTATTTATCCCTCCCTCTCTCTCCCTCCCTCTCTCTCTCTCTCTCTCTCTCTCTCTCTCTCTCTCCAGTTTCTTTAGCCTTTCTTGTTCTCGACCCACCATCGTTAATCCTGTCTCGGTAGGTTGTCCGTCTCTTCCACTTTCGCCTCCTTACGTCTTGTCATCACTTTCGTCTTACCATTTTCTACTTCCCCCCTTCCGTCTATTTTCTCTCCATTTGCCTTGTTCTCGCTTTCGCATCGTCTTTTCTTCCTCTTCCCTTCCCATTCTCTTCCCCTCCCCCCCCCCTTTACATCCATCTCCTTGCATTCGTCACAGCTTCCTGTTTCCTCACTCACACAAAACCAGACCCTCCGTTTTGTGTTCCTCTTGTCGTCTCTTTCTCTTAGTTGCTTTGTTTACCAACACCTTAGTGCCTTTGTATGTTTATTTTATTCATTCATTTGTTCATTTGCAATTAATTATTCACGTATTTTCTTATTCATCTGCCTATTCATCTGGCTATTCATTTACCCATCAATTCATTCATTTATTTCTATCAACTTATTTATCTATTTCTGTTTCTTGTTTGCTTTTGTCTATCTTTAACTCTGTCTCTATCTCTCTCTGTCTCAAACTATGTCTCTATCTCTCTGTCTAACAATCTCTGTCTGTAACTATCTCTAACTATCTCTCCCTCTAACTATCACTGTCTCTAACTCTCTCTGTCTCTAACTCTCCCTATCTCTAACTCTCTCTCTCTTTCTCCCACCAGTGACCACCACTTGCCCAGGCTGTCCTAACATACAGGAAGAACGTGACCGATTCGCCTACAGTTAGAATAAACTTGTCACATTTTTTCTGTCTCTTGCCTTCTGTCTTTAGATATTTGTCCATTTCTATTTCTCATTAGATCCTCTCCCCGTTTTATGTTCTCTCTCTTTTTTATTTCTCCCGAACATTACAGCAAAACCTTCTCTTCTGCCTTAATTCCTTCAACATTTTCTCTCTTCCGATGGATCTCCAATTCTTATATCTCCTCTCTTTTCCTTTGCCATTCACCCTGTATTCCAATCACGCTGTCCGCCTCCAATTTTTTCCCTCTCTCTCTCTCTTTCTCTTTCTCTCTTTTTATTCTCAGTTCTTTCAAGAATCCTCCTTCCCTGTCTTTCTCCAATTTCTTGTTGCGAGGCTCCTTTTTCATCCTTTTTTTTTTTTTTTTTTTTTGGGGGGGGGAACTTTTTTTCTGATTTCGTTCTTCCTCCAAATCCCATCCTTTCTCCATCTCATTCTCTGTTCCTCTTTTTCTTTCTACACACAAACACACACACACATACACACACACATATACACCTCGTGGCGCTGTGGTTAGAGTTCTCTCCTGCCACTACGGAGGTCCGGGTTCGACTCCCACCCAGGGCTGAAATGATTTCAGTATCGCTTCGCTGCGGGGTGTTACTCCAACTCTCGTGGGCGGGGAGTTGTGTGTGCGTGTAAGGTCACAGTATTACCCATAGATCGATCATACGAGCTCTGAGCTCTCACCCGGGAAGTTAATAACTGTCGATCACGAGTCCAACACATGATCCAAGACCATGATGAATCGCACACACACACATATGCATTCATGCAACGCACTCTTTCGAATAGATTTCCCTGACAATCTTCTTTATTGTCACTTTTTTTTTTACTTTCGAAACAGGTTTCAGTTTCGCCATGAGAACTGAAGATTACAGTATCTACGTAGCTCGTCCTTTCAACTAATCCTTCAGGCATTGTCAAGCGAATACTTCAGCACTGCCAAGACAATAAAGATTGTCAACGTGATAAAAGGGTGATCTTCAACGAAACCTGTCTGAAAGATATACTGCCAAGATACACTAACATACATACATATTTCATAATGCAAAAAAGTACTTTTTCCACTGGATGTAATACACGAAAGCGCTCTGCTTCGTTAGTTTCTTTTTCCAATTGGTCTACTTTGCATAAGTGAACACACGTACCCGTATTCTTATTAGCATATATATATATATATATATATATATATATATATATATATATATATGCAAAAAAGTACTTTTTTCCACTGGATGTAATATACGAAAGCGCTCTGCTTCGTTAGATTCTTTTTTCCAGGTGGTCTACTTTGCATAAGTGAACACACGTACCCGTGTTCTTATTAGCATATATATATATATATATATATATATATATATATATATATATATATATAGTTAAGTGTGTGCGATAACCATAACGAGACTGAAGTCACAATTTCATTTTACAGACTTAAAAAATCATTCTTGTCCAGATATCTGTACAACTTATGTCCTACTCGAAAATGCATGATCTCGTTCTCATATTACCGTCATTCTGCTTTATCCCCAATCCCCTTTGTTGTCTTTTCATTTGTTTAATCTTCTCGTCTCCTTTCTGACATTCATTCCTTTCTCTTTTTTTCTTTCTTTTTGTTTTTTGTTTCGTTTGTTTGTTTGTTTGTTTTTTCTTTTCCGACAAATACCCTGTGCGTTCTGATGTGTTGTTTCCAATCCGGTTTTCCAGTTGTCCGAATTTTACCCGAATCCCGTGCAATCTCTTATTCTCCTCTCTACGAATTTGTTTCCTAATTGCATCCAGTATGCACCCAAATGCACACATGTAGACTTATACACACGTACACACACACACACACACACACACACACACATGCATGCAGACGCACATACACAAACACATACGCACAACCACACACACACACACACACACACACACACACACACACACACACATCACGTACTCCAAGACCGTGGTGAACCATACACACACGCGCGCGCGCCCGCGTCCACACACACACGCACACACACACACTTCCCTCCACACTGTTCCTCCCATCATTTACCTCTTTCCCTCCTCTCTCCCAACTACCTCACTCCACGACAGGCTCTCTGGAGGGCCTCCATATTCAAGAAGAGGTCCCTCCACTTCTCCACATACAAACGCACTCAAACGCATATCATAATATTATTCCCCTTCCTCCCACTCCTCTCCCTCCGTCCATCTCACTCCTACCTCTTCCTCCCTCCTCCTTCCTCGTAAGAGGAGCCGCTCCAATGTCTATTCTCCCTATGGACAGCTTTCAACTCCCCGTTGAGGTAGTTGATGATAGATGGCGTCAGATGAACAGTGCCTATTGAAGTGCCAACGATACTTGTGGGGGGCTTACTAGAGTCCAAGAAGTCACCCATGACTCACAACTAATCCTGCCTCATTCGCACCTAACCACGCGTCTAGGGTGTAATAGTACCATACTATCGACAGAGGTCGGAGGTACTATTAGCCTATTAGGAAGTCGAATGGTTCCTGCTGAGAGTATAAGCGCAGCATAATTCAAGTAGGTTAAGATGGGGATGGCATATTGATCTAAGTAATTACTCCTGCCATTTCGTAATGATGCAAATAAGATTGTAAGGCTGTTTACAAGGCGAAATTTACGATACGTGGAAGGTATGGACTCATCCAGGAATAATTTTCCAAACGATGTTTGCTGTTTGTACAGATGTAATGTTCTTGAAGGCACATGCTAGCATGTATACGTTTTTGTCTATTCATGCATAAGTGTGTGTGTGTGTGTGTGTGTGTGTGTGTGTGTGTGTGTGTGTGTGTGTGTGTGTGTGTGTGTGTGTGCGTGATTCACCATGGTCTTTGGATCACGTGTTTGACTCATGATCGACAGCCATTTCCCTCCCAGAGGAGAGCTCAAGAGCTCGTATATGACCGACCTATGGGTAATACTGTGACCTTACACGCACACACACACCTCCCCGCCCACGAGAGTTGGAGTAACAGCCCGCAGGGCAGGACTCGTTGTAATGTGTGCATGTGTGCGTGTGTGTGTGTGCCTATTCCTGTGCACATGTGTATACAAATATATATTCATATACCATCGCCTCGGAATATATCTAACAAACAGAAAAACCTCAATTTTAAAACATAGGCATCAAATTAACATGACCTAAAAATATAAGGCCAGAGACAGCAGCAAATAAACCCTTTGACAACTCAAACGTAGAACTTTATTTCCAATAAAGATACTCCCTCTTGCCTTTTTTCTTAAAGACTCAAACAGAACCTTTTATTTTAATTGCCCGAGCTCGAATCCCTTGGGAGCGGGAAGTTTACTTATCCAAATTGAGACGCCCCAGAAAGCGACTCCCACAGCCCCGTCGCTCCCTTTATCTCATCCTACTCCCTTTAATTATCATCCCATCCCTTTAACCCCACGTTTAGTTAACAGCAGCATCTTGTACTAACACCCTCATCCCTAACCACTGTATTGTGTGTGTATCTGTCAGTGGGTGATTAAGTATATGTGCCTACACACGTACGCACAAACATACAAAAAATATACATACATAGGCCTTCATACATATATTCATACACATACATATTCATATACCATTCATACATACATTCATATATATTTTTATACATACGTACGTATCCATATATACATACATACCCATACATAGGCCTACATATATACATACACATACATACATTCATACACACATACATTCACAAACACATACATACATACACACGTACACACATATATATACATACATATAGAAACACTCGTACTTTTTTTTTGCATTTTCCTTCTTAATAGTTCTCCCGATACAACACACGCTCTATACACAAATTCGTTTCACAAGCACACACTTCCCCAAATCCTCATCACCCGACCAACCATATGGCGAGTTTCCACTTCTCGAAGAGTCAAGCAACGCCATCCATCACCGCCGATTTACCCTTCTTCATTAAGCCCAATGCTTTAGCTCCCCTCCTCTTAAAATTCAATTAGTGTCTTAATAAAACTCGTATGTGCGAAACGATATAGTTTCAATAAAGATTTCCTTCACATTTTTTTTCTTTCCTTTGGATATTATCGCAAGAAAGACGACCACTGATATTACCAATTCTGATTACGGCAGAGGTAATGTGGAGGTCTCGCTACAAGGAATTAGTTACAACTGAATCGTCCTACATAAAGAACAAGGGGTGCATGTGTTTGGCGAGTCAAAATATTACATAAGAACATAGAAAAGGAGACTGCAAGAGACCATAAGGCCTGCACTAGGCAGTTCCATGTCCCTAACTACGTATCACCCCATCCATTAAGTTATTTAATCTTTTCTTAAAACAACCAATAGTTCGACTTTTTCATAATATAGGAAAAAAGTACCAGATCTCAATAACAAGGGTGATACAGATAAGGTCATCATATTAAGACAACATGGTTGGACTCTTAGTAATAGATTTAAATTGGACAAATTTATGTTTAAGAAAGAAACTGGCAAGATTTGGTTTACTATCAGAGTAGTTAACGAATGTAATAGACTTATTAACAATGTAGAAAGCGCTGAAGGTTTTTTCTTTTTTTCTTTCTTTTTTTTCTTTTTTTTTTTTCTTTTGCATCCGACCTAGATATGGATCAAAAGGTCTCCTGTCGGCATGCTCCGCCTTTGTAATCCTTTGTAAAAAAAATATTAGATAACCTCATGGATAGGGGTGAAAGGTGGCAAGGGGCATAGCACTACCCAGTGTAGGCCTTATGGTCTCTTGCAGCCTCCATCATTCTTATGTTCTTATTACGTCTGTCTGGCGGAAACAATAATACTCATAATATGGGAAGAAAGTAGCGGATTACAGTAAAATGTATTTGTAAATCGAAAATGTATTTAGGAAATGTATCTGAATAAAATCATCATTAATCTGACAGTTATGTGGGTCACCTCGACAGATTTTAACTACATAAACATAAATCACAGGATACATTTGTAAAAAAA
Source organism: Oratosquilla oratoria (assembly GCF_046742065.1). Lineage (NCBI taxonomy): Eukaryota > Metazoa > Arthropoda > Malacostraca > Stomatopoda > Squillidae > Oratosquilla > Oratosquilla oratoria. Next base: position 79,019,858 of record NC_134781.1, on the reverse strand, counting down.
AAAAAAATAAAATAAAATAAAAAAAAAATAATAATAATAATAATAATAATAATAATAATATATATATTCTTAAATTTTGTACATAAGAAGTTATTCTCATTTTGAGTGCAGTTTTTCAATTGTAACGTACAAACTATCTGGGTAAATGGGCTATTTTCTCCCTGAATGCCCGAAGGCATTAAGGATTTCTCAAGTTGCCCTGCCTACCAAAAGCTGATCACCTTTGACTCAGCAGAAAAGTCTCAAAAGTGTTGAAAAGTTTACTCAAATTGCTTCCTCCACTGAGAGGCAAAATGAGAAAATCTTAGTTTGAAAAGATCTTGGCTTCTTAGCAAGGCAAAATTTAACTAATATAATTAGGTTAGTTAAGAATCACGGTATAAATGATTCATTTTAAATCCCCTGAATGAGTTTTCCAATATAAGAAGAGAAAAAAAAACATTTAATAAGGTTTAAGCCTGAGGATATTAATACTTAACACGAGGTCAGTACAGTACAATATATAATACTTGATATTATGCATTGAATCAAAGTATGTAAGAGGAAAACATAACGTACGTGTGTGTGTGTGTGTGTGTGTGTGTGTGTGTGTGTGTGTGTGTGTGTGTGTGTGTGTGTGTGTGTGTGTGTGGAGCGTGTGTGCAATCATACAAATGTAGTTGTCAAGACAACCGCACACGAACACACACACACACACACACAGGTGCGCGTATTTAAATGAAGTACATTCCCAATAACCTAACATCGTCCATTTTGTACTACCATAGTCTAGACTCCATCAATCTTTGTTTTCCCCCAATTTCCTCAAGGGGGGAGGTGTCACTCGCCTGGACCCGACATTATCCCTCGTCGGCCATTTTGTCGGCCATTTTGCTGCGCCGTAAAAACGACTCGTGTCTATTATCCTTAATCTCTTGGAGCGGCCTACCTGTGCTGCGATGAGGCGATAACGTTAATTGAGTAAACTCTCCAGGTATCACTCGAGCCGCTACACACGGGGGGGACCCGTCTTCTTCATGTGCCTCTTCCCTCCTTCCTCCGCTATTATGGAGCCCACTATTGCCCTCCAAAGGGAAAAATCTGCCAGAAGTAATTAGGTAATTTTGATACTAAACTCTTCTAGTTCTGAATGGCCCTTATGACTTTATTCTGGTGAGAAACAGGCTCTTCTATTCATCCATGTGTGATCAATTGACATTTCATTTCTGTGTCCTGATCGCCACCAAGCGATTTCATCCAGGTGTCTAAAGTTTATTCGTATAATTGACAGAGGCATATTGTATTACCTTAGTAAGGAGTGGCAAGAAAACAAAATACATTAGTTTTATGTGACTTAGTAGCGTCATGTGTATATATATATATATATATATATATATATATATATATATACATACACACACACATATGTATATATATATATATTTATATATACACATATATACATACATATGTAAATATATACATATACATATATACATATATTATTTATCATATATATATATATATATATATATCTATATATATATATACATAGACATTTGTCCAAAAAGTAAATGTTTGAGAAAAAGAATTTTCTTGTACTTCCTTTTAATGAAAATCTTGTAGAGATTCCCATTACACTTAAAAATTTCAATGTAAATGTATATTGGGAATCTCTATCAGATTTTCAATAAAAGGAAGTACAAGTAAATTCTTTTTCTCAAACTTTTTCTTTTTGGACAAATGTTTCAAAAAAAGCAAAAGGGACATTCTATAAAGGCGAACCAAAACAAAAGTTTGAGAAAAAGAATTTACTTGTACTTCCTTTTAATGAAATTCTTATAGAGATTCCCAATATACTTAAAAATTTCAATGTAAATGTAGCTTTCAAGAGTAATACAACCCTAAAAAAATCTTCTCAAAAAGAATTCCCCTGATAACTCTACAGGCTGTGTATATAAAATACCTTGTAGTAAATGTGACAAATATTATGTAGGTCAAACAGGAAAAGAATTAGAGGTTAGGATTAAACAGCATAAAAACAGTATAAAAAAGGGCCAAGAATCTAGTACCCTTTTTAAATATGTTTGTGAATTTGACCATCCTATTGACCGGTATAATGCTTTAAAAATTATAATGTAAGAATATAACAGAAAGAAATATCACAGAGTCAGGAATTATCAAATACAATTATGACCAACTCATTAATAATAGTTTAGGATTATATAAATTAGATCCGTATATTGTCAATAATATAAATAGTACATATTTTAAAAGTTAATGTGATAATAATGATCATATTCCACGACCTCGCCGAGTGACCCAACCTGAGCTTTCAGGCTTCGGAGAGGAGGGTAAATGTCTCTCTTGTCCTATTTATACTCTGTATCTCCATTTTTTTGTTCTTACTTTTCTGTACTCCTTGATAATGTGAATATATCACGAAAGCGCTCGGGCTCCGTGTGTTTTTCCTCTTCCTAGTGGACTCTGCATATTTGTGATTCACGTGTGACTTGTGAAGTTTGTGCATACGTATATATATATATATATATATATATATATACATATATATACACATATATACATATATATATACATACACACACACACATATATATATATATACATATGTATATACGTATACATATATAAATATATATTATATATATATATATATATATATCTATATATATATATATATATATAGATATATATATATATATATATATATATATATATATATATATATATATATAAAATAATTCAGACAGTCGTCCCCGGACTCGAGCCGAGGCTTGCGAAGAAGCAAAGCCGACACTCTACCAACGGAGCTACCGAGACTATATATATATATATATATATATATATATATATATATATATATATATATATATATATATATATATATACATATACAAGAAATATAATTAATATTCAAAGCTTATATCTTTTCCCACCGAAGCAAGGGACTATAATTTATGTTAACAAAGCAAATAGTTGAATAATTCACTTTTTCTTGAACTTGCCTTTTTAATAGAAAACGCTAATCAAAGCCTTAATTACCCTCCGACTGTATGAAGGTCTTCCTTTAGTTTGAACAACTTTCCCAAACAACATTCGGAAATTAATAAGTATTGGACGAAAAATACATCGCGGGTGTTAATCAAAAGATTAGTCTCTTTTGTGCAATTAAAGGATTTCTTTGAGTTGGATGAAATGTCTTCGAAAGACACCACAAGATTTTTCTTACGAGAGAGCGTGTACCGGAGGAACCCCGGTTGGCTCAGGGTAGCGTTCTCATCTCGTGCTAATGACCTGAAGTA
>NC_134781.1:79004056-79011556 GCF_046742065.1 Oratosquilla oratoria | reverse complement strand
CGACCCCACCCCTCTCCGTCCCCCCATGCATAAAAGGAGAAGACGGGGAGAAATCCCTTCGGGCTGCGTCAAATTTTGCTCACACATGCTACCCCATCCCCCCGCCCATTCCACCTCATGCAATCACATCATCATCCATATACAACCATTCTCCATTCACCCCTGTCTTTTGTCCTCTCCCGTCCTTCCTCAACAGACATTCCCCTCTTCCCCAAAGCCCCCTTCACCCCATCCATCCACCTCATCCTAGGACGTCTCCTCATGTTCACTCCCTCCTTTACAAATATAGTTACATAAATAATTTTTTGAGTGTCTAACTCATTATCTACATTTTTCCGAACATCAATTACACTTACATGGATGGGAAAATCATTTCCCAAACCAAAATGCTACATTTGCATAAATTATACTCAATACGACCACCTAGGTTGCTTGGGGGACGATTTGCGACTACTATTTTCTCGACTTTCTTGGTTATTTTATATATTTCACACATTACCAGTTTTACAACAGAGGCCATTTTCTTTTGTTTAAAGAAATCCACGGTCACAGTTTGCGCATTGAACAAGTCGACTATTTGGACATACAAGGCACAGATATAAAAAAAAACTCCCCAACTATTGTCTGCCGGTCTCCACCGTCTTTACGGCCAAACTTTTCCTACATTTATGTTCCCCGATGGCAAAGCTTTATTCTTTTAAGCTTTTACGCCCAATTCTCCCGTACTTACGTGTTCAGAGTAATTCCGAGGCTGCTTAGATGCCGCTCCGCCATATTACAAGACTTTATGCTCAGTGTTACGTTGTGTTTATGTGCCTGCAAACAAAACCTGGACAATGGCGACCGCGATGACGTAATGATGACGTCAACAAAAATAATGACGTAATGATGACGCCAACAAAACCATGACGTAATGATGACAACAAAAATATGACGTCATGACGTCGACAGAATTGATGTAATAGACTTTGTTGCTCAGCGCTATGTTGTGTTTGTGGCGACAGGCGATGACGTAATAGTGACGTCAACAAAATTATGACGTCATGACGTCAACAAAACTGATGTCATGAGGACGACGTCCGAAGGGTTTGGGAGATAAGACAGGGAGTTTTACCTTATTTGACCTTTTGAACACGGGTGACGTGCCAAATGGGGTAAATTAGGACAAGAATATCATAATTCGACTGCAGTGGCTGGTTATAGTATAGAATCAGCCATAACATTACGCTATGTTGTGGTGATTTTCCTGTTCCTTTTCTATTAGTGGCGGTTTCTTATGGACAATAAATAAACAAATAAATAAATAAAATTAGACAAAAAAACAAAGAAACATGATAGTGACGATAGTGATAGATTAGGTCAGCTGTGTAACGACCAATAGGTCTCTTGTACCTCCACGAAACCTAACCTGAGACATTAACCTAACCAAGTAACCTGATAACATTCCCTCGGAATTTAATTAAACGACAAAGCAGGCCGACGCTCCTACAGGGCCTATTTTCCGCCAAAACCATTGGCTGGCGTATTTCCGCGGGTTCAAAAACCGCCATTTTTTTTTTTTTTTTGGGGGGGCGTATTTTTGGTTTAATTATAATTGCACCTAATTCTATACGTAGGTACCATGTTCTTCGATGTACTATGATATGCTAAACAATTTTGTTCTGTAATTTATTTTGATTAAAGGTCTTTTGAAGGAAGGAAATGACGGCGATACTCTCGTCTTAACTTACTCTTGTTGAATTGTATCCAAACCGAACATAGTTGATCGCATAAAAAACCTGATCTAAACGTGGAAGCCTCGATGGTTCTGGACACATTTTGGGTCCGAGTTCGAACCCTCTGAGGCATCTAATTCCCCTCTCCCTCCTCTCCTACAGTTACACGCCTCCTGTTGTAGCCTCCTCACCTATACCTCCTCTCCCCCTCTCCCCTCCTCTTTCCTTTCCTTCTCTCCTCTTCTCTCCCGCTCCCCCTTTCATCTCCCCCTCCCCTCCTCTTCCTCGCCCTCCCCTACTCATTCCTCCCCTCCGCTCCTATTCTCTTCCCTCCTCTCCCCATTCCTCCCCTCCGCTCCTATTCTCTTCCCTCCTCTCCCAATTCCTCCCCTCCGCTCCTTTTCTCTTCCCTCCTTTTCCCCCTCCCCTTCCCTTTCCTTCCCCTTCCCGAAACCAAAAATCATTCAAAATGTGTCACGTTACACTGCTGAAGAAGACGGAGAGGAAGAAGACTCTTTCACGTCCGAAGAGTCTGGTCCTTCAGGTCGGTTCCTCATTAAGGTCCGAGCCATTGGCTTTCTCATCCCGTTAACACAAACGCGCATCCCTGGGTTTCCAGGAACCCGAAAGCCGTGGGAAGGGGGGAGGGGGGGGAGGGGAGGCGGGGGAAGGGGGGAAGGGGAGAGGGGGGGGCGGTTGCAGATGGGTGCGGAAGCGAACCGACAGGTACACGGTTTACCGATTGGGTGGGCTGCGTGATCCTCAGGGGAGGGGAGGTGAGGGGGGAAGTACTGAGGAGGAGGGAAGAGGAGGAGGAAGAGGTAAAAGTGAAGGTGGAAGTGAAGGAGGGGAAGGAGAAGTAAGAGAAGAAGGTGAAAGTAAAGGTCAAGGTGAAGGAGGAGAGGGAGAAGTGTGTGGATGAGGAAGAAGAGAAAAATGAGGAGGAGGAGGAGGAGAAGGGGGGAGAACCAATAGATGGAGGAGGAGAACCAAAAAGAGGACGAGGACGAGGACGAGGAGGAGGAGGAGGAGGAGGAGGAGGAGGAGGAGGAGGAGAAGGGGGAGGACTAGAAGATGGAGGAGGAGAACCAAAAGGAGGAAGACGAAGAGGAGGAGGAGGAAGAGAAGGGGGAGGACTAGAAGATGGAGGAGGAGAACCAAAAGGAGAAAGACGAGGAGGAGGAGGAGGAGGAAGACGAGGAGAACGAGGAGGAGAGAAGGAAGATAAAATTGAAATTATAATAACTGGTGAGAGCCCAAACGAGGGCGTGTGTGTGGGAGGATGTATGTTTGTGTTACAAGTATCCCAGAGTAATTGCCTCAACCAATTAAGGACAGGAAGCGAGTGAATGAACAGCCAACGCGAACTCGCCTAACACCAAGACGACGACGACGACGACGACGACGACGACGACGATCACTAATTGGACGAGTTTTGCCACCAAGCGGCCTCGCAACAAAATCAATAAATATGATCAAATGGGGAGAAATCATGTTCGAGTAGCCATTAACACACTTCGTTCCCCCTCTTTTCTAATTTGTTTGTTTATGCGTCTGTGTCGCATTTTAGTACATCTGTGTTTTATACTATCATCTTCATTACTGATATTCCCTCCGATCGCTTGCGAGAATGTGTAAAGTATATATCTTATCTGTCCTTTGGTTTCTGTGAATTAGCGATGGAGACATTTCGAAGGAGAGGGGAAAGGACGGGGAGGGTGTAAGAAGAAAGAGGGATGGAGAGGGGACGGGAGGGAAAGGGAAAGGAAGAAGAGAAGTGAGAAGGAAGACGTGGAGAGGAAAGGAAAGGAAAGGGAGGATTGGATAGAGGAAAGGGGAGGATGGGGAAGAAGAGGGGAGGAGAAGGAAGGAGAAGGGAGGAGAGGGGAGGAGAAGGGAGGAGAGGGGAGGAGAAGGGAAGAGAGGGGAGGGAGGAAAGGGGGAAGGGAGAGGGGAAAAAGAGAGAAAGAGGGAAAAGAGAGAAAAAAGAGAGAGAGAGAAAGACAGAGGGAGAGGGAGAGAAAGAGAGAGGGAGAGGGAGAGAAAGAGAGAGAGGGAGAGAAAGAGAGAGAGTGAGAGAAAGAGAGAGGGAGAGAAAGAAAGAGAGGAAGAGAAAGAGGGAGAGGGAGAGAAAGAGAAAGTGAGAGAAAAAGAGAGAGAGACAGAGAGGGAGAGAAAGAAATCGAGACAGAGAGATACAGAGAGTGAGGTAGGTTTGAGTTTACTGTATGCGTGTGTGGGCAGTAGGAAATTGCTCAGCTAATATCGAGGATTCGAAGTGAACCTACAGGCTTCCCACGCACAATCCCACTATCCCGTTTGCTCTCGACGGACAAACTCACTCCCTCCCTCCCACACAACAACCACCCACTAACCCCCGTCCCCCCCCCTCCCCCGCTCCACCCAAACACACATTAAAACCTTTCCTTTCCGAAGGACAGGACTAAACACGAGGTGTCCAATCTAATATCTCGTCAACATTTTCGGTCCGTGTGATTATGTACGTGTATGTGGTTCACCATGGTCTTGAATCACGTGTTGGACTCGTGATCGACAGCTATTTCCCTTCCGGAAGAGAGCTCAGAGCTCATATATGACTGATCTATGGGTAAGGTTGTGACCTCACACACACACCCAACACCCCGCCCACGAGAATTCGGAGACACGACCCGTAGCGCAGCGATGCTGAGATTATTTCAGTCCTGGGCGGGATTCGAACACGGACCGCTGTAGTGGCAGCCAGGAACTCTACCACTGCGCCACGTGTGTGTGTGTGTGTGTATGCGTGCGACTACGAGACAGAAATTCGTGTCCAGTTTTATTACAAAGTCGGATGACACGACTTCTTGTCATTAAACCTAAATTCCTCACGGCTGGTGTAATTAACCCTTTGGCGTTTACAGGTGCCTCGGTAACTTTAAGCAAGGCAGCAGAAACTAGTTAGACTGTGGAATTATATATATATATATATATATATGTGTGTGTGTGTGTGTGTGTATATAGTGACCTATTACCTGTTTTAGACAGTGGTTTCGGCCAGAAACTATTTCTCTAACCTTTTTTCTCCAATTCCCCTCTTTTTAGTGAGCCAACTCTCCATTTCCCACCACAGCATCGGTCTTTGACAAATTCGATTTTATCCCATGCAGTATTTAGTACGTAAATATACGCTTTGCTTTTTTGTGCCATTTTACGGCCCTTAATGTGACAACAAGAAGACACCAGAAACAAACAAAAAGAAACAAAAACACATCGATTAAAAAAAGAAAAAAAAAACAGTGGTTTTTGTCCGACCGGTCATTCCCCACTTGGCAACTCCGCCATTCCCCACCAGTGGGCAATTCCCCACAGGTTAAGAACCACTGCTCTAACCTAACCTTCTTCCTTCACACACACACACAAACACCATACACACACAAAAATACAACTAGGTAAATACACACACTCACACACACACCATACACACACACACAAAAATACAACTAGGTAAATACACACACACTCACACACACCATACACACACACACACACACCATACACACAAACACACTCACACGCCTTACACACATACAAACACACACACACGCACGCACGCGCGCACACACACACACACACACACACACTACCCCTATTCTTGTATGGAACGGGGATTTTAGGTATGTCCACTATCTATACCGCGCATAGATTATAACCTGCCAAACCTTATATGACCTAATTTTACCCTAACTCGACCCTCTTTGATGCCCTTGTATTGCCAATTAACTGTATTTAACCTTTGTTCATGTGGAATGCTGGCTATCTAGGGCAATTTGCGAGACAGTTTCATTGATATGGAATTGGTCATTCTGTTAAAAGCTAGAGAGAGAGAGAGAGAGAGAGAGAGAGTGAGGGGAAGGGAGGAGAGAGAAAGAGAAAGAGATAGAGAGAGGGGGAGAGGGAGGGGGGAGAGAGAGAGAGAGAGAGAGGGGAGAGAGAGAACGAGAGAAGGAAGGGGAGAGGAGAGAGAGAGAGAGAGAGAGAGAGAGAGAGAGAGAGAGAGAGAGAGGGGGGGGGGAGAAAGAGAGAGAGAGAGATAGAGAGAGGGGGAGAGGGAGGAGAGAGAGAGAGGGGAGAGAGAACGAGAGAGAGAGAGAGAGAGAGAGAGAAAGAGAGGGGGAGAGAGAGGGAGAGGAAATATGAGAACAGTATGGGGTCACTTATTTGTATGCTTTATTCAACTGAGTTATAATAAATCGTTCAAGAGTCTCTTTGCACTTGACCATTTCGCTGAAATTCACCATTTCAGTATCTACTTACCCCCAGTGAATTTTATTCAGCTAAGGGAAACATTGTTTGCCTCGTAAAAAATTAATCATTTTATTCTGGCCAGCGCTAATGGACTTTATTCATTTGCAAGAAACGTTTAATTTTGAAAGGATCAACCTTTTGGTTACCATGATCGAATTGCGAGTCTTATTGAGTCTGTCGTCTGGAGATTTTATTCAGCACCCCCCTCCTCACCCCCACCTTCCATTAGGCTAGCATGCTACTTGCTTTTGCTATTTCGTTTGAGTAGAAACGGCTTCGGTTACAAAATTCTAGACTTCCGGAGGATATTCTCAACAAAGCGTCTAACATTCGTATTCTAAGTTTAACCTCTCTCGGTTCGTCATTCAGATTCTCAGACTCAAGAGTAACTTGATTTTTGGAAATTTGAAAAATAAAAGAACGTAACCGAAGCCGTCTGTACTCACTCAAACGAAGTAGCGAAAGCAAGTAGCATGCTAATTAGAAATGTCTTGTGTGCCGCCGTCTTTAAGATGCTGCAGGCAATCGCTACGATTAATGATTTTATTCTGGTTGCAGTCGTTCAGTTGGCGGTAGATTCCCACTCACAAAAACATAAGAATGAAGGAGACTGCAGGAGACCATAAGGCCTACACTACGCAGTTCCATGTCCATTACCTACTACCATCCCCATCAATAAAGTTATCTAAACCTTCTCCTAAAACAACTGATAGTTTTCGCGTTCATTACATGATTACTAAGTCTTTTCCATTCGTTAACCACTATTGGTAAACCAGTTCTTTACTATTTCCTTCTTAACCGTTGTCATAGAAACACATTTTCCAGACATTTTCTTCCTAACGCCACACGACTCCATACACCTGAAGGTAGGACCCCCATACTGATGGGGGGGCGAGAAAATGAGGGGGAAAGAGAGGGAGAGGGGGGGAGGAGGAGTGGAGAGAGAAAACAGAGACCAATTAGCGAGGATGTAGGCAAACAGGAAAGGAAAAGGTTTTCGCCCCAATACATGGCTGAATGCACAGCTCCGTTACCAGTGGAAACTCCTGGTTTCTCTTGCAAGCTCTCAATCAGTTCTTTTGTTGCATTTGTACACTGTGGATTCAGGACAACGAGGAAGAAATTAGATACATCTGTTCATGAATGGGCATGAGGTATTTTCGTTCATATCTTGAACGTGTTAGGAAGATACATAGATTTTTGTGCAAAACAAGCACACATATACACACGCACACATGCATGCAAATGCACATACATATGCAATTTGATGATGATGATGATGATGATGACGACGATGACGGCGATGATGACGACGATGACGGCGATGATGATGACGATGACGATGATGATGACGATGACGACGATGATGACGATGATGACGACAACGACGACGACGATGATGACGACAACTGTGACGACGAAGACGACGACAATAACAGTAACATCAATAACAATAGTAACAATAGTTACTCGGAACTGGGGCTTAGGGATATATCTA
>NC_134781.1:78974056-78986556 GCF_046742065.1 Oratosquilla oratoria | reverse complement strand
GAAAAGGAGGGAGGGATGAAAAAAGAAAGAGAGAGGGAAGAGAGAGAGGGGCAGAGAGAGAGAGGAAAGGGAAAGGGAGGAGTGAGGGATGAAGAGAGAGAAAGCGAGAAAAAGAGAGGGAGGGGGAGAGGGATAGAGAGAGAGAGAGAGAAAGAGATGTGGAGGAGAGGGGAGAGAGGATACGTGTAGTGAGAGGTGGGAGAGTATGAGTGGAGGAAGAGTGAGAGGAGCAGTAAAGAGAGTGGGGAGATGGAAAGAGGAGGAGGAGGGAATGTAGAGGACGAAAGAATGGAGAGGTTGAGTGAGTGAGGAAATTGAGGGACGGTGGAGGAAGCGAGGGAGAGTGGGGGAGAAGAGGGGAGGGGAGGGGAGAGGAGGGAAGGAGAGGAGAGGGGAGAGGAGGGGAGAGGAGGGGAGGTGAAAAAAATACAATGGGACTGAGGTGAGTGGAGACAGGTAAGCTAGAGGGAGAAGAGAGAGGATAGGAAAGGGAGAGGAGGGGGGAGAGAGGAGGGGGGAGAGAGGAGGGGGGAGAGAGGAGGGAGAGGGGGGTAAGATCGTTCTGATATGCGCGACTTGACGATAAGACTGAAGAGAAAGAAACGGATCGACACGGGGAAGAAAGCGATGAGGAGGAGGAGGAGGAGGAGGAGGAGAAGAGGAGGGAGAGAAAAAGGAGGAAGAGGTAGAGAAAGAGGAGAACAGGGGAGGAAAAAGAAAAGCAGGAGTAGCAGGAGCAGGAGGGGAGGAGAGAGAGGAAGAAGAGGAGGGAAAAACGAGGAAGAAAGAGGAGAGGAGGAGGGGGAGGAGGAGGAGGGGAACAAGGAGGAAAAATAAGATGAGGAGAAAGTAAAGGAAGATAAGGAGAGGAAGGCAAAGGACGATGAGGAGGCAGATGATAAGAAAGGAGAAGACGAATAGGAGGAGGAAGACTAGGAGTAGGAAGATGACGAGGAGGAAAAATACGACGACAGAAGGAAGATGATGAGGAGGGATGGAGGAGAAGGAGAAAGGTGACGAGTAGGAGGAGGAGGAGGAGGAGGAGCAATTATCAAGAATAGCAGCAGTAGAATGGTGAGAGGAAGAGGAGGAGGAGGAGAAATAAGAAGAGGAAGAAGGAGGAAGGACGGGAATAAAGAAGGAAAGGCAAAGCGAAAGACGAACAAAATAAAAAGAGAAATTTAAAAGATTATTAACGGGAAAGAAAAAATAGTAGGAACAGAACAGAAATATAAAATATTTTAATAAATCAAAAAGAGAAATAAGATGAGATATTTGGAAAAAAAATTATTATGAGTTTGAAAATGTGAATCAAAAGAGTAGCATAATAGCCAAGTTTCAGAGAAGAAGAAAAAAAATTAGAGGAATATGAGAATGGACACGAAAATATCAACAGGAAGACAAACAAGAACAGAAAGTGTAACGGAATCAAGAAAATGAAAGAAAGAAGAAGAAAAAGGCGAATAAGACGAAGAAAAAGACGAAGAAGAAAAAGATGAGGAAGAAGAAAAAGATGATGAAAAATAAAAAACGTAGAGAGAGATAAAGAAGAAGAAGAAGAAGACGAAGAAGACGAAGAAAAAGAAAAAGAAGTAAGAGGAGGAGTAGAAGGAAGAGTCGTAGGAGGAATAAGAGGATTGAGCGGCAGAGGAGGAGGAGGAGGAGGAGGAGGAGGAAGAAGGAAAGAAGTGCAGAAGGATGATGAAAATGAAAAAGAATGTAAAGACAGACATAGGAGTAGGGGCATACAAAACGAAAAAGAGAAAAAGGAACAAGGCCGAAAGCAGTAAGAGAAGAAGGTCAAAAACAAGGATGGCGAAGTAGAGAGAGAGAGAGAGAGAGAGAGAGAGAGAGAGAGAGAGAGAGAGAGAGAGAGAGAGAGAGAGAGAGAATGTAAAAGAAGATTATAAAAGGAGATGATACAACGAAAGAGAAATTAGAAAAGATACCAATAACAGTTGCAGGAGGTAAAGGAATTGGAGGAGGAGGAGGAGGAGGAGGAGGAGGAGGAGATTAAGAAAGCAAATGAGAATTTGGAGAGAGATCATAACAGCGGGTGATGGTAGGAAGAAAAAAAAAAGAATATATTAAAGATGGGGAGATATGTAAAAAGGAAGTCATCACATGAAGGAGACAGAGGAGATGAAGAGGAAAGTGAGAAACGTCTTCAAGGAAGAAGCTGAGAGTGCAGGTTTAGGCCAGGGTCATGGAGAAGGAGAAGGTGGAGGAGGAGGAGAAGGTGGAGGAGCAGGATGTGGAGGTGGAGGAGGAGGATGTGGAGGAGGAGATGGAGGAGGAGGTGGAGGAGGAGGATGTGGTGGAGGAGGAGGAGCGGGAAGAGGAGGTAGATGGAAAGGAAGCAATTGAAAGTGGACGAAGAGAGGATGAGTAGAAAGACGACGAGGTGGAGAAGGAGGAGGAGGAGGTGAAGGCGAGGAGGAGGAGGAGGAGGAAAAGGAGGTGGGCGAGGATAAGTAGATGGAAGAGTAGCAGTTGAAGGTGGACGAAGAAGAGAGGTGGAGAGGGAGCCAGGAGTGGAGGAATATTGACGTTGTGAAGTCTAGTTTGAAGAAGCCGAGGTTAGGACCAGCCAGGAGAGTCCCCGCACCGCCAGCCATGTCATGCGCACAAGAAGAAGCAAGAGTTACGGAAAGAGGTTGCAGGTGGCGAAGAAGAGGTTGCAGGTGGCGAAGAAGAGGTTGCAAATGGCGAAGAAGAGGTTGCAGATGGCGAGGAAAAGGTTGCAGATGGCGAAGAAAATGCAGCAGTAAAGTTAGAAAAAAAAATTCACAAAGAAATCGAAGACAAAGAAGAACAAGAACAAGTAGAAGACAAAATAGAAGAAGCGATAGAAGGGATGCATAAGAAGAAGTTGCAGAAGATGAAGAAGTTGAAGACAAACAAGAAGAAGAAGAAGAAGACGGAGTAGAAGAGAAAACAGAAGGAATGTACAAGAAGTTCCAGAAGAAAAGAAAAGAAAAGAAAAGAAACAGAAAGCACAAGAGCAAGATTTAAATCGAAGAAGATGAACTAGAAGCTGAAGACAATGCAGAGGCGGAAGCAGAAGAAAAATTAGTAGAAGATGAAAAAAGAAACGAGGACAAAAAAGGTGAGGAGGAGGAAGCTGGAAATTGAAAAAAAGACCAAACATAACCAGAAGATAAAGAGAAAAGCGAAGCAGAATACGAAGCCCAAAAAATAGACAAAATGATTATAAAAAAAAAAAATGGATAGGCGGCGTAAAAGAAGACAGAAAAGTATTAGAAACAGGAATACTCAAAAACAGAACCAGAAGATATAAACTATCATTCAGAGAAACGGATGAAAACGCAACAGAAAGAGGGCAAATCACAACTATAAACGATAGCCGATGATGACGATGATGACGACGACAACGACCATGACGATGAAGACGAATGTCATTCGATAAAGAACGAAAGATTCTGAAACGTAGGGCAGAGAGTTGCCCCTTTTGGCTACTGTTGAGTTAGACCAGAGGTGGAGAACTTGCGGCCTTCTGATATACATATTATTTAAAAAATTATATTATCTATTATTTAAAAAGTATATTATCTATTATAAAAAGGGATAAAATAATTGAAAAAAAAAAAAAATTCAGTGCGGTCTCTACGTGGGACGATGAATTGTAATGCCGGCCATACACTACATGTACACCTGACAGGTACCCCTGAAAAGTTGCTCCTGTCAGGTATGCCATGGTTTCTCCAGAAGATGAGTTGTACTTTCTCTCCTTATTATCTCAGGCGACCTGACAACTGATCGAATTTTCATCAGTTGTCAGGTCGCCTGAGAGGCTAGTTTTTCCCGCCATACACTATCAGGTATACCTGACAGGCGTGACTGTTCAGGCGTACCTGTCAGGTGTACATGATAGTGTATGGCCGGCCTGAGTTAGACGAAGCGTCATGGAAAGGATGTTACCTTTAGAGAATCGAACTCGTGACTTTCCAGTTGCTGGGTAGGCGTGATTACCGATCATCCCACGGTGACCACAAAGAGGAGGGAGAAGACAAAGAGGAGAGGGAGGACGAAGAGAAGGAAGAGAACGAAGAGGAAGGAGAAGGCGTAGAGGTGGGGGAGGAGGAAGAGAGGAAAGAGAACGAAGAGAAGGGAGAAGAAATAGAGGAGTAGGAAGAGGAGGAGGAGGAAGTGAAAGGAAGAGGAGGAGGAAGAAGACGTAGAGGTGGGGGAGGAGGAAGAGAAAGAAGAGAACGAAGAGAAGGGAGAAGAAATAGAGGAGTAGGAAGAGGAAGAGAAGGAAGTGAAAGGAAGGGGAAGAGGAGGAGGGAGAAGACGTAGAAGAGAGAAGACGAAGAGTAGAGGAGAAAAAGAGATGCGGAGGGGGCAAAGAAGGAGGAGGCAGAGGAGGAAGAGAAGGAGGAGGAAGAGGAGGAGGAGGAGGAGGAAGAGGGGGAGGAGGAGGAAAAAGGCGAGAAGGGAGGACGAGGAAGAAGAGGATGAAGAGCAGGATTACTGTGGAGAAGAAAAGAGGAAGAAAGACCGGAAGGGAAGGGAAAATCAGAAAAAGACAAAGAAAGAAAATGAGAAAAAAGAAAGGAAATGGAGAAGTAAGAAAGAATGAAATGAGGAAGTGGGAAGGAAACTATGGAAGATAAAACAGAGTAAAAAGGAAGAAAGTTATGAAAGAAAAGTGGGAAGAAGGAAAAGAAGGAAAAGAAGAAGAGTAGGAAGAAGAATGGAATGAAGGAAAGGAAGAAGGAAAGGAAGTAGACAACTTGGAGAAAATTAAACTTAAAAACGAATAAAAGAAAATAAAGAAGGTAGAGGAATAAGAGAAAAATAAGTTAGAGAAGAATTTATAGAAAAAAATAAAAGAAGAGAGAGAGAGAGAGAGAGAGAGAGAGAAAGAAAGAGAGAGAGAGCCGGAAGGAGGGAGGGGAAGAGAAAGGGAGAGAGAGAAAGAGAGAGAGGCGGAAGGAGGGAGGGGAGAGAAAAGAGAGAGAGAGAGAGAGAGAGAGAGAGAGAGAGAGAGAGAGAGAGAGAGAGAGAGAGATATGCGACTGATGAGGTGGCGAGTTAGTTGAGATTTATGGATTTGTAGGATGAAAAGAAAATTACGTATCTACAATTCTGGAGGCAAGAAATGCCGCCTTCCTTCTCAAAGACGGCGAAGGGGCCTCGGGGGGGGTAAGGAAGGAAGGAAGGAGTGGTGGAAGGAATTCGGTAAGGAAGAGGCGGAGGAAGAGGAGGAGGCGGAGGAGGAGGAGGAGGAAGAGGAGAAGGAGGAGGAAGGGGGGCAGAAGCAGGAATAGAAGTACGGTAAGGAGGAGGCAGAGGAAGAGGAGGAGGAGTAATAAGATGAGGAGGAAGAGGAGGAGTAATAAGAGGAGGAGGAGGAGGAGGAAGAGGAGAAGGAGGAGGAAGGGGGGCAGAAGTATAGAAGTACGGTAAGGAGCAGGCAGAGGAGGAGTAATAAGAGGAGGAGGAGTAATAAGAGGAGGAGGAGGAGGAGAAGGAGGAGTAATAAGAGGAGGAGGAGGAGAAGAAGGAGGAGTGGGAGGAATGAGCGGCAGAGGAAGAGGAGGAGGAGGAGAAGGAGGAGAAGGAGGAGAAGGAGGAGAAGGAGGAGGAGGAAGAGGCAGATGGAGGAAGTTTGTGCTATAATATAAAAGCTTAAAGAAATCTGACATAACAGCCACCGAAGTGAAAACCGTCGACAGTTCGGTCGCTGAACCAAGAAAGGAACTACACTACTCAAAATTTCGAGAAGACATCTCATTTCGGAGTTCTTGAAATTTTAATTCCACAGTTCGAAAGGTGCGAGCCTACTTGGCGTAAGTCAATGAGCACGGCAAGTGTTTGAAAGAGAAAGAGAAAGAGAGAGAGAGAGAGAGAGAGAGAGAGAGAGAGTGGTAGAGAGAGAAAGCGAGAGAGAGAGAGTGAGAGAGAGAGAGAGAGAGAGAGAGAGAGAGAGAGAGAGAGAGAGTGAGAGAGAGAGAGAGAGAGCGAGAGAGAGAGAGTGAGAGAGAGAGAGAGAGAGAGAGAGAGAGAGAGAGAGAGAGAGAGGGAGAAAAAGAGAATTTTGTCCTTAGTTTCTTCCTTAGCTGAATAAAATCGTCTAACCACTGTCTACAGGTAAATACAACTCAAAAGTATTATATATATTTTTTGAGTGAGTTGATTAAATTGGCTTTGCTAATTATGATCTTGCTTGTGTAAAGATTTACTGTCTTGTGTTTCATTTGGGCTAAAAAAGAAAGTGAGACTCGTATGGCAACATCTCCACCTGGAGCTGTTGCCATCTAAGTGAGTTACGTTTTTTTTAGACCCAGAATGCAAGTTTAGTTTTATATTAAACGATGTTAGTTTCATCCTAACAACCGTCAAACGATTTTGTTCCACTGGTACCCTTTCTAAAACTAAGGGATTTAATCGCATATAATCTAGTTCTATTATAATCCCTTATGTAACAGGAGGCTTTAACCGCGTTTACTATGGGCCGAGGATACACTTCATGACGTCATCAAGGCTTCTCATAGTGAACTCAAACCACTTACAATTATTTCAGCGTCTGAAGTCTTTTGTAAATCTGTGAGATTGTAGATCTGAGATGCGAATGAGCCTTATACGACCTCGTAGACTTGAACTTATCGTAAATATACGACTTTGAGAGAGAGACTCTTCTTCCTACACCTTGTAAGTGTCGGCAACTGTGTACGACAAACAAGATGACGGATGGCTGAAAGTAAATGACGCAAACGACTTTTCATTTGTTTTTTATACTAAATTACTTGATAAAGTATTCCTCCTTTCTTTCCTCCCCTTCCTCCTCCTCCTCTCTGCTCCTCCTTCCTCCTCCTCGTCTCTGCTTCTCCTTCCTCCTCCTCGTGTCTGTTCCTCCTTCCTCCTCCTCGCCCATTCTCCTCCTTCCTCCTCGCCTCAGCTCTTCCTTCTTCCTTCCTCCTCCTCCTCGCCCACTCTCCTCCTTCCTCCTCGCCTCTGCTCCTCGTCTTTTTCTCACATTCCGCCTTCTTTTCCTTTCCCTCCTTCCTCTTCTCTTCCTTCACCTCCTCCTCCCTTTCTTCCATCTCTTCCTATTCCTCCACCTTCATTTCTTCCCCACGTCTTCCTTCTCTTTCCTCCCTCCTTCCTCCTCACTCTACCTCTGCCAATACAACTCGAACCCTGAAATGCATTGTTGCAAAATTTTACATTGGGATTTGTTGTTCTTTTGGCATTCTTGATCTACAGGCAGACTATGTAAGTCTATATCCACATCCAGCATTTATACTATCTTGCCTCCTGCCGTGGTTTTTCAACCTCCTTTTTCTAAGTCTGTGTCTAAACATAACAATACACTGACTAGTGACCTCCTCTCTGTTCCACTTCATACGAGAAGGAATGTCATCAACGACGACAATCATGACGTCACACGACAGTGACGTAACACAATGACGTCACCAAAGACAATTACGTCATCTAGGATGGTCGCCACCTCTCCTTCCTGTTTAATGATCCCCGTTTTGCTGTTGTCGATGACACCGTTCTGTTTAATTCTGTTGACGTCTGTTGCAATATGAGGATTTACTGCATATCACAAGCTGTTGACATTATAATTGACGTCAAGAGGGATATTGATAACAGACCTGATATCCACCACGTTCTAAACAAAGACTTTAAAGCACACAATGCCATTCCCAATTTGACAAGTGATCTTGGTACAGTGACGTCACATACATAGATGACGTCACTTCCGATGACGTCAGAACGGACCACAGATCCTGGTCCCCGATTCAGCTGATTGTTGTCCTTCGCCATCCAGCCATCTATCCAATTAACACAACTTAGCGAGAATTCAAGAACACCTCTTATTCCGGGGCACCCTCCACACTCCTCCTCTCCCCCCCCGCACTCCCCCCCTCACTCCCCCCACCCATTGATCCATTACGCAATTAGCTGCAGTTTCTCACTCCCTCCACTCCCCCCCCAGACCCACCCACTCCCTCCCCGAGACTCGAAGAAAGGGCCCTTGCACGCAACGTCACCTCTGCATCGAGAAGCGGGGAATTCCTTCCACGAAAGTGACAGGGGAACTGCGAAGCGTACAGGAGGGTGACACACACACACACACACAGACATACACACACACAGACAGACATATACACACACACACACACACACACACACACACACACATCCATATATATATATATATATATATATATATAATATATATATATATATATATACATAATATATATATATATATACATACAGTATACGTGTGTGTGTGTGTGTGTGTGTGGGTGTGGGTGTGTGTGTGTGTGTGTGTGTGTATGTGATTCACAATGGTGTTGGACTCGTGATCGATAGCTATTTCCCTCCCGGAAGAGAGCTCAGAGCTCATATATGACCGACGTATGGGTAATACTGACCTTACACGCACACACACCACCAACTCCCTACCCACGAGTTGGAGTAACGACTCGCAGCCCAGCCATACTGAAATTATTTCAGCCCTGAGCGGGATTCCAACTCGGACCGCCGTAGTGGCGGCCGGGAACTCTACCACTGCGCCATTGTGTGTGTGTAAATGTATGCATGAGCGTACCCGGTATGTATATTAAACATGACCATATATTAGAATACATTCACATGGCAGCGTACATGTATACGATGCCCACTAATGTGTATACATGTACGTATATTTGAATGTGTACATTTCCTAAAAGATGTTTACACGTGTGAAATAAAGGACAAAAAACTTCCACAGAATAACAAGTAATTCTGCATAAATTTCGTGAACGTAAATATTCTGTAAACGAATTTCAACGGAATACCTAAAAATAGCTGATTTATTCATACCTTGGCAAAGACTTCGCGTTTTCGGATTTCAGTGGACAAGGTGGGCAACCTTTCTACGTGTTCGCGTGCCAAAGTCGGCTAAATCTTTGATACAAAGTTTTCTTGCGTGGCAACGGAGTATAATCGAAGGCCGAGCATGGGTCTCCTCCCCTCATCTCTTAGGAGGGCCCCAATCCGTCGCCCAGCGCATCATGCGGTTACCAATATTCATACAAAAGAAGTTGGGGATTACAAAGGAGAAGCATGCCGACAGGAGACCTTTTGGTCCATAACTATGTCAGATGCTAGAAAAATAATGAATAAAGAAATGAATAAATGAAATAAATAGCTCATGATAAATAATAAGCAAACAGATAAATAACAATGTTCTATAATAAACAATAAATTGACAGCTAAGAAATAAGCAGATAACTAATAATAAATAGATAAATAACAATAAATAAATAAAATGGAATAAGATAAATGGCAGGCATTACAAGTATACCGTTTAAGTGTTTATTACTTTATTTTTTTTTAAGATGAGCTCCGGGTTTCGCGCACCGGGGAAAGTCGTCAGTGTGCCAGATTTCGGCACGTGTGCCAAAGGTTGACCACCCCTGCTAATCACTGATATTACAACAGCTGACATGATAATTCACCCGTGATTAATTTTAGCAGTTTTGATAAAAGAAATAGCATCTGAAAGCAGCCTAAAGACTGTCGGTGGTATTCTAAAAAAAAAATAATAATAATAAAAAATAAATAAATAAATAAATCTTATATAAATCCTTGGAAGGGAAAGATTTATATAAGGAAAGATTTTTTTAAGAATACAAAAGAGCGTCCCTTATTGCTCTACAAGACCACAAACAGTACGTTCACTGCACACTGACAAAAAGGCTTCGACCAATTGTATTTACCTAATGTTGCTGATACAGTGATGATGCGTTTGTTCTAAACTTTCGTATCCGTTAACCAACACGTCCAGAGGAATTCTACAATCACGACCAACTGAGTGACAGCGTAGGTCTAGGAACATGGCAAATTGTTATGGGCAGCATTATCATACAAAAAAAACAAAATTAATGATTATAATAATAATAATAATAACAATAACAATAAGACAGATCAATAGAAAAATAAGAATAGATAAATGAAAAAAAAAATTGAAAATATTATACTATTCTGATGACGTATTGTCCTGCAATTTCAATCATTTCCTACATACGGTATCCAAAACAAATCAGACATGATTACGAAAATACACATTTTCGTTTGGCTACAACACAGCTCCACCAATCGGGTAACAGGATATGTCCAAGCCACCACAAGGGGGCGGGGCCTAAATGCCACACTACCACGAACAGGCTCAAGCACCATGACCTAGGCTAACCTGTTACACGAGAGTAAGGAACCCACTTCCGGTAGGCCAGAACGTCACTGGTTCCCAGAACCAAGAAGACGTCTGAAACACACACAGACACACACACACACTAGGTGGCGCGGTTGGTAGAGTCCCCGACTGTCACTACGGCGGTCCGGGTTCGAATCCTGCCCAGGGCTGAAATAATTTCAGTATCGCTGCGCTTCGAATCGTTACTCCAACTCTCGTTGGGAGTTGGGTGTGTGTGTGTGTGCGTGTAAGGTCACAGCATTACCCATTGATCGGTCATACGAGCTCTGAGCTCTCTTCCGGGAGGGAAATAGCTATCGATCACGAGTCCAGCACGTGATCCAAAAACCAAAGGTGAATACACCCATACATACACACACGTAGTGGGTCACTAGGTAAATACACACACACACACACACACACACACACACACACGTAGCGGATCACTAAATACACACACACACACACACACACACACACACACACGTAGCGGGTCACTAGGTAAACAAACACACACACACACACACACACACACACACACACACACACACACACACACACACACAATGAGTGTAATGTCAGATGCAGTACATGTCAAGAATCTGCACGCGATGGGCAAAGGGCAGAAGACAGAAATGTATAGCAGGGCAAGAAGGAAGAAGATAAAGATTAAACATTAATTTTGAAAGTGAAAGAGAAAAAAGAAAAAAGAGGAAGAGGCAGAAATGGGAACAGAAGGATAACAAAGGTTAATTACATTAAGTTTGATAGAGATATTTAATGTGAGGAATTAAAAAAATAATAATAAAAAAATCGCAGAAGCTAGCAATTACAAAAAGAAACACCAGGGAGGTACAGGAGTAGGAGGAGGAGGAGGAGGAGGAGTAGAAGTGTGACAGAATAAAGAGGAGTATAAAGAGCATAATGGAGTGGTAGTAAGAGAGCGAGGGGGAGAAAAGAGAGGAGACATCAAAGAGTGGGGTCGTGGGGAGAAGGAGATGTATGATGATGAAAATGTGGAGATGAAACAAGTGGAGGAGGAAGAGAAACAAGTGGAGAGAATGGAGAAGTAGATGGCGTGGATGAGAGTGTAGAGTGGAAGGAGGAATTGGCGGAGACCAAGGAGACAGAAGACGATGATGACAAAGGTTGAAGATATTAAGTTTGCGAGTTGACCGACGGAAGCGAGGACAGAAAAATAAGAATTTAATTTCGCGCAGGGAAGTAATAACCTGTAAAGACTGACATTATGAAGCACGGAGGAGGAGAAGAAGAAGAAGAAAAGGGAGAGGAAGAAGCAGAAAAAATAAAAAGAAGAAAAGGGGAAGGAAACAGAAAACGAAAAATCAAGTTTCTGACCCACTCAGTCAACGATAAAACACAAAGAAAACGGTAAACGGGGAAGACTGTGTGCTAACATAAGCGTGTGGTGATGGTGATGATGTTGTTAGTGATGACGACGGTAGTGATGACAGTGTTGGTGGTGGTGGTGGCGTTGATGGTGGTGATGATGACAGTGTTGGTGATGGTGATGATGCTGGAGGTGGTATTGGTGCTGAAGACGGTGGCGTTGATGTTAGTGGTGATGATGACAGTATTGGTGATGATGCTGGAGGTGGTCTTGGTGTTGAAGATGGTGGTGGTGATGACGACAGTGTTAGTGATGGTGCTGGAGGTGGTCTTGGTGTTGAAGATGGTGGTGGTGATAATGACAGTGTTGGTGATGGTGATGATCCTGGAGGTGGTCTTGGTGTTGAAGATGGTGGTGGCGTTGATGGTGGTGGTGATGATGACAGTGTTGGTGATGGTGATGATGCTGGAGGTGGTCTTGGTGTTGAAGATGGTGGTGGTGATGGTGGTGGTGGTGATGACAGTGTTGGTGATGGTGATGATGCTGGAGGTGGTCTTGGTGTTGAAGATGGTGGTGGCGTTGATGGTGGTGGTGGTGATGACAGTGTTGGTGATGATGCTGGAGGTGGTTTTGTATTGAAGATGGTGGTGGTGGTGGCGTTGTTGGTGGTGGTGATGATGACAGCGTTGATGATGGTGGTGGTGATGATGCTGGAAGTGGTGTTGGTGTTGAAGATGGTGGTGTTCAACATAGAGTCATAGTAAAGGAGGACAGAGCGCTAAAGTGATTTATTCATTTAGAAATATACAATATGGCAGCTCTACAGGAAAATCACTAGTCTTTTAACATATTTACTGCACTGACTCCATGCAATCCATATTACATACAGGGAGGAGGAGGAGGAGGAAGAAAAGGAGGAGGACAAGGAGG
>NC_134781.1:78961556-78964056 GCF_046742065.1 Oratosquilla oratoria | reverse complement strand
CACACACGCACTCACACACATATACGCTCACAAATATTTATCCATAAGCCTACTACTAAGCGTGCATGAGTGCGACTTAATTGCACTCGTTTAGTTGAGGGTTTTATGACGGCAGTTATCTTTAATTAACTACTTATCGTATCATTTCGATTCTCAGCAGTATCACTGGCCCTGTTCCCCTATTGTTAGTGGTAGCCTATTTGATATCTCCAGCAGTTGCAGCCTCTATAGGCATGAGAAGTCGGAACCAATCTCCTCCTGACGTCGGTAGTTACATTAAAAAGCGAACAGAAGGCGAGTTTCTTTAGCAACTGTGAACTTTTTTTTTTTATTTTTTTTTGTGAAGTCACGTCCAACAAGACTTCGGTGTCTGCAGAAGTCGATGAAATTCCCTGTTCTCTTTCTTGTGAATCCCAAAAATCATTGAAATAAATCCTATATTCATGATGACACGTTCCAAAACTTAAAAAAAAAAAAAAAAAAAAAAAAAAAAAAAAAAAAAAGTTCAAATAACTTCCCAATATTCTTTGTGCATTTTCTACCCAAATGGATTCCGTTCCCAATATTGGGAGGGAATTCCCAACTTCGAGGTCTTCGCGAAGAGGCAGCTCCCTGCACCTGTTCTAGTGAAAGTGTCTGCAGCTGCTGTGTGTCTGTTCCGTCCCTGTGAATCAATATGCAAGCACCAGTCTCGCGGCTCTGCGTGCTTTCGTCTGCTTGCTGTCTGCTGCCTATTAGTTCGAGACGGGCTCTCTTTTCACGTAGTTTGTCTGTCTGCTTAGTCGACTTTTTATTTTATCAAAACATAAGCACCGTTGTAATATTGACCTAATACCCCTTAAGGACACTAATCTTTAATAAGCCAACCAGAGAACAAGTAGGGGTATTCTGTGTGTGTGTGTGTGTGTGTGTGTGTGTGTGTGTGTGTGTGTGTGTGTGTGTGTGTGTGTGTGTGTGTGTGTGTGTGTGTGTGTGCGTGCATGCGTGTGTGTACCTAAACGCACGTATCACGAATACGTGACCTACATGCGTTTCTGCATACATACATGCGTCTGCATTCGTGCAAGAGTGCGTGTCCCAATCTGCAATCGAGTATGCACGAACGCACGTTCCAGGCCCCGCCCCTCATGATCACGTGACGTGACTTCAGGCTGAAGTGGTGCAGTCGATCAGCTGTCCTTTACTCATCAAATGATCATTGTCTCACGTTTTCTTTTCTACGAGTGGCTGAAAGTGTTGGTACAGGATCGTTATGTTCTGATTAACACAAAATTATTTCATCCAGCCCATGGCTAATCGGGCGAAAGAGAATACGTGCGACAAAAATCCGTGAGACGAAAAACCGTGAAACAAAAATCCGTGAGAAGAGAACCTGTGAGACGAGAATCCGTGAGACAAAAAAACCGTGAGACGATATTCTGAGACGAAAACCCGTGAGATGACAACAAAACCAAGATGAATGACGGGAATGGGGAAGTCTTGTACTACTAAATGGAGTATCACTGTAAAAATAAATAAATGAATAAATAAATGAAAATAAAACAAAATCGAAACGAAAAGAAAAAGAAAAAAGTAAGATGTACAAACATAAAAGACTTATTAAAACGAAAAAAAAAAAATCGAGAACGTTGGAGAGCAAAAGGCAAACTCAGATTCGAGATGTTTCTTCAGTGAAGACTAAGGACCGACTCAAACATCAAAAGGAAAAGAAAAATAGATAAAAAAGAAAAAGTAAAAAATTAATTAAACAAAAACGAATATGAGGGTCGAATCTTCTTCAATGACGGCGGAAGCGCATCGGTGTAAAATAAAAGAAACAAAAGACAAAGATCAACAGATATTAAAAATAAATGAATAAATAGATAAATAAAAAATAAATATTAAAGATAATAATAATAATAATAACTATAATAATGATAATGATAATAACAATAATAATAACCAAAACAATACCATACTCTTTTAACTGGGTCCTATGAAATAGTCTTAAACTATTCCTACAATAACTGACATTTATCTCCATATCCGTGGCCCCCATCGGTAGTATGTTTTTTTTTTTTTTTTTTTTGGCAGTGGGGGGGGGAGTGGGGTGTTACACCACTTTCCTGTTTCTATTTCGAGTTGATGCCAAGCTAAAGATTACTCCATTTCCTAGGAGCAACTCAACATTACTCAGAGCTTTTAATAAAGTCACCCCTCCATCTGTAGCGACTTATATATCTTTATAAATGTATTATGTTACCCTTTTCAGCAATCGTCATGTATATTCTGTTTATGTAAATAATTCATAATCACAAAAACAATTTTGTTTTGTACCAAAGATTTTTTGCCAAATTTGTATATATATTAATATTGCTCCAGGTTGCTAAGGCCAATCTTCAATAGGAAGAAAAATGTAAAAAAAAAAAAAAAAAAAAAAAAAAAAAAAAAAAAAAAAAAAAAAAAAAAAAAAAATAATAATAATAATAATAAATAATAATAATAATAATAAAAAATAATA
>NC_134781.1:78954056-78956556 GCF_046742065.1 Oratosquilla oratoria | reverse complement strand
TTTAATCGTCAGAAGTGTCATAAAATTCCACGACGAACACGTAACCTACATCCGAGTGTCACTTTTGTGTCACGTGATGGTTCGCCTGACGTCACGTACACGTCATGAAACTACCCACGTGCTTACGTTGATGGCCTTCAAGGTCAGAAACAAATTCTTAACGCTTATTCAAGCTGCCGGTAAACGATTTTATTCAACGGGGGGGGGATTATCGGTGACGTCAGCGTTGGACTTATTTATACTTTTTTTTTTTTTTATTACAAATACATATTGATCAACGACGCATCCATTGAAAGATCATTAACTTGTATTAAATTTCATTAGACACTATGGTCAATGGCAATTACTGATATATCATTGTGATTACATAATCATCAAGATTGAGTCTCAAATGATGTCAATCTATTTCCCTGCGCGGTGCAAGTCTTTTAGCTGCGACTGTACAACACCTACGGGTAGAGCCGAGTCGTGAATTCTCATCGATTCCCTCTAAGACACATGCAACCTAGTGTGTGTGTGTGTGTGTGTGTGTGTGTGTGTGTGTGTGTGTGTGTGTGTGTGTGTGAATGTGTGTGTGCGTGTGTGTGTGCGTGTGTGTATCTGTGTGTATGTGTAAGTATGTAATTCACCATGGTCTTGGATCACGTGTTGGACTCGTGATCGACAGCTATTACCCTCCCAGAAGAGAGCTCAGAGTTTATATATGACCGATCTATGGGTAATGCTGTGGCCTTACACGCACACGCACACACACCCAACACCCAGCCCACGAGAGTTGGAGTAATGACCCGCAACGATACTGAAATTATTTCAGCCCTGAACGGGATTAGAACTCGGACCGCCGTAGTGGCAGCCGCGAACGCTACCACTGCGCCATCGAGTCGTGTGTGTATGTGTGTGTGCGTGTGTGTGCATGCGTATGTTCATGTGTGCTTGTGTATGCGTGTATGTGTGTGTGAGAGACTTATTACCATGGATCACGTGTTGGACTCGTGATCCACTGCTATTACCCTCCCAGATGAGAGCTCAGAGCTCATATATACCATACCATTGTATGTGTGTGTGTGTGTGTGTGTGTGTGTGTGTGTGTGTGTGTGTGTGTGTATGTGTGACACCCAGCCACATGGAAGTGTGCACTTGAAGAAGAAAGAACTCGCACTTAAAGTACAGAGAGAGAGAAAGATAACAGAACTGGAGAGAGAGGAGCGAATGCAGAGAAGGAGCTGGTGGTGGTGGTGGTGGTGGGGGAGGGGAAGGGGGAGGGGGACGGGGAAGAGGAGGGGGAGGTGGAGAGAAACGGAGAGCCTTGGGAAATTATACTGCCACGTATACCAATATCATAAATCAGGCTCCGAATAGGACAAAGCAATTAGCCCCAAGTGACGATAGAGTATACGTTTACGTGTGTGTGTGTGTGTGTGTGTGTGTGTGTGTGTGTGTGTGTGTGTGTGTGTGTGTGTGTGTGTGTGTGTGTGTGTGTGTGTGTGTGTGTGTGTGTGTGTGTGTATGTGTGTGTGTACGCGCGTATGTGTTTGTGTGTTATGTGTTTATATATGTGAGTGAGCTCTTGTAATGACAATATTCGGCGTTTTTATGAATCTAAGGCAAAAAAAATATCATTATACCCGAAACGTTATACATAGGCTAAAAGCTTAAATCCTTTTCAATGTGGGATCATTAAATTGAATCAAATTGTTTGGTGGATAATTGAAACAGTATATATTCCCTGAAAAAAGATAAACCAGCGATAGCTTTACCAAGAACCCCAGGATGAAAGGAAAATGCACAAAAATAGTGAGGAGCTTACTCCAAGCAGCCCTGAACTACGGCCGAAGCAGCCACCCTTGCCCCATGTCTCTTGACTTCTACGGCAGGTATCAGTGACCGGTAGTCGTTGAGACTCGAACCCAGGATCCCGGTGGGATGAAAACAACAGGGCACAGGGACTACGATCAAGATCCCCCCCAGTGACGTCACGACGATGTATCTCCTTCCATCCTTTACCTGAATAAAATCATCTGGCGACGAAGATGACGTCACAGCATTGGAGGGATCAAAGAGGAGAAGGCTTCTCTCAACTTCAAACTTATCTTTTGACTTTTTGGAATAAACGTGTTACGGATTGCTGATACAAAGATGTATGATCAAACAGGATACGAGCTATTTATTCTGTGTGTGTGTGTGTGTGTGTGTGTGTGTGTGTGTGTGTGTGTGTGTGTGTGTGTGTGTGTGTGTGTGTGTGTGTGTGTGTGTGTGTGTGTGTGTGTGTGTGTGTGTGTGTGTGTGTGTGTGTGAGTGTGCATGTGTGAGAGTGAAAAGGGAAGAGGAGAGAGATAGAGAAAGAGAGAGAGAGACAGTAGAGAGAGAGAGAGAGAGAGAGAGAGAGAGAGAGAGAGAGAGAGAGAGAGAGAGAGAGAGAGTGAGATAGAAAGAAAGAGAGAGAGAGAGAGAGAGAGAGAGAGAGAGAGAGAGAGAGAGAGAGAGAGAGAGAGAGAGAGAG
>NC_134781.1:78921556-78944056 GCF_046742065.1 Oratosquilla oratoria | reverse complement strand
GATCCCTCTTAAAGGGGTCGAATCCCTCTTAAGGGGGTTGGATCCCTCTTAAAGGTGTTGAATCCCTCTTAAAGGGGTTGGATCCCTCTTAAATTGTTTACATTTTTTTTAGAGGATTCAGATCTTTTAAGGGGAATTCAATCCCATTAAGAGGGATCAAACTCCATTAAAAAGGATCTAACACCCCATTAAGAATTATCCAATCCCATTTTTTGGAATCCAATCCCCTTAAGATAAACTCCCACAGTGAACCATTGCACCATCCATTACGACACGAATTTCTAACGAATCAGGGGACATGAAATCACAAGACAACTTCCGACACAGGGAAGGACACACCACCGGGACGTGAATTATTTCATGACGTCGCGTAATATCATTTTCATCAGAGGGTAAGGTACATCACAGTAAAGGGGGCCATCACACTGGGCTATTTTTCCTCCAACATCCGATTAATCGACGATGTCGTCCACCACCAGAACTTTTTCCGCCGTCAAATCACCGTGGCAAACTATTTTGTCTTTTCAAGAATCGACGCAGATTGTCATTTGATGTGATGGAGGAAAATGATTTTCCTCCGGCATATCAGATTCCTTCCCGAAAGCTGCGAGCTGCAAATCTCCTCCAACAGTCGGAGGAAAATAGCCCAATGTGATAACACCTTTATCACAAACGAGACGACGCGAGAGAAGCTTGAGGAGGTGAATGATGACAAACGGCAAATTGACAAACAAAAAAAATAATAATAATAACAAAATAAGATAAATAAATAAATAAAAATAAATAAATAAAAAATAATGCGTGGGCATTGACGCCTGCCAAGTAGAATAATAATAAAAATAAATGTATAAGTATATGGGTATAAGTGAAGAGATTTACCAGGAGTTTATATTATATACCTTAGGAATAGCGAGGAATCCCTAACAATTATACGTAGACGTACACAAACATGCACACATACCACACACATATATACATACACACACACACACACAGAGAGAAGCACACAGACAAACACAAACACACACACAGAAGCACGCGCACAAACACAAACACACGCACACACAGAAGCAGGAACACACACACACACACACACACACATAAGGATGAAATAATTTCAGTATCGCTGCGCTTCGGGTCGTTACTCCAACTCTCGTGAACGGGGAGTTGGGTGTGTGTGTGCGTGTAAGGTCACAGCATTACCCATAGATCGGTCATATATGAGTTCTGAGCTCTCTTCCGGAAGGGAAATAGCTGTCGATCACGAGTACAACACGTGATCCAAGACCATGGTGAATCACACACATACACACACAGAAGTACACGCACACACACTACTTTACGAAACACAGTAGATGTAAAAGCTGTCCTTGTAACATATTCACATGTGTAATTATTCAAAACCCTTTACATTTGTCAGTCAGCGAGCCTCGTCACAACGAGACGTCCATCGCCTCTGGTACACTTGTATTCGTCTGGAAACGGGCATTACTTGCCTGTGCTACGTATGTTCATACACAGCGTTCCCTTTGGTAGAATTGCTTGAACATGGGGACGATTCTGTTCCGATGACGACAACTGTTCTGCGTGTTCATGAGCTCTCTGTTGTATTTGTGGGTCAGAAAAACTAAGATTTATCTTGATTAGAAATATGAAAAAAAATTCTCATTAGAAAACCTGTGAACTGTCAACCATGGAAGACCTTCGATTCATTTTTCAATATTTTTCCCCTGACCACCGTCAAACTAATTCGCCTTAATTGGAGAAGTCCTTCTTTGTGTTTGTGAACAAAAAATAAATAAATAACCTCACCAATGAAAAACCTATGGTAAGGCAAACCCCGGTCAGTTGCTGTGAGCCGCTGCGTTACTTAGGGTGACATTGGGTCGCCTCCCCACCTGGTCAGAACTGTCGGGAACCAACAAAGCAAGCCAGTAATGGGCCCCGGAGTCGTACTCACGACCACCTCCTCAAGAGTTCAACACAGTATCTACTGGGTTACGCGCGCGGCCGAACTGGACGAAGGGTGACCCGACGCGGCTTTTCGTCGACGTCGTGTCTGCGGAAGACGAGAACGAACGCGCCCAGAAATGTGGAAATGCGTTTGTAACTTCGAAGAGCCCATACACCTTATGATTTGCTATTTCGTTTTCCTCCGTTTAGTCCTGTGCGTATTTATCTATTTATTTATTTATCTATTTATTTATTCTGCATCCGACATAGTTATGGACCTGGAAGTCTCTCTGTGTGTTTTTTCCTATTCTAATCTCTTATTCTATTTTCCTAATTGTTAAAAAGAATATCAACACAAAACACAAAATTCGATTACAAATTAATGGTCGCCGGAATGTACGAAACGTGAATTCATGTACAGCGGTATCAAATTCAATTTGAGAATAATTCAATTTGTACATTTTTGTTTAATTAATTTCATTTGGTCTCTTTCCTCCAGTTTCTTCCATTCTTTCACCTTTTCCTTTGTCCACCTCACTCTTTATTATTACCTAATCATTCCAATTTGCCTTTTTTCTTCCATTTCTTTCTCGTTTATTATTTATTACTAATGAATTTTAATGCGCGCACACCTGCACACACACACACACACACATCAATCTACATATGTTCATGCATACATATTCTGCGTACATGTACGCACACAAATGTAAACAAGTATTACATACATACATACCAATCTTGACTGCTTTCCTTAGAACAAGACAAAGACATAGTCTGCGTACATGTCTGTACAAGACGTAGTCTGCGTATATACATAGTCTGCGTACATGTACGCACACAAATGTAAACATGACAAAGACAAGATACTTTTTTCATGAAAGTGGCAGTTGCCGACAAGATTGACGAGTTAAACACCATATGAGGACGGAGCCTTTATTTGTACGACGTTTCACTTATTACAGCTTTTTCAAGTACAAGTTGAGATACAAATGCTTGAGATTAAATAAGGGGAAAGGAGGGAACGGGGAGAGAAAAGAAGACGGGGGGGGAGGAAGAGGAAGAGGAAGAGGAGGAGGAGGAGGAGGAGAACGGGGGGGATTGAACACTGGCCAGCATTCTCATCCTTTCCCAGTGTTCAATCCCCCCCCTTCTCCTCCTCCTCCTCCTCCTCTTCTTTCCCCCCCTTCTTCTTTTCTCTCCCCGTTCCCTCCTTTCCCCTTATTTAATCTCAAGCATTTGTATCTCAACTTGTACTTGAAAAAGCTGTAATAAGCGAAACGTCGTACAAATAAAGGCTCCGTCCTCATATAGTGTTTAACTCGTCAAAGACAAGATAGTAAACATAAGTAAATGAATAAATAAATAAACAAGATATCAACCACTGAGCTAAGCAATTAAATAACTATCCTCATTTAAATCTTAAGAAAAAAAAATAGATTCCTCATTTTAAAAAACAATTTCGTGTGGTGAACTTTCTCAACATAAAACCATTTTGTTTGTTCCTGATATTTCAAAAGAGCAATCCAGATTCTATTATATTCTATTTTTCTTAATTCATTGTTACTTTATTTCAATCAATTCTATCGCATCTTATTCTATTTCTTCGTTTTAAAACGCAATTCCTTGTGGTGAACTTTCTCAACATAAGAAAAATCTATTTGTTCCTGTTATCTTCTTAAAAAAGCAATCCAGATTCTATTTTATTATAATTATTTTTCTTAGTCCGTTGTTACTTTATTTCAATTAATTCTATCTTATCTTATTCTATTTCTTCGTTTATCTATTTTTTTTTTGTGATTTTAGATCTGAAGGTTCTCAAGTATGATTAGACACGATTGTCCTTGTACATCGCCTTCAAGCTAACCTTTGTGAGGAGATCGATGGCCTGACTGAACTAACGAAAGCATTTGAATGTAATTCAATGTAAACAGATTATATGTAATTATATACAGTGCAAAGCGGATGGGGGGGAGAGGGAAGGGTAGCGGGGGAGGGTGGGGGGCACTCTGAGATGGGAGGGGGATAGGGGGAGAGGGGAGGGGGAGGGGGGACGCCCCTGAGATAGGAAAGGTGGTCTTTTAGAGTCTTTGAGTATGGGTATGTGCTTTGACCCGCCCATGTCTCTTTTTAGGGAAATTACGCTCTTTGTACAGTCACAGATCCCTCGGGGGTCCATAAAAAAAAAAAAAAAAAAAAAAAAAAAAAAAAAAAAATCTGTAACAGACTCTAGAATTATTATAATTACAATTGTTACCATCATAATTACTTTTACTGTTACTATTGTTACCGTTACCATCACCGTCATCGTGATTGTTATACGTTTTCCGGAGAGAGCAAGTTGCCAGAAGAGCTTTCAAGAACTTCGGGTTTTTTTTCAAAGGCTGGCGGCTTCCTCCTCCTTTGTGGAATCCAAATCAATAAGGGGACAATACAGCTGACCCAGCCTTTGCTTCAAATCGAGATCGGATACAATTCTTTTCCGATTCCAAAGTCTTTTGACAAAAAGCTGACCATGTAATGTTTCGTCAAGGCCCGGAATTCCAAGAATTTCGACACAAGCTTTTACTTACCCCGCAATTCTCTCTCCCTCTCTCTCTCTCTCTCTATCTCTATCTCTCACCCTCTCTCTCTCTCTCTCTCTCTCATCCCCCTCTCTCTCTCTTATCTCCCCCTCTCTCATTCTCTGTCCCTCCCATTCCCTCTCATTCTCTCTATACCTCTCTCATTCCCTCTCTCTCTCTCACGCTCATTCTCTCTCTCTCTCTCTCTCTCTCTCTAAGTCTGTGTTGTATGTATGATACCAAGAGCGAGTTGAGTGGATGTTATAAGTTAATTCCTGTGGCTTCCGGCATACTCAATACACCAAAAGCCCCGCAAACAAACATGCATATACGTATATATATGTGCGTAAATTATCATAAAACAACAACAATAATAATAAAATAATAATAATGATAAAATAATAAAATAATAATGATAATAAAATTTAATAAGCGAGTGCAATATAAATAAGAAATTCTATATTCTGATCAACTATCTTAGCATGGAGTATAGTCAAAACGATTTTTTTTTTTTTTTTTTTTTTTGCTAAGTAGTGTTTATCGTGCCAAGAGCGAAATATGTGTGACACTCGATGACATATAAGACACTACCCACTGGTACACTGATATACAGTATCTTTAGTTTACCTGTGTTACGTGTCATCGTGTCTGGAATGCAGTGTCCCTTACCACTGCATCATCGGTTACACTTCGTCTCTCAAAATCCCCGAAGTAGGCCACTATCAGAACGCAGGATACACTTAATGCATCTTCCTCTGCATCTCGCAGCGAGGACCGAGCCTGATGTACTCTATAATTCCTCCCGGGAGGACACATTTAGGAAATTCCTAGTCAGAGTAACTATATGTTAACGTTTCGCAATTAATTCCACGTTCTCGCACCGCCTTCCAAAATCCCCTAGGCAGACTCTCCTAGGGGTCTTTGAGTACTTCTCCCCCCCCCACTCCCACTCCCATCCCCGCTTACATGTTCTCAACCTCGAGCCGAGTTCGTGTCAATTACTCCCAATTACCTCCACAGTTCCATTCTCTCCCCTCCTATCGTCACTCCCTCATCTCGATGACGCCCAACTCACGAACTCCCTTCGCTTCGACTCCCATAATCCCTCAGAACCCCGAAACTCCCCTCTCCCAACTCCAACGACCGTCCCATCACGATAAAAAAAAAATGACACAAGATTCAATTCAGCCCAAGCCTGTCGCCTGACGACGCAATCATCACTCTCCCTCTCTCTTTCTTTCTCTCTCTTTCGTCCAAGCCCCAACGCCTCTCTATTTCTATTACCTCTGACCCATTACCTCCGTCTTCACCTCCCTCCCTCCCTCCCTCCATCTCCATCACTTCCACCTGTGCCATTCACCACAGACACCCGGCTCATCTCGAACCCCGTTAAGACCTCCTTCGACCCCGTTAACACAACATTCCATCTTGTACCCAAATATCTTCATATTCAAACCCATTAACATTCTCTTCCTAACCTGTATCCACAACCACGCCTATCACTACACTAATCTATCATTTCATAATTATGATTGTGTGTGTGTGTTTGTGTATGTATGCGTGTGTGTGTATGCGTGTGCATGTCTACGTGTGTGTGTGTGTGTGTGTGTGTGTGTGTGTGTGTGTGTGTGTGTGTGTATGTATGCGCGTGCATGTCTGTGTGTGTGTGTGTATTCACTTGGTCTTTGAATCACGTGTTGGACTCGTGATCGACAGCTATTTCCCTCCTGGAAGAGAGCTCAGAGCTCGTAGGTCCGATCTATGGGTAATGCTATGACCTTGCACACACACACACCCCCAACTCCCCGCCCACGAGAGTTGGAGTACCACCCCTCAGCGCTGCGATACTGATATTATTTCAGCCCCGGGCGAGGATCGAACCCGGACCTCCGTAGTGGCAGGCCAGAGCTCTAACCACAGCGCCATGAGAGGTGTGTGTGTGTGTGTGTGTGTGTGTGTGTATGCGCACGTGCACGCGCGTGTATACGTCCATTCATTATACAAACTTACTAAAGAAATAACGAAATTCAAAATTCGCGTGTCAATACGACGCCATTTGTTTATCAAGCCAAGTCCATCCCTTTCCCGAACTTAACTCCACAATTTTTTCTTTTTTCTTTCTTTTTTCTCTCCCTCGTTTCTTCTTTACCACGATTTCCCCAACACTCCTCAGCACTTCACCCTAATTCCACCCTTTCGACCCTCGTTCTGTCCCCACGTCGCTCCATTTTTCCATTCAAATCTACCCTCTTTTCTCTGTCAAAGAAACTTCCCCCTCTCCCCTCCCCTCCACCCCCTCCCTCCCACGTCCTCCCCTTCCTTCAGCTCCCTTCTCCTCCACTCCTTTCACTTTCTCCCCTCTCTCTCTCTTTCTCTCCCTCTTTCTTTCCTTTCTCTTTCTCTCCCTCTTTCTTTCCTCTCTCTCTCTCTCTCTCTCTATCTTTCTCCCCCTCTTTCTTTCCTCTCTCTCTCTCTCTCTCTCTCTCTCTCTCTCTCTCTCCTCCCCTCCTTTTCACTTCCTCCTCTTTGCACCTTTACTCAGTCACAAGACTAAGATGTCTTTCTTTAGGTTCTTTGAATCTCGGGACAAGGCGAGCAGCTCACTCACCTGAGATGCAACCAATCATACATGCCCTAAGTACTCAGCCTGGGCGAGTGGCGTTCACAAGTACCCACTGGGGGGGGGGGAGATTGTACCAAAGGATTTGCAGTTCCTTAACGAGAGGTCTTACGTACCAAAGAGTGAAAGGTGTATAATGGTGAGAAAACTACACCAGGAGGCGCTGAGTAGCTGCGCCTTTGCTCTATGCGCTTTGGGGACTGTTGGAATAGATAAGAGTCACTGGTGGGAATTGGAGGAAAGTGCGGGATTCGAACCCACAACTTAGCGAATACGAGACCAGCACGCTACCGATTACGCCACTAGCGTACATTTTTAGTCCAATATGTTAACTCCTTAACCCAGAGAGGAGAAAGTACTTTAAGACATCGTCACCGTGGTTAAGTAACCACACTAAACCTCTTCGATGACGTTGATTTCCTTCTGTCTAGACGAGATTAAGGTCACCGTAGAGAAAGGGTTAAGGTCAGCTGCCCTTTGTCTCTCTGACCTTAGAGCCACCTTCCCAAAACAGCTGCCTTCAAGGTCCGTACCTCCGTACCTCTAACAAGCTGCCTCCCAACCTCTTAGTCTTCTGTCGTGTTTCACTCTGCCTCCCAGCATTACCTCTAAAAGCCACTACTTTCCCCGAGCACGCCTACTCAGGCCTTTTTCAGGCTGTTAGGCTCATTGGCTTTTCTTAAGCCCTGATTTCTTAATCCAAAAAAGGGTGACCCTCACCATTAAATCCCTAACCACTCCCCGTCGCCCACAGTTATTCATCCACATCCTTCCTTTTCTTCTTAATCTCATTCCACTTGCTTTAGTTTGATGGAAACTGACTCGTCTCCTTTACCGGCACCGCAGCAAGATGGATAAGGCACCAGAGATGCGCGACCTTGATTACCCGTGATCGCTGTCTATTGTCTTGTGTTGTGTTGGCATGTGTTGTGAAGTTTCATCGGCGTCTACACAGGAACACTGCTTTATCTAGCTCAGCTTCCGAACTCTGCAACCTCAAGCGGCTGTCCTGAGCACCTGAGCACCTGACTAGGCGCCTCGTCACCTCCAGCGTGACACCTCCCCGATAGCGAAAACCATTCTACCTCTCGGAAGTTTTCCCGGGTACCAAGACTCTTAGTCTTAAATCGACTGCCCGTGGTTCCTCTACTATGGCTCCTGCCTTCCTTCTTCCCTCGAAATTTACCTGCGCTTACCTACGTTTTCAAAACACACACACACACACACACACACACACACACACACACACACACAAGCGGATATTGGGAGTCCAATATTCGTGCCCTCTCTTCTGATTGGGGCGGTGCAGTCCCACCTGCTCAAACTGATGTAAAACCATTGACAAATCGAATATGTCATTCTATGTACTCAGTTATCGGGTGACAGCCAGGACGGTTGACAATATAACTATTGAAAGCGAAATTGGTCTCATCCAGGAAGGGGAGGAGAGGGAGAGGGAGAAGGGTGAGGGAGAGGGGAGAGGAGAGGAGAGAGAGAGAGAGAGAGAGAGAGAGAGAGAGAGAGAGAGAGAGAGAGAGAGAGAGAGAGAGGGGGGGCAGAGAGAGATAAATAGATAGGTAGAGAGAGAGAGAGAGAGAGAGAGAGAGAGAGAGAGAGAGTGAGAGAGGGGAGGGAGGGTGAGAGAAGGGAGGGAGGGAGAGGGAGAGAGAGGGAGAGAGAGGGAGAGAGATGTATAGATATAGAAAAATAGAGAGAGAGAGAGAGAGAGAGAGAGAGAGAGAGAGAGAGAGAGAGACAGAAAGAGTGAGAGAGAGGAACTACCGCAAGGGGGAGGGGTGGCCTGTCCCTGCCCTCTCACTCGACGTCCATTGGACCTAAGGCACTTAGGTCCCCCTTCCTCGACACAATCCACCTCTCACCCACTCTCAGTCCCACCCCCTCATCCACTTGCAACCTCTCAGCGCCCTCGCCACTTCACTAGCTTCCAGCACCTGCACCTCAAGCTCTTCCAGCACAACCCTTATCTCTGCAACCTGAGGTGTTCCCCGTGTCTCTGTCGCCAGAGACTTCCTCCAAAGTTTTTTCGCTAAATTTTTATTCGGGTGTGGGTCAGGATCTCCCGATGAATGGCTGTCTTGATCAACCTAACCGGCGGTATTGCAATTTTCTTTTTCTTTCTTTCTGGTAAGGACAGATGGTTTTATTCGGCTGAAAGGAAGGCCCGTCGTGCTAAACAAGAGTTTCAAGAAGTCGAGGTGTCTGAAGTCACCGACTTCTTTAAAGGACCTTCACATGTCTTTATTCCAGCTGGTAACAGACAGATTTATTTAGTTGCGGGAGGGAAAGGGGGAGAGGGGGAGAGGGGGGAAGGAGAGGGTAGGGGAAGGGGAGTGGGGGAAGGAGAGGGGAGGGGAAGGAGAGGGGAGGAGAAGGAGAGGGGAGGGGAAGGAGAGGGGAGGGGAAGGAGAGGAGAAGGAGAGGGGAGGGGGAGGGGAGAAGAGGGAAGGAGAGGGGAAGAGAGGGAGAGGGAAGGGAAAGGGAGAGGGGGGAAGGGGAGGGCGAGGAAGCAAACTAGGAAGAAAACGGATCGAGGGTTTGGTAAAAACTAATCCTTTGAATTGTAGACCCCTGCATCAATGACCTTTTCCCTTGCTGGGTGAGACCACGCCAGGAGGCGCTGAGTAGTTGTGACCGAAGCCATCACTTTTACCATATCCGCTTGGACTGTTGGGGGTAAGTAGCGGTCACTGCTGGGAATGGGAGAGAAATGTAGGATTCGAACCCGCGAATGAGCGAATGCGAAGCCGTCTCGACTTCGGTGGCGCTTTTAACAAACACTGTCCAAAATGGAGACTCAATGGACATATATATATATGTGTGTGTGTGTGTGTGTGTGTGTGTGTGTGTGTGTGTGTGTGTGTGTGTGTGTGTGTGTGTGTGTGTGTGTGTGAAGATCTGGAGTCTGGGATCCATGCTGAAGGGGAGAAGCGTAAACATCAGACTCAAAGTGGGAGGTTTAATGCCCGACGTTTCGGTCCTAGTCCTAGGACCGTCTTCAGAGGTGTGAAGATATACAGTGGTCAAACAGCTTGATATACTGGCCGTGGTTGGAATTGGGATATAAATATATATATATATATATATATATATATATATATATATATATATATATATATATATATATATGTATATATATGTATACATACATATATTTACTGTACTTTGGCCACACCCAGGTGCAAGCTCAACAGACTCCTGACAACAAAGCCTCAGAAGGAAGGAGCCATTAAGCATCACCGAAGACAATTCCACGACCAGGAAATCAGTCGGGGAATTCTACTCAATTCCACAGACATCATTAGAGACAGAGATTCCCCGAAGACTGCTTTAGGCTATTCACAATCGAGACAAGAGTTCCGGCTATCAACATCTAATCTAATATGGCATCCAAGATGTCATTACTTAATCCATCTACTTCATCAAGGGCTGAGCTTAGAAAGCCTTATACGCCACCTCCCTCCTCCTCCTAATCCCCCCATCTCCTCACCTATTCCCCTCCCTTCCCTCCTCCTTCACTCCCTCATCGTCCCCCACCTCCTCCCCTTCCTCCCCCTCTTCCCCTCCCTCCTCCTCTCCTCCATTCTCCCCACCTCCTCCTCCTCTGCCTCCAAATCCCCTCCCTCCTCCCCACCTCCTCCTCCCCTGCCTCCCAATCCCCTCCACCCTAATCCCCTCCCTCCTCCCCACCTCCTCCTCTCCCTCCTCCTCCCGCACCTCAGAGATCGTTCCCCCTTTTCCCCTCCACCTCCCCCCCTCCCTCCTTCTCTCCCTCCCACGCCTCAACCCAAACCCCCACCCCTCTGCCTCTACCCCAGACCCCCCCCCCATACCTTGCATCTCCAGGGGCTTGGATTACAAAGGATTACAAAGGCGGAGCAAGACGACAGGAGACCTTTTGGTCCATAACTAGGCCGGATGCGGAAAAAATTATAATAATGATAAATGAATAAAAAATTATAATAACATAAATAATAGTAATAATAATAATAATAATAATAATAATAATAATAATAATAATAAAGGGCACATACAGATAGTACGTATTCTGTCAAATTTTTCATATCCATTTTAAAATGAGAATACCAACATTGATTTATTACACTCCTTTGTATTATTTCATAATTTGTAATAATTTTATCGTATGTATTTATGTACTACTTTGCAGTTGTTTGTATGTATTATTTGCACTGTCATACAAATTCAGTTAGGATTCTTCAAGATGTCTTATTAAAGACGAAACGTTGAAAAATAAAAGGAAGAATATGGAGCCCTTGTTTACGCTCACCCGATTGAAGCCAAAAATTTAATTAGAAATTTCAAAATAACAAGAAAAAGTTTAATAACTGCAAGAATGCTGTCGTTTATAACACTACATATATATATATATATATATATATATTTATATATATATATATATATATTTATATATATATATATTGTTGAGGCATTGTGACAGGTTGGTGAAGGTGGGTGAGGAAGACATAAATCAGAATCCAAGTTTATTTCTGACTAGTTTCGCACAAATAGAAATGATGTATTACATTGTTTCTCTGAAGAAACCTATTTGTGCGAAACTAGTCAGAAATAACCCTAGATTCTGATACACACACACACACATATATATATATATATATATATATATATATATATATATATATATGTATATATATATATATATATGGCCCAGACCATTTCAGCCCCAGTTCATTCTTGACATGAATAAATTCATTTGTTACTAGCCCAGTGGCTACCGTGTCGAACTCATGAGCAGATGGTTTTGAGTTCGAATCCCGGGGCCCACTGCGTACTTCTTGGGTTGGTTCCTGACAGCCCTGGCCAGGCGAGGAGGCGACCCAAACATCGGCCTAAATGGGTTTCTCGCTTCCCAGTGCTTGGGAATGAGATGGTGATTTGTATTTAACTAGCCAGAATAAAATCGTACGGGAATGCTTTCCTTTTGGATTTTTTTTCGAAATCTTCTTAATCCACCTCTCGACCCAGATTTCGAATTTTCTTTTCCTTTCACTGGCAACAAGAGTCCAAAACCTCAATGGAATCCCTTGCTCACCCGCGCCATCTACCCATGCCTTTATCTATCCCTTCACTTAGCAAAACCTCCTTCGTCTTTGCAAAAGACCCCCCCCGCTGCCGTTCTTGCTAAACTCGTGTAAACTCACATTCACGACAAAACACATGCATAAACATCAGCACGTTGCCTTCAGGGTTGGCGAGACGAGTGAGCGAATGTTCTGGAATATGCTCATGTGGCAACATGAGATAATGCACGAATATCATATATCTATGCATATATATGTATGCGCTTGCTTTATCGTACGCGCATGCATGGGCGTGTGTACATGCGTAAGTATGCATTTGTGTGCGTGTGTGTACGTGTGTGATTCACCATGGTCTTGGATCACGTGTTAGATTCGTGACTGACAGTTATCAACCTCCCGGAAGAGAGCTCAGAGCTCGTATATGACCGACCTATGGGTAATACGGTGACCTTACACGCGCGCACACACACCCAACTCTCCGCCCACGAGAGTTGGAGTAACAACCCGCAGCGCAGCGATACTGAAATCACTTCGGGCGAGAACTCTAACCACTGCGCCACGAGGTTGTGTGTGTGTGTGTGTGTGTGTGTGTGTGTGTGTGTGCGCTGTGCCCGTCTTTGCAGGATCTTTAGATGTATAGGAATCTTGTTTACATGAGAAGATCTCACAGAGCCACATCCACTAACACACACAGTTTCTGCAGAGATATAAAAGGACCTTTATCCATAAAGGTCTTCACATCTAAGTGTGCCTTTGTGCCTTCCCGGAAGCGAAGGCACCAGTCACACATTACTGGGAACAACAACTCAAAGGAGCATTTCCTCCAAGAGGGCAACCGCCGTTGCACAGCCGCTCGCGCTCGTCCACTTCCAGGTTTCTATGAATCGGCAATATTTCTCTGCGGTCTCGGCAGGTTAATGCAGGCTTTTAGCAGTCAGCTGACGCAGAGGATGAGGGATACCAGATAAACACGAATTCGAACGCACAAAGAGACTGGAAGCCCCCCGTTTCCCACTCCTTTCCCCTCCTCCCCCCGCACCCCACCCTGAGAGAAAATGAAAAATAAAAACGTAAATAAATGAAAATGTAAATAAAATAAGAATGGATCCCACCACAGATGACAGCATGTAAATCATGTTTATGTGCATAATAGGCAAGTTTATGCACACGTACACATTTGCATAAATATTTTGGCGCGCGAACACACACGCACGCACGCACACACACATACACACACACACACACACACACACACGCACACACAAACACACACTCACATACACATATGCGCACGCGCGCACACACACAAAATACACATACAAAAACGCAAAAAGAACACACATACAGCCACATAACCCATTCCATATTTACAAAACCACATAACCATTGAAATATTATAAATATATATATATATATATATATATATATATATATATATACATATATGAGAGAGAGAGAGAGAGAGAGAGAGAGAGACTCAAGCGTACCTGGAATCTTGCTCTCGTGACCAAAACCGGTGACTCATCCCTTGTTCCCTGGCCCGGAAGTAAACCATCAACGAATACCTGGGAGGAGGAGGAGGAGGAGGAGGAGGAGGAGGAGGAGGAGGAGAAAGATCTCGCAACAACAGTTGCAATAGAGCAACAACAACAACATTAACAGTGGCTGAGTCAGGTCGCTTTCAGGAAAGTGTCGTCATGCGTATTGAACCCCGAAGACACTCTTGCCACCAGAGGCTTCCCGGATTGGCATCCTGGCGCCGATTTCCCATCGGGGAACAGGATAATTACATCGTTGCTAGGTTTGGTGCGGTCTGGTTAGATAAGGTTAGGTCAATTTTGGTTAAGGTAGGTTGGGTTAGGTTAAGCTAGGTTAGGTTTGGTGCGGTCTGGTTAGGGTTTGGATCAGTCTGATTAGGTTAGGTTAGGTTAAATTAGGTTAAGCTAGGTTAGGTTTGGTGCGGTCTGGTTAGGCTTTGGTGCATTCTGATTAGGTTAGGTTAAGCTGGGTTAAGTTTGGTGTGGTCTGGTTTGGTTAGATTAGAGTTAGTTAGATTTGGTTTGGTTACTTTCCGTGAGGTTATGTAAGGTTAGATTGATTTAGGTTAGGTCACGTTAAGGTACGTTCCGTTACTATACTCGTAAATGTGGTTAGTTAAGTTAGGTTAGGTTAGCTTAGGGTAGGCTTGGTTTGGTCTGGTTTGATTCTGAATTAGGTTAAATTGAATTAGATTAATCAGAATAGGTTGGGTTAGCTGGGGTTAGGTAGATTAAGGAGCTCATGGGTGGCTGGGTTAAGTTAGATGCGGTTAGATTGGGGTGACTGTGGGTGGGGTTTGGCGCCGTCACCCTTTTCCGACCTTTTTCGACATCAAATAATACATGCATCCCCGTACCTCTGATTCTGATCCCACCCGTCCTGGGTGACACCCTTTTCATTATTTATTCTTGTTGGCGACAGATGATTTCGTTCCTCTACCTGACACTCCCTGGGTGGCAGAGAAGAAGCTTCTGTCGATGACCTCCTTGAGTGGCACTCCCATTCCGAATCTGGCGCCGGTGCCAAGCGATTTGGTTCATCTCTGTGGCGCCACCCAGTCGCGGAAGGGTTATCACACTGGGACATTTTCCTTCAACCTCAGATTCGTCGGCGGTACCTCCCACCTCCAGGACTTTTCCCCGTCGTGGAATTGCCGCGGTAAAGTATTTTGTTTTCTCGACAACTGACATAGAATGTCTTTTGTTATGCTGGAGGTAGAATAATTTTCCTCCGGGATATCAGATTGCTTCACGAAAGCTGTGGGTTGGAGATCTACTCCGACAGTCGAAGGAAAAATAGCCCAGTGTGATGACGGCTTTAGCCTTTGCCCTGCATCATTTCCGGGCACTACGACCCCGGAATGAGAACGACCCTCCGGAACTACTGACGAGTTCCCGGAACAAGGAAATCTTGGCATTTTAAGAAAGGATATTGCCTGAGAATTGGCCCAAGAATGATGGTTTGGGTCTCCAGGTAATTGGGATTTATTGAACTTTAACTTGAATGACGACGGTTATATGTGGTGCAGCAGAGGGGGGGAGGGGGGAGGGGGAAGAGGGGGAGGTGGGGGGAACTCGAAGGGGAACATGAAAGTTTGAGGTGGACTAGGGGGGGTGGAAGTAGAGAATTATCGTGGTGGAGGTAGTGGAGGGAACGAGGTGGAGTAGGTGAGGAGGTGAATGAGATGGAGGAGGTAGAAAAGGAAAAGTTGGAGGAGGAAATGAGCAAAGGAGGAGAGGAAAGGAGGAGGGGGGGGAGAGATGGGAAATGAAGGGTAGAAAAGGAGATTGATGGACGTCCCTTCAACTCAACTCGTACATCAATTCCCTACGGTAACTGGATTATTTTTTATTTAATTATTTTTTTTAATCTTTACCGTTTCCCAAATCCCTCGTATCCACGTTTTTTTTTCCTCCTCCTCCTCTCAACCACCCACTCCCTCGCTTTACTAAACCGCTTTCCGTTTTCTTCAAGTTTTCTTCACCTCCGACGTTCATTCCTTCTCTTTTCTTTTCCATTCTTCTGATTTTCTTCCAGTCGCTTGACTTTCTCCGAATATTTTTCTTCAGTCACCTTCGTCCTTCGCCTTCTTCGGACATTTTTCTCTCTCCCGCAAGACACTTTATACGAGTTCTTGGCGACACATTCTTCTTCTCTAAGGCTCTTCCCTTTCCTCTTCCTCCTCCTCCTCCTCTCCCCGCATTCCTCCCCTTCCTTGTTCTTGCCTTTTAGTCGAAGTATTTCATTTTCTTTCATTCCCTCTTCCTTACGATCTCGCTTTTCTTCTCTTTTCTTTAAATCACATCATCGCCCTCTCGTCTCTCCCGAACAACGAATTTTCTCTTTATTTTTTCCTCTTCCTACGTTCTTCTCGAAAGTTATCCCTCTTTTTTATCGCATTTCCTTTTGCCTCATTTCACACATTTCCTCATTATCATTTCTCCTCATCTCCCGTTATCTTAACTCTCCTTTCAATCATTCTGTTTCCCCTTTATTTTCTTCCCAAAATTTTAGTTATCCTATTCAAATATCCAAACCCCAAAGACGAATGTTTCCTTTATGCTTGGCGAATGTATATATCATGCGTATATACAAATGCATGAGGGCAAGACGACACACACACACACACACACACACACACACACACACACACACACAC
Source organism: Oratosquilla oratoria (assembly GCF_046742065.1). Taxonomy (NCBI): domain Eukaryota; kingdom Metazoa; phylum Arthropoda; class Malacostraca; order Stomatopoda; family Squillidae; genus Oratosquilla; species Oratosquilla oratoria. The sequence continues at coordinate 78,927,643 of NC_134781.1, read as the reverse complement.
GCACACACACACTAATACACATAGTATAAAAATCATATGCATATATATATACAAAGAAGACAAAAGATACCATGTACACACACACACACACACACACACATTCATAAAGGAGAAATACACAAACGTACACACATACAAACACATGCGTACACTCAACCACTCCTGCGAAATCCACTACTACTCACTTCTCGACTGCTCACTCCGCTTTCTGTTTTACCACTAACCATCCCTCCATTTCCTCCCTTCCTCCCTACCTCCCTCCCTCCTTCCGCCCTCCAGACATTGAACTTGGAGTTCAGCTGGAAAGATGACGTCAGACAAGAAAATATTATCCTTGAAATTAAATCAATACTTTCAGACATTGTGGCACAAACTGTGGTTGCGGTTGCGAGAAAGGAGATACTAGTGGAAGTGGTAATGTTTGTGTACATGTGATTCACCATGGTCTTGATCACGTGTGTGTGTGTGTGTGTGTGTGTGTGTGTGTGTGTGTGTGTGTGTGTGTGTGTGTGTGTGTGTGTAAGCGTGTGTGTATGTGTGCGTGTGTGTGTACTTATATACACATGTAAGCAACGCATAATATCGAGTCACTGATAAAAACAAATAACGGGAATACATTAACACGGTGCAAAGAAGAAAACCAGTTTGAGATGGCGGTGGAGGTGGAGGTGGTGGAGGTGAGGGGCACCTGGTGCCACCTGGATCAGGAAGTGAGTCCCAGGAACGCAGTCGTCACCCTGAGGCTTCGGCGAACTCCACCACTTCGAAGAAATCTATCGGGTCTTCGTTCGCAGAGTCAAACCCATCGAATCACCACCTCTTCCCCTCGCTCCCTCGAAGTCGTTTCTTTGTCGCCGAAGTCATCCTTTCCCAAAAACTTACAACCGCATTTCGGTGGCGGAAAGAGGGAAAGGTCTCTTCCTTTCGCTCCCTCGAAGTCATTCCTTTGTCCCGAAGTCCTTCTTTCCCAAAAACTTACAACCGCATTTCGGTGCCATGATAAGCCCCTAAATTGGAATAATCGTCTTGTACATTCTTCCTTCCATTCTCGCTAACAGGGGCTTTAACAGGGGTGATGCAGTCAAGGTCATCATATCACAACAACAGGGCAGGACTCGCAGTAATGGATTTAAACTGGACAAATTTAGATTTAAGAAGGAAATAGGCAAAAATTGGTTTACTAATAGGGTGGTCAACGAATGGAATAGACTTAGTAACCATGTAGTGAGCGCTAAAACTATCCGTTGTTTTAAGAAACGGTTAGACAACTTCATGGATGGGGATGACAGGTGGTGATGGATATGGAGCTGCCTAGTGTAGGCCTTATGGTCTCTCGCAGTCTCCTTCATTCTTATGTTCTTATGTACTCGATCTCAGTGGCTCCCTGCTGCTCCTGAAGTCCATTTCATTCACCTCCATGGAAAAAATCTTGCTTCGAAAAAGACGCTCGCCCTACTGACGTGAACATAGGAATATAAAAACATAAGAATGGGGGGAGGGGAGACTGTAAGAGACCATAAGGCCTACACTAGGCAGTCCCATCTCCCTGACCACCTGCCATCCCCTATCCATAAACTTCTCTAATCTTTTCTTAAAGCAACCAATTGCTTCATCGCTGACTACATGGTTACTAAGTCTATTCCTTTCGCTAACTGCTCTGTCGGTAAACCGGTTCTTGGTTATTTCCTTCTTGAACTGGCACTGGCAGAGAAGTAGTCTCGGTCTCGACATGACAGTACTAATTACTACTGTGTTCCTCGACCCCTGACAGTTAGGAACACATTACCCAGCCCCCTCACCCACCCCGTCCTGGGAACTTGAGTAATTAGTGACATTTGTACCGGAATTATTCCATCTCTCGCAGCAGTTAGAGGTGCCTGAGGTCGATGATCCTTCGTAACAATTAGAGATTCTACTGTGAACTGTGTGACACAAGATTTCCGAGACAATTTTGTACATCAGTTTCTTATGCAAGATATGAAACGTGTGTGTAACACTTTGGGTGGTATTTTTTTTTTTCTTTTTTCTTCTCCTTTTTCTAATACTGATGACTTTACAACTTCAGATATTTTGTCAACGCAATTATCGTCTGTAAATTAATTTATGGTGCATAATGGATGTATTTTGTCACATTGTTAATTATATATTACATATATATATATATATATATTATATATATATATATATATATATATATGTGTGTGTGTGTGTGTGTGTGTATATGCATATATATATATATATATATATTAAATGTGTGTGTGTGTGTGTGTGTGTGTGTGAGTGTGTGTGTGTGTAAACTTTTCAAGGCAATTAACTTGTTCTGTTACATTCACATTCTATAACAATTTGAATCTAAAATACGACTAACAGCACAACTTAAAGTTTTCAAAGCAACTAGAATTACTTTAACAAAACACAAAACCGTCTTTAAGCTCCACTCACAGTAAATAACAACTCAAGACTTAGAACAATTTCGAAAGCGGTGACCGAACAAACCAAACACGCATGACGCTAACGACAAAGACCTCGCTCCGATAGCAGGTGCTTAAAATTCCTCAACATCTGCTCATGTTACCAGGAAGGAGGAAGATTGAGTCACGACCTCAATTGCTTCCGGTAATGACTCAGCGTGTGAAATCCATACTCTTGCATTGCCCATGCAACGCTCACTCTCGGTTCTGATAAACCTTTCGTGTCCACGAACTGAACAGCTTTACTTCTGGAACTACAATCAACGTGCGTGCGTGTGTGTGTGTGTGTGTGTGTGTGTGTGTGTGTGTGTGTGTGTGTGTGTGTGTGTGTGTGTGTGTGTGTGTGTGTGTGTGTGTGTGTGTGTGTGCGTTTGTGTGTTCGTGTGTGTATGTGTGTGTGTGCATGCGTGTGCGTGTGTGCATGTGTGTGCGTGTATGTGCGTGCGTACGTGTATGTGCATGCGTGCGTGCGTACGTGTATGTGCGTGCGTGCGTGCGTGCGAATGTGTATATCCGTGTGCGTACGTGTATGTGCGCGTGTGTGTGTGTGTGTATGTGTGAATGTGTGTTCGTGTGAATATGCGGGCGTGTGTGTATATATGTGTGTGTATATGCGTGTAAGCGTGTGCGTGTGTGTGAATGTGTGTGTGTGTGCGTGCGTGTGTGCGTGTGTGCATTTCTGTATGTGCTTACCTAATTGTACTACAAAGGAAGGGAGCAACGCTCGTGGGGTTCTGTTTTTTACTCTCCAACAATCATACCTGGCTTAAAATTTATGTAATGTCCCAACTTAGATTACGTCCTTATAATCAAATCATCATATTTAGATTTGAATTAATGTACATTTCTAGCTTGGGTTATACTGCCTTCCAAACTATTCCAAGTATCTATGTATCTGTATTGAAAGGTGCATTTCTTCACATTCTTTTCATATTTTTCTTCACATTCTTTTCATATTTTTTCTTCACTTTCTTTTCATTTTCTTCACATTTTTTTCATATTTTTCTTCCCATTCTTTTCATATTTTTCTTCACATTCTTTTCTTATTTTTTCTTCACATTCTTTTCATATTTTTTCTTCACATTCTTTTCATATTTTTCTTCACATTCTTTTCATATTTTGTCTTCACATTCTTTTCATATTTTATGACGTTTTGCGATTTGCCTTGACCATTCCGTTGATCGTACGGGTCAAAAAAAGGCAAAGACAAAGAAAAAGTAGAAAAATATATAAATGAAAAGAAGAAGGAGAACAAGAAGAGGTGGAAGAAGAGAAAGAAGAGGAAAAAAGAAGAGGACGAAGAAGAGGAAGAACAAGAAGAGAAAGAAGAAATGGAAGAAGAGGAAGAGGAAGAAGAGGAAGAAGAACAAGAAGAAGAGAAAGAAGAGGAAGAAGAAAAGAAGAAGAGAAAGAACAAGAAGAAGAGAAAGAAGATGAAGAAGAAGAATAGGTAAAAATATAGATGAAAAAGAATAAAATGAAGAATAAAAAGAAGACGACAAAGAGGAAAAAGAAAAATTAGAAGAAGATATAGGAAAAAAAAGAACAAGAAAAAGAAAACGAAGAAGAAGAAGACATATAAACACACATTTTCGAATTCCGAGAAGAAGAAGCCATCGCAGGTGCGTAAGTTCTTCGATCGTACCAGTCCTGAGAAACGCTCAAGAATTCGATTACTCACAGGTGTTGATGACCTGGTGACGTCACACTGAATGACCCAGCGCGACCTGGCCTGACTCACACGACCAACGAAATGGTCGAGGCAAATCACGATAGCTGTCATAAAATTATGAAGAAATTACGTCGTCCATGACTTGGGCATTTGTCAGGCACAAACTTGGGTGCGTGTGTGCACACATGCATATACACACAGTGGAAGGAAGAGAGAGGTAATTGTGTACGCTTGTCTGTGCATGTGTGTGTGTGTGTGTGTGTGTGTGTGTGTGTGTGTGTGTGTGTGTGTGTGTGTGTGTGTGTTTATGCGTGTGTGTGTACGTATATGTGTGTGTTTTTGTTTTCGTGCTTGTGTAGGTAAAAAAAGAGGTGGGATGGAAATGTGGAAGGGAGCAGTAGAAAAGAGAGAGAGAGAGAGAGAGAGAGAGAGAGAGAGAGAAAAGAGAGAAAGACAGGAAAGAGAGGAGAAAGGAGATAGAGGGAGAGAGAAGGGGAGGGAGGGAGAGAGAAAGGGATGGATGGATGGAGGGAGGGAGAGAGGGAGAGAGAGAGGGGGAGGGGGAGAAAGTCAAGAGATAGAAAGTCAGGAGAGAGAGGAGATAGAGGGAGAGAGAGAGAAGGGGAAGGAGGGAGGGAGAGAGAAAGAGTGGGTGAGAGAGAAGGGAACGGTAGTAAGAGAGAGTGAGAGTGAGTGGGTGAGTGAGAGTGAGTGAGAGTGAGTGAGAGTGAGACAGAGAGAGATATCATAGACAGCAACACATAAACGCAATACATGACTCGGCTGATGCACCCGAGAGGTCTGCCCAATGTTCGGTACGAGGAAAGAAGACCGTGAGGCACGGCAACTTCCTCTACCACCTATCACACATTTCCCTTCTCCTCGTCTTCCTCCTCCTCCTCCTCCTCCTCCTCCTCGAGTGTCGTCGTCTCGTTTCCGGTACTTCTTACCTGACACCGGACACAGTGAATCTATACAACGTCAACTATACAACGCGCGCACAAGCACGCTCAAGCTACAGTTCCACTAGTCAATGAAATGGTTGGAGTCCAACGATATAATTGGATTTCGTCCAAGGTTGGAATGTAACCGAAGCTAAGCTAAAGGGCCATTTAGGGCCACTTACACGGTCAAACGGTTTATCAAACAAACGTTAATGTGATATTTAACCGTGTGAAAAGGGTATTTGGTTGTTAAACGTGTTTGACAAATGGGATTGATAACCAAATACCCCACTCACACGGTTAAACGTCACTTCAAACATTTGTTTGACAAACCTGATTTGACAAGCCGTTTGACCGTGTAAATGGCCTTAAGGTTACACTCCAACTCTGGACGAAATCCAACTGAATCCAATAATTCGGTTGACTCGTGTAAACGTGGCTTCACATAGAGCATCTTAAGATCAACTAAATTCTATTCACAAACAGAGCAGGCGAATATACCACCTAACCCAAACCTGCCACATAGTACCTGCCTACCATCATAACTGATCTCAACCTCTCTCCAATCTTTCCATTGGAAATATTTTTCCATCTTTTATCTTGCATTCTTCCCATTTCCCGGCTACCTTGTGTCGCTTTCTACTCTTCTTTTATCTATGGTTCGATTATTTGTGAAATGTCTTTCCTGGGACATGGGAATGTTATTATGGGGGAAACATTTTTTTCCTACAGATCACATTCGACTTGTTCATTATTAAAGGTAAAAAGGCAATTACACCTTGAGCCACTTCCTTTACCCTAGCTTCGCGTCCTTACTATTTCTATATCATTCAACTCTTCCTTTCCTTTTCTTTTTCTTTCTAATTCCCTTTCCTCCTCCTAATCCTTTCTTCATACAATCCTCTATTTTCTACCAGTTCTCCTTATTTCTCAGCTTATCCCTTATTCAACTAATTCCTTCCTATTATAGTTCCCCCTTCTTCCCCAATTCCCCCTTCTT
>NC_134781.1:78894056-78916556 GCF_046742065.1 Oratosquilla oratoria | reverse complement strand
CCGTGTTATCCTTCTTCTTCTTCTCCTTCTCCTCCCTTCTTCTTCCTCCTCCTCTACTTCCTCTAACTCCTCCTCCTCCGTGTTATCCTCCTCTTCCCCTTCCTCCTCCTCCTCCTCCTCATCATCATCATCCACCTCCCCCTCTCCTTCTTCCTCCTCATCATCATCCATCTCCTCCTCCTCTACCTCCTCCCCTTCCTCCGTGTTATCCTTTTCCTTCTCCTCTTCTTCTTCTTCCTCCTCATTTTCTACTCTTCATTTACTCTTTCTCCTCTCATTCTCACCTTTCCTTCTTGTACCAATTGTCACATCTTCGTCATCACTCGTTCCTCCATTTTCTTCCTCTTCCTCTTCTCCTCGTCCTCCGATTCCTCTCCTACCTTCTTCTCCTCGTCCTCTTCCACCTCCTTTTCCTCTTCTCGTCCTTCTTTTTATTCTTCCCTTTCCGTCTCTCCCCTTCTCACTTCCCCCTCCTCCTCCTCTTCCTCTTCCTCCTCCTCCTTCCTTTACCTTAGTATTGATTGCATCGGAAAACTCTGAGCGTCGCTAAACCCGTCCTCCTCCTCCTCTCCTTTTACTTCCCCTCCCCTCCTCCTCCTCCTCTCCTCTTACTTCCCCTCCCCTTTCACCTTCAATTCCGAAGCCCGTCTTCCTCCTCCACCTCCTCCTCTCCTCTTCCCCTTCCTCTTCCACCTTCATATTCGAAGCCTGTCCACCTCCACCCCTTCTCCTCCTCCACCTCCTCTTCTCCTCTTCCGCCTCCACTTCGAAAACCACTTCCCTCCTCCTCCTCCCCTCCTCCTCTTCCGCCTCCACTTCAGAAGCCCGGCTTCCCTCCTCCTTTTCTTCTTCTTCTTCCTCCTTCGCCTCGCCCCACTCCTCCCCCTCTTCCTCCTCCTCCTCCTCTGACTCCACCGCCTTCAAACGCTCAAACTTCATTATCCTTCCATTTTTTGGCGCCGCATCGACATCGCTTATTGGTCACCCAAGGTCTTCGTTCCTTCGAAGTAACTTCCACCAACTTCGGGAACAGGATACAACACCTCCACGAAGCCCAAAGGCCTCCCCCTCCGCCATCGTATTCCCCCTTCTCCCCCCCTCCTTCCCCCAATCCCTTCGTCCCACCGGATATAACTTTCACTACAATTTTGAGACCTTAAAGGCTCCCACCCACTCTTTCTTTTTTCTCTCTCTCTCTCTTTTTTTTTTTTTAATTCTCAGTCAAGATAGAAAAAAAGTATTATCCTCAGGGATCAGATTCCCTACACCTCTTAAAAACGCGATTTCTTCTCTGAAACAACGTGTGTGTGTGTGTGTGTGTGTGTGTGTGTGTGTGTGTGTGTGTGTGTGTGTGTGTGACAGAGAGAGAGAGAGAGAGAGAGAGAGAGAGAGAGAGATAGAGACAGAGAGAGAGAGAGAGTGAAAGAGAAACATACAAAGAGACAGTGAGTAACGAGGAGAGAGATAAAGCGAGATAGATCGATTCAAAGCAAGTCAGAGCGAGACTGAAAGAGTGTGTGTGTGTGTGTGTGTGTGTGTGAGAGAGAGAGAGAGAGAGAGAGAGAGAGAGAGAGAGAGAGAGAGAGAGAGTGAGAGAGAGCGGGACAAAGCAATACAAAGCAAGACAAAACGAGGCAGACCGAGACAAAGCGACCCAAAGCAAGACAGAGGAGTGAAACAGACAGACAGAGAGACAGAGAGAGAGAGGTGGTGGGGGGAGGAGGAGGAGGAGGAGGGGCGTATGGAGTCGCCTCCAGACACTAAAGTTTTATCTGCCCGGCGTCCACGCTTCCCTCTTCCGGAAACCTTCTTCTTCGCTTACACGAGACTTCTGCGGTCCGCGATGCTCCACAGGCCGATGCACGGGTACAATCGTCACACAAACCCTCTGATGACTCTACTCGCATTTTCTCAGTTAGATAAGGAATCTATGCCTGGAGATGCTCAGTAGCTTCAGCCGAAGCCGTCACCTTTGTCCTGTGGTTTTGGACTGCTGGGGTAAGTAGAAGACCATTTTATGGTAAACACTATGTATTGTCACTTTCCATATCAAAATAGCAAAAATAAATAAATAAATAAAATAAAATAAAATAAATAATAATAATATGCACACACACACACACACACAGTATATACATATAGTGTGTGTGTGTGTGTGTGTGTGTGTGTGTGTGTGTGTGTGTGTGTGTGTGTGTGTGTGCGAGTGTGTGTGTCACAACGTTATTTACATTCAGAACCAAAACCCTGTCTCTCCCTCCTGCTCCTTTACCTTTAACATCATCCACGTCACTAATCTACCCTTTCACATCCAACCAGTCGTTCATCAGTGGCTCTCATCCCTCGCCCTCCCCCCCCACACCCCCGAGGGACTAGAGGGATCGGGGGGTGGGAGGAGGGCTCTCCAGCTTCCGTCTTTGTTGTTGCCAGTTACAAAATCTCTTCCATCATGGACGCCCACCTGTCCTTTGAGATCGCTTCCGCTTCATGGTTGCTCCGTCAGCATGGAGAAACGTTTTGATATATATATATATATATATGTATATATATATATATATATATATATATATATATATATATAATGTACATATGTACATACATATATATATACATGTACATATATATATATATATATATATATATATATATACTGTATATATATATATATATATATATATATATATATATATATATATACAATGTATATGCACACAGTGTAATGGAAGAGCTATAAGTGTCAGTATAGAAACGCTGGTAACCAATAACACTTCATAAATCCAATCTAAACGGAACAGACCCAGAGGGAACAGGCAAAGGTAATATGCTACGTTTTGCTGCATTTCACTTCATTGTTGATATATATATACATATATATATATATATATATATATATATATATATATATATATACACAATGTAATGGAAGAGCTATAAGTGTCAGTATAGAAACGCTGGTAACCAATAACACTTCATAAATCCAATCTAAACGGAACAGACCCATAGTTGATATATATATATATTTATATATATATATATATATATATATATATATATATATATACATATAATGTATACACACAGTGTAATGGAATAGTTATAGGTGTCAGCATAAAAACGCTGATAACCAATAGCACCTCATAAATCCAGTCTGAACGGAACAGACCCAGAGGGGGCAAAGTTGATATGCTACGTTTTGGTGCATTTCACGACTTCAGTGTTGATTCTAGCGTCCGCCAAACTCTCTTCACAGCAAACCTATCTCGACACTAAACCATCTCGCTACGCTATACGACTTCCTTATTCTAGTTGGCGTCAGGCGATTTTATTCAACGCAAAGAGGGGGACTTTGACCGCACACCGACTAAGCTCAATTAACCTTGATTGACCTTAGTTGGAATATTATTCAATGTTCGTCACGAGTTGTAACAACCCTACTCCCCATCACAACCCATACAAATAACAACTATTACAACCCAGTTCAATAACATGTTAAACATGGGTTGTACAGTTAAAGCACAAAGTTATTTCACGTTCCACAGTTCTCTGCTATATCAATATAATTTTTGTTGCCGAGTACTAAATATAAATTTTTCCAATCAGAACTTTTCCCACAGTGAATATATTTACATATGTTTACATTAATATACCAAATACCTGACAACGAAAATTTGTATCTACAACGTGGAAACCATGGGATAGGTCAAACGTTTAGATCGGACCACAATCATAACTTCCCAGTTGTAGAATTCACCAATAACATTACAACCCTTGCAAACAACACAAAATCTACAACCAACGTTACCACAACCCCGACAAACAACTTCGCCATCACAATCCTTACCTACAACACTGCCATCACAACTCCTGTGAAAAAATATTATCACAATACCTACATATAACCCTACCACACCAATCCGCACACAAAACTACAACCACAACCCCAAAAAACAGCATAACAAAAACCCTCAACAAAGGATACTGCCACTTACTACAACCCCTACAACCAGAATGACTAATACAATCACTACAACCACTACTACAATATATTCAACCACTACAACAACATCTTCAACTACTACTACAACTACATCCCTTCCAAACCACAACCCTTGTTAATATGACACCCCACCGCTGTAATGGTGACATAATATTCCTTGTGTGTTGTACATACATATTTGCGATATTGTTTATTTATTATTATATACTTAATGTATTATCATAAGAATCAAGTGTTCATGTTATGCGTGTATGATTTTCCCCGCCAAATCTGAGCTTGGTGGCGTGGCTTGGCGTCAGAGTCAGTCTTGCTTCTGCATACAAAGCGACCGCACGCTTGTTTCTGTAGTGCTTTATCACATTGTGATTAATACAATATTTTGAATTGTTGACTTGGTTTCACTGGCCACCCTGTACACCGCACGTTCTACAACCCAGGATAAGCAATCACTACAACCCTTACAACAAACAACACTAATGCCCTCCATAGCCCCGCCAACGCGGGACAACTCTGCAAGGGCGCACGGGCAAGGCGAGTGACTCGGCCGCGTAGTCGCGGAGACGAAGTTAGGAAAGTTGTAATGCAATTATATCCAGTAACTCGGTTTCATGGGACGGAATTGGATATTTCCTTCAAACCTCTGACGTTATATATATAAACGGAGAGAGGGAGAGGGAAAGAGGGAGGAGTGGGAGAGAAAAAAAGACATACACACACACACACACACGGACACATACACGCACATACACACATACAAACGAACACATACACGGACACGCACACTTGTGGCTAATCTCAACCAATGATGAAGCGAGGTGGCACTGAAACTTTCAGGCTAAAGGATGAAATTTCTTTCAGTACCAGACGTTTCAACCTGTTCAGTCCACTGGAGAAGGCCCAAGAGGTTGAAACGTCTGGTTCTGAATAAAACTCTATAGTATCGCCTTAAAGCTTCACTACTACCTGACCACCAGAAAAAGGCGTGATTAGTTACTATTCAGTATATGGTACCCTCCATTAGAGACAAAACACATCCATACAAACCCCCATGGAAAATACAGCCTCTTTGAGTATCGCAACAGTAATGAAAAAGTCATACATGATGTAGAGCCACATTCACCTTTACGTACTACAGCTGTCGGCGCTTTCTGAGAATCTAGAACAAATGTATACCTTTCCGTTATATTTTTACGAGGGAGGTGATCAAGTTTACGAGGTCGTATATAGATCACGTCGTAAATTTACGACCGACACCCCAGTTCCCTAGAAGATATACATCAGGCACTGTATTACCCAGAAGTGGAGGCAACTTAGCATCATGAAATACAAAAAACATCCCGTCGTCTGTTTTTCAGTTTTTCCCAAAATTTTCATGAAAACAGGTTTTAAAAAAAGTAATAGCTACAGAGGAAGAAATATAAGCAATGGTTTAAATACTATACTTTGACGTTCCATCGATGCCATCAAAATCCCACCCTGAGAGGAACTATCGTCACGTTAATTTTTTTCTTTTTCTTTTTTCAAAAATTCATTCGATTCATGGCCATCACGTAATTTTTTTTCCAAAAAATTATTCGATTCGTGAAAACTGGTTTGAGAAAAAAATTACCAAACTTAGATGAGCAGGAAAAGAAGAAACATTTATTTCATTTATCTATTATAGGGTGAAAATAAGGAGCCTATGCCAGAAGGCGCTGAGTAGCTGCGGCCGAAGACGTCACCTTTGCTCTATTATGCGCTAATGACGTGCGGGAGTCGAACCCATAACTAAGAGAATGCGAGATCAGCACGCTTCCGATATCGCCAATAGTGTACACTTGACTTGCTTTAAATTAAATCTTCAAATCATTGTATTCTCCTGAGCGACCCCTTGCGTCACTCTGGTCCATAGGGGTGTCACCAAAGTCACTAAAGTATTGAGGAAATCATACTGAAGCAGTCGACATTCCATACAAGAATCATCACAGCGCCTGTCACATAGGATTGTAGTTTTTCGATACTTTCTTATACAGTGCTGTTGAATTTCTGAAGCATTTCTGTACATCAACCTTAGGCCCTAGTGTAATGGAGTAACTATAGGTGTCAGTATAAAAACACTGATAACCAATAGCACCTCATAACTCCAATCTGAACGGAACAGACCCAGAGGGGGGGAAACGCGACACAATGAAATATGAACATGAACTAAATGCCATGTATTATTCTCCCGCCGAGGTAGAAAGGTTATCGAGTCCATAGGAATTCGTTTGATTTCATTTCGTTTGAGTCGACTCGCATGTTAACTTCTTCAGCGCCACGACGCGACTCGTATATTTTCGTTCGGACTCCTGTTATTAGATTTTATTCAGCCGAGTGGTAGTTTCGTGTGTTTGAACGAAAAATGCGGAACTGGGGATCACATGCAAATAAGGCCCTTGTTTCTTTGTAGCTTAAGGCTCATAATAGCTGACGCGGTGTGGTCTCGTGTCCTACACTTTCGTTCAGGCATGCAACCCTAAGCACAAAATGGGATCTCGACTGATTGAAGGCAAGTTCTTATTCAGAGTGAATAAATAAATAAATAAAAATAATGAATAAACATAAAGAGCATGTCCCGTGTTCAATTGAACACTACATTTGTGTTTCTGGACCATGAAAGTGCTTACTCTTGTTTAGAAAAACCGTTTGGCATTATTGGATGGCGATCCGCCATTGGAATTAAACAGTGCCACATAAACAAAGTCGTTGTGTCCTGCTTATCCCACATTCGTGAGCCAATCGCGTTAAAACCACAATTTAACGTCCCTCTACCTGCCAGGAACCGAACATTTGTTGGCGTCCTCACAAAATTTATAAAGATTCGCGATAATCACACTCTCATGGTAAGCTGCCGTTTCAACAGGACATCGCTTACACAGAACACACAACTCACCGGGTGGGCAGTCGTCCCCTGTTACGAGTTAATTTCTGGATGTTGTCTGGCGAATTTTAACCGAAAACCATCCTCCCATCACCAGACGATTCCCTTCAGCCAAGGGACAGCACGTCATTACCGATTTAACGAACACAGGATACGAGTAATTGGGAACGACGACTTCAAAGGATCCTTTTTACTCCTCGTGGTGATTAGGATTTGAAAGGCTACGTAGTGCTTTATTTCACAGTCTCCTGGACAAGTTCATCTCATGGCAACAGCTCCAGCCAATCACAAGGAAGTATTGCCTCAAAGGGGAGAATAACTTTTCTCAGACGCTCTAAACCAGAACGCGCATAGCCCCACTTACTCCTCCCTATGCCATACAAAATCCCTGGCAAGTTTCCAGGTAGACACACGGTCTATCCCATTCCAGGTTTTATGGATTAGTCTTACCCAAAGCCTCTGATACCCTGGAATCCTGGAAATAGTTTGAGTTTTAACGAACTTCATGGAATTCTATTCAAGTTTGATGCGTATAATGTGTTGTTCACATTATGAGGTATGGTCACGTGACATCATACGGGGAAACCTATGTGGAACTGTGTCAGAAAAGCCTTAAACACAATAGTGTCAAAAGGAGAAACAAATGATCTTGTGTCATAAGGGGGAAACTGGCAGGTACTGTGTCAGAAGAGATCATTCGTGACATAAAAAATCGGTGTTTTCGTGTCACACAGGGAAGCTTGGATGACACAGTGTCAGAGAGAGAGAGAGAGGCAAGTCCGCCATCACGATGGGTGTCGTAAGACACGATATGAACCCTTGATGACGTCATTCGTAAAATGTCCACCAAGTGACGGCGCCCGATTTCGTTTTTTTTTTTTTTTTCAAATAAGCGCCAGACGATTCAGTCCTCACCTTAACCTTGGTTACCGGATCGACAACAGCGACCTTTAGATTGGTGGCGTAGTCGGAAGCGTGCCGGTTTCGCATTCGCTTAGTTATAGTTATGGGTTCGAATCCCGCAATCCTCTCCGGTTCCCAACATGGCTCCTCATCTTCCAAAGGAGATGGGATTTTACTCAAACAAAAGAGTCTACCGTGGTTTGTGGATAAAATATTTTCAAAGGATTACAAAGGAAGAACACGAAGACAGGAAAAGTTTTGGTCCATACCGAGGTATATACATACATATACCAAAGGCTTTTCCCCCCTACACGGGGGGTTGCCAAAAAGAAAAAAAGACAGAAACCACTCCCATCCATTCCATTTCCTATATATTCCACTCCCCTCCACCCTCCTCCCTCCCTCTCATCTTGGCACCTCCTGGATGACGGGTCATCCCTGCATCCCGTCCAATGCCCTGGGTCAGAAGCCGTGTCGCAGGTAGAATGCGAAAAAGAAAATAAATTAAATCAATCAATCAATAGAATAAATAGTCTTTATATACTTTCTTCTGACGACTGCCAGACAATTTCATTCAGAAGAAAAACCTCCAAGAATTGAAAGTAAATAAAAATTAAATAAATTAATAAATATAATGTAAAATAAAATTAATATAAGCGAAATAAATAAATAATGGGACTGATCACGAAACTAGTTTCATTAATGATTCAGTTGACGTGAACAAGTATGATTTACTGATTTGATCAAACCAGAAAGGGGATAGTTTATCATTTTCGATTAAATGTCATGTGACCCAAGTTTGATTAACGTTACTTAATCAATGCTACCCAATGACTTGTACGAAAAAGTCCAAATATTCTTTTAACTAAATAGTGAAAAAGTAGTTTCACAAAAAAGAAAAAAAAATGCATCGTGACGTTCAATTCTGAACGAAAAGCTTCCGTTATTCCACGTTCGCTCTGAATTAAAAAAAAAGTGCTACACGGCATAGAAGGAGATAATCTAATCGCCTTTGTTATCGATATGGTATCACGGAGATACAGACGACAGGGAAAAAGAAAAAATAATAACGGAACCGACGTTTGTAAGGTCGCCTTTCCATTTTCAAAAACAGTCATTTTTTCCTTTATCGGTTCTTTCCAGAGGCCCGCGTTTTCTTTTCTTTTCGTTCGTTTGTTTGTTTGATGTTCGTATGCAAAGAGACTTGTCAAATTTCGAGTCCCAGCCACTCCCAATCAAAAATCATGTCACATGTGATGACAGCTAGATTAATACATATACTCAAACACACACATACACACACACACAAACTTTACATTCCCATATCCTGTATTGATATGTATGTATGCATATATGCATGCATGCATGTATGTACAGTATATGTATGTACATACTCGTGTATATATATATATATATATATATATATATATATATGTGTGTGTGTGTGTGTGTGTGTGTGTGCGCGCGCGCACGGGCCCAAAACATTCAGAAGAGACCGTTTCTCAAACCTTACGAATATGTATGAAAAACTTTCAAGAATCGACACTAATAAGTGTCCAAAATTTCCGTCCTTCCACGGCGTCTGTTCAAAACCCAAATAAGCGATGAAGCTGAAGAGGAAAGAAGAGATACTTCAATCGGAGCAGTTGTCGCTCATACATTTTATAACTGTATAAGTTATACATTTTATAATTGTATAAGTTATTCATTTGAACGAAAAACATCCTCACCGACAAGCAAGATAAATCTGAGTATTAGTTGATACGTTTTCGTTTTATGAATTTCGCATGGACACCTGACTTTTTTTTCGAAATAAAATCCAATAAAATACATCAATAAGAGACTTCTCAGTTCAAAACAATCGAAAGAAAAGAGAGAGAGAAAGTGGAAGGGAGAGGGAAGAGAGGGAGAGTAAGAGAGAATGAGGGAGAAGAGGGATGAAGATTAAGAGAGAGATAGAGAGATAAAGAGAGAGGAGAGAGAGAGAGAGGAGGGAGAAGATTAGTATAGTATACTCTCCTACTGTTTATTTAATCTAAACCCAAAATCTAACAATCTCATCAACAACACATACAACAATCCTAGTTCTAATATCTTCAGAGGTATAAAACGAGGCATCTATAAACATTAAGACCATGTTCATGTCAGAGCTAAGGCTCGTTTCAATTATTTGCTTTGGGCATATAGATTGGATATATGAGTATATGTATGTATCTGTGTACCTATACATATGCACACACACACACACATAAATATATATACATATACATACACACACATATATATAGACACACACGCATACACACACACACATATATATATATATATATATATATATATACATAAACACACACACACATATATATGAACCTATTTTCCAAAAAGCAAGATGTGACTAAAATGAATATCATGAACTCTGGGTCGAAAGAGTAAAAAAAAAAAGTAAATAAAATAAAATAAAAATAAAATAAAACAATACATAAATAAATAAACCATAAAACACAAAGAAGACCACTGAGCGAATGTCATGTTCCAGAGAGTCTTGAAATCTCACCATAAACAAGAAACGTAAAATGTTGGAAAAAAAAAAATCCCTATATGAACCCAACCATTAGAGCCGATTAAAAGAATACGCCACCAGTCACTAATTCACGTAATTCATTTGGAAGTCCTCCCCACAAATTAGTCAATTAAAGTTCTTTTTCAACCGCGTCGATCCATTACTATATGATTTCGTTCTGGCAAAGACTTAGCCGGAAAATCACGGAACAATAACGAGATTTAATGATGACGTGATGGAAAAATAATTTTTGGAAAATGTGTGTGTGTGTGTGTGTGTGTGTGTGTGTGTGTGTGTGTGTGTGTGTGTGTGTGTGTGTGTGTGTGTGTGTGTGTGTGTGTGTGTGTGTGTGTTATCGGGGATGACGAGAGCCTGCGAACTCGGCCTTCCACCCGGTCGACGACCACTCCTGTCTTTGGGGGGAAAGCTTCTCGTCTCTGAACGAACGCAGCAGCAGCAGCCATAAACATCTTCAGAGCTTTCCCTCTCCGGTGTCGTCGCGCCCTGGACGCCCTCAGGCGTTGCTGCGACGGAAGGAAACGCAGGGAGTCTCCCGAAGAGGATTTCATCACGATGGACATCTCCCAGAGCCACTACAGGGGATTCTGGAGGCCCGAGGACTGCTGGGAGGAAGCCTGGGGAGAGCCTTCTTAGGGAGAATCGAGCGGCGCTGAAGGGACATCAACAACAAGTCCCGCCGCATCAAATCAAGATGCTTTACTACCTCTTTCTTAACTTCGCAAGTCTACAGATACGAGGAACCTCTTGCGAGCCCAAAATTTTGACTTTAAAAGACTTCTCCTCCCGTCTCTACGCGAAGTCGAGTGCTGTGATACAGGAGGCACTTGGAAACAAGAAACATGTATAGGGAACACAGGGAACACTGCAGAACAACACAGGAGCTTCAGGTTTGGTGCCTGGACATTGGTATCCAATAGTTGTCCACAGAGAATCGTCGCGTACGAAGCCTTCGCCAATCGAACGCTCATACTGTTTCCTGTCTGCCTAAGCAACCTCGCATTAGACATTCGTCTTATGGGGCTCCACTGACTGCATGTTCTAAGCATTTGGTATCTCTGGGAGTTTTGCGATACCTCTACGGACTAGAGTCACGCTTTTGTGCTCGAAAACTCGTCACCACTCAGGAAGATGCAGATCATTATTAACTCTTACTGTTCCTCCGTTCTGCAGTTATCCTCTTTACATCTCTCTATTTCATCACTTCTGTGACTCCGCTTCTTCGGTGTGATGTTGTTACGAAAGGACAGAAGCTCTCTTTACAGCTGACAAACTATCAATCCTGGAACTGGACAGAATAAACACAAGTTTGCCTTACAGTATGGGTGTTCCCGGTTGCCACTACGGAGGTCCGGGTTCGAATTCCACCCAGGACAGAAATTATTTCAGTATCGCTGCACTGCGGGTTGTTACTCCAACTCTCGTAGGCGGGGAGTTGGGTGTATCTGTGTGCGTCCAAGGTCACAACATTACCCATAGATCGGTCATATATGCCCTCTGAGCTCTCTTACGGGATGGAAATAGCTGTCGATCACGAGTCCAACACGTGATCCAAGACCATGGTGAATCATACACACACACACACACAGTATTCCTATAAAACTGTTTGGTATTAGCCAGAATAAAGGGTTAAGTGTCCTTTGGTCCTAAAGACTCGAACAGACTACTCCACTACCACTACCACCAAAACTACCACCATCACCACATTTGAACCAGCCTGTTCCTTCTACAGAACCCTTATCTTCGTAGGAGTAGCATGTCTTTGGTCAGCATAGAGTCACAAGAACATAAGAATGAAGGAGATTGCAAGAGACCACAAGCCCAACACTAGGCAGTTCCAGGACTGGTAAGAGGTTCTCGAAGAGCGAACCCTCTTGCTACGTTTTACGTCTCTGGTCTTTTACTCAGACTCTTTCCCCCGGAGACTGTCTTCCCCTGAAGAGAAAAAAATCCTGACGAAAGCGAAGAAGAGGAAAGGTGTCGCCATTTCTGTGACCTCTTTGGTGCGATAATGTCCCCAAAAGGACAGAGGTTCTGCTGGAAAAAAAATCTTGGGCGTTTATTCAGTCCTCCTCGAGGCAAAAGTGAGAGGAAGAGTCACCTCAACGGAACAACACTGCCTGGAGACTTAATGTACGTTGGTTATGAACTACTGTTTCGTGAGCTCGCATACCTCCCAGCAAGAGAAGGGGAGAGTAACCTCAACTGAATAAATAACATTTCCTGGAGACTTAATGTACGTTGGTTATGAACTACTGTTTCGTGAACTCGCATACCTCCCAGCAAGCGAGAGGGAGAGTAACCGAAGCTGAACATCATCAACGTTGCTTATGAACTACGGTTTCGTGAGCTCGCATACCTCCCAGCAGGAGAGAGGGAGAACCTCAACTGAACATCATCAACGTTGCTTATGAACTGCTGTCTAGTGAACTCTCATTACTTCAACTTTGAAACAACAAAAACAATTGAGAAGACGAAGAAGCTGTTCAGGCACGCAATAACTCGGCTGAAAAAGACGAAATGAATATTTGATAATAAAAAAATATTCATCCTTCATCACTGTATTTGATTGAGGTGTTTACCATATTTATGGAGATTTTCCAATTAGATGTAAATTGTTATGAAAGAGAATATGAATTAGTTCTTTTTATAATACGAAAAAGATGCACGTGTTTCCATGTAATCAAACATGACCTTCCAAATGAATCAGAAATGTTTGTGTGTTGGTTGTATGTGTACGTGTTGGATGGGGATTTGTGTGTGTGTGTGTGTGTGTGTGTGTGTGTGTGTGTGTGTGTGTGTGTGTGTGTGTAAGAAGATGGCCATGTTAGCATTGTGCGTGTATGCGTGTGTGATTCACCATGGGCTTGGATCACGTGTTGAACTCGTGATCGACAATTATTTCCCTCCCGTAAGAGAGCTCAGAGCTCATATAACCGATCTATGGGTAATGTTGTGACCTTACACGCACACACACACACAACTCCCCGCCCACGAGTTGGAGTAACGACTCGCAGCGCAGCGATACTGAAATTATTTCAGCCCTGGGCGGGATTCGAACCCGGACCACCGGAGTGGCGACCGGGACCTCTACCACTGCGCCGCGAGTTGTGTGTGTGTGTGTGTGTGTGTGTGTGTAAAGTAAATCCTCATAGTGAATCACGAAGCGTGAAAACAAGATTCAATTATGGAAATGAAACGACCCGGGGTGCCCGGATGACCCAGTTAACGAGTGACACCAAATGGGCGACATTCCAGTCCACAGATGAAGAATGAGGTCAAACAAGGTCAGGTCTACGATAATGACGAAAGAGAGAGAGAGAGAGAGAGAGAGAGAGAGAGAGAGAGAGAGAGAGAGAGAGAGAGAGAGAGAGAGAGAGAGAGAGAGAGAGAGAGAGAGAGGGAGAGAGAGAGAGGTATTTCTTTATTACAACCTCTGTCTAAAGTCAGACAACACACAACGGATTTCTGAGTTAGATATTTCATTCCCGTTACCAAATGACGATGGTAACTTTGGGGATGGCTGCTTTAGGCGGCCTTCTTTAAACCATTGCTTCACGGGTGAAATTTTAGGGATTTTTCTTCTGGGCTGACATCAGAGAATTTTATTCTGCTCAGAGTGAGACAGGAAGAGTCGGAACCAGAGAAACAAAGAGAGAGAGAGGGAGAGAACAGAATGGGGGAGTAGTAGAATTTTGTATTTTTATTTATTTATTTATTTATTTTTTGGGGGGAGAGGGGGGCTAAGATTAGTCTCCATAAAAAAAAAAAAAAAAAAAAAGGAACAGCCTTCATCACTCCACACAAAACAGTCCATCTTCCCCTTGTACTCCTTAATTTCACCTTTACAGTCCTCTTCTCTCTCTTCTTTCTTTTTTCACAAATCCCAAACACCTTTCTCTCTCCCCTCTTCTTTTTTTTTTTTATCTCAATTTTGATTTTTCATTTCCTTCGTCTACTCTTGCTCTTCCTCCAACCGAGCTTAGAATTTCCAAGAACGTCACTTAATCCAAGGGGTTTGTTCATTAAGAGAGAATAACTATTATACGAATTCCAAGATTAGACAAAAACTCTTTATATTAGGCCTCATTAATATATACGTGTGTGTGTGTGTGTGTGTGTGTGTGTGTGTGTGTGTGTGTATGTGTGAGAGAGAGAGAGAGAGAGAGAGAGAGAGATTCACCTTGGTCTTTGGACCACGTGTTGAACTCGTGATCGACATCTATTTCCCTCCCGCAAAAGAGCTCAGAGCTCGTATATGACCGATCTATGGGTAATGCTGTGACCTTACACGTGTGTGTGTGTGTGTGTGTGTGTGTGTGTGTGTGTGTGTATCTGTGTGTGTGTGTATCTGTGTGTGTGTGTGTGCTGATGCCTCCTTTATCAATTATATGTTTGATGTCAAGTATCACAGTATATTGCATCCTGAGCAAATATGTTTAAAAATCACGATTGAACATCGCCAGGACATCGGGCAGAAAAACTAGATGATAAAATTAGTTGGGAAAAAACAGGAGAGAAAAAAAAACAAACAAAAAAACGTAGGGTATCAGATTCCGTGCCCTGTCCGACACAAGACAAACATTGTTGAATCTACGTGTGGAGTATCACAAAGAATTACAGAATGCAGAGCAGACTCGAGACGTCACCAGTCATCAAATGTCATGGTCAATCATATCGATCAATATTCGCATTTAACCGAGATGGAAGAACCCATCGGTGATCTATGTAGGTTTAAGTAGAAGTAAGAGGAAAAAAACATGCAAGCAGCACGAACATGCATAAATAACATGACCAATAATGGAGACTGTTTCTTCTCCTCGTCGAGCCCAGAGACGGGAAGAGCTGTGAAGATTAGAGTGAGGGGAACGGTGCCCAGCTAGATGAAATGTGTATATCACCCTATGTTGGTTTAATCTTTTGTAGTATCAATGAAGATGGGTGTTTATGCACAGTTCATCTTACACGTACAAGTACACACACACACACACACACACACACACACAGAGTCACACGCACACAGACACACACTTGATGGCTCAGTTGGTATAGTTTCTGGCCGCCACTACGGTGGTCCGGGTTCGAATCCCGCCCAGGGCTGAAATCATTTCAGTATCGCTGAGCTGCGAGTTGTTACTCCAATTCTCCTGGGCGGGGAGTTGGGTGTGTGTGTGCGTGTAAGGTCACAGCATTACCCATAAATCGGTCACATGAGCTCTGAGCTCTCTTCCGGGAGGGAAATAGCTGTTGATCGCGAGTCCAACACGTGATCCAAGACCATGGTGAATCACACACTCACAAATATCAACACACTATTATACAATTTTGTTTACGAGTCTATCCTTTTGCTAAGTCCTGAACAAATGTCTATTTCATTATCCATTCGACATCATAAAGGACGTGTTCACAACAAAATGTTCTTCAGACTAATATAACTTTTCTGACAAGTCAATACAGTACACCGTTTTCATCTTTAGACCACCAATGACATTACAAATAAACATAATCAGGAATGTTGCATCACACAAAGAATAGTTGGTATGTGGTATAATGCTTCAGTATATACAATACAAAACAAGTTATATATTATTTCTTTGATTACTTTCTATAAACACTGAAGAACGTATACTGTATCATTAGGATACATTTCGTTAAAGTTGCACTTTTTTTTTAATTTCGCTCTTCCTTTACGTCGTTTTGGTAGAAGGAAATGCTAAGCTATTACGTGTTGATAGTAACAACAATGAGTTCCCAGAGAAAGGGTGGCAGTGATGGACAGTTGAAAGAAGCTAGCACAGGCAGAGGTCTGATCTATAATGAGATTTCTAAGATATCTTAAAACATCTCCAATGTGGCGATGAATAATGTTGTCGCGTTTTGAACGACAGGCTAAGCCTATACTGTACTTTCTGTTTTAATACGAGCGTTGTGAAACATTACAATATAAAGCATGATGTATCCAACAGTATATTGTATATCTCCTGATAAACAATTTCCTCTTAACCTGTGTATATACTAATGAAAAGTTACTCACATTCATGAACACACACACACACACACACAGATATATATAAGATATATACAGCATGTACACAGACTTCACCGACAGACTTAGGTTACGTATCTCTCATTGATAAACAAACTCCTTTCATTCTATAGCGAAAAAAACATGACCTTTTAAAAACAATAGTAGCCCACGTCAGTACACTCTGCAGCCAACCAAAAAAACGACACCCCGTCCATTTTTCTTCCAGTTCAGTAAATTTTGTGAAGGTGGACTATGTTTCAGTGCTTCGCATTCAGGATGAATCGTAATTGAAAGAGGAACATGAATAGAAGGAGCGAGGAATGACGGGGCGTTGGTGTTCGGTTGACTCCATAGTGTACTGACTTGGGCTCACACACCGTTTTCAAAATATCATGCTTTTGTATTCTGTTATAGAATATGTTTCTTTTTTTTTCCCCGATGGGGGTTATCATCCCAAGGTTCGTATACATGTGTGTTTATATATATATATATATATATATATATATATATATATATATATAGATATAGATATATACACACATATAATCACTGGCTCACGTATCACCACAGGTAAAATTAATAAGAACAATAAAGCAGTGTTAAAATTATCTATGACACAATATTAATTGGTAATGAATTACGTTGCATCGAACGATGAAATGAATGTTCTTTATACTGACATAACTACTTGTGAAAGAGACCATGATGATAATAACTATACATGGTGGAAGAGTGAAGAAGAAATAGTATTTCTGTTCACTTCAGCCCATAATGGTATCCATCATTAACCCATTCAACTCCGATGACAAGATGTCTTGTCATTTGGTCAAATAAAACAAAAAATCATAATAAAACAACAAAAATGTTTGATGATCAAACAGCACCAGAAAAATATGACGTCATCAGTCCTCCTTGAGGAGGACTGACGACGTCATATTTTTCTGGTGCTGTTTGATCATCAAACATTTTGTTGTTTTATTATGATTTTTTGTTTTATTTGACCAAATGACAAGACATCTTGTCATCGGAGTTGAATGGGTTAAGAATGAACGCGGGAACGACATCCTCGTTGAAGAGCAACAGTTTATGTATCATAAACGTGGGAGAAATAATGACAGAACAGTAATATATCGGATGTGTGGCCAACGGGGAAAAAAAAAAACGAAAAAAAAAAACGTCGAAAGGCGACTTTGAAACATGCAAACGAACATACACATTCATCAACGAAAGATGGAGTCAAAGCTAAAGTTGCACACGAATAACACACAAGAAACCCACAGTCGGAGAAAATAAACTTCGAATAAAAGAAGATTCTGTATTTCGGCTACCAACTGCAGCCCTCTTCAGGGAAAGTGCCCTTTCCTGTGGGTTTCCAGTGTGTTATTTACAAATGTGCTACTACATTTCTGTTTAGACATTGCACACGAATCTTTAAAAGAAAAAGATTAAACGTCTCGTCAATCAAATCACGTCTTGACACCTCAAGCTACCGTGTCTCGATGAAGCGACGGTCTCAGAAATGCACAGTAAAAGTAAAAATAAGCAGAAATATTAGGAAGTTGAGACAAAACCTTTCAAAATTTCCATTCGTGTCATGAGGAAGGACAGGATATGCAATACCATCAGAATATACAATCATAGATGGCGGGGAAACTTTTCTTCAATATGATTCAAGTATTGACGATCAGGATCGCATATTGATACGCGTATTTGCATCTGATGCCGGGTTACAAGATTTTAAACGTTTTAGGAACTGGGAAATTGTCGTCTAAAGTGGCTCCATTAATTTATTATCAGCTTTTAAACATCCATGTGCAGAGACATAAAATTAGCCCCCGTGCATTTGCTCTGTTACCAAACAAGACTGAATTAATATATAGAAGACTATGACAAAATCAGTGAACCTGGAAATAGTGAAGAAACATAAAATGTAACAACTGACTTTGAAAGGGCTTTTTTTCAACGGAATTAATTGCATTTTTCTTGGGTGTTTCTTCCATTTTTCAAAATCGCTCGATAGGAAAACGGTTATCTTTGGTTTTCAACAAGAACACACACCAACAAACCTTTGAAAACGCGACATTTTTCTGCCCTTGCCTTCGTGCTAAGCCAATATATTATCGAGTTTTTTGAAGAACTTTCATATAATGATGCGATACCACAGGAATTTCTCGCTGATTTTGAATCCACTTACATCGAGTTTGAGAGACAGATAGGAAAGTGGAATAATAGACGAATAATTACTCTCACGTTTCTGAAACGCCTGTAGCCGCATAGTTAAATATTTACCACGCACAAACAACAACGTGAAGGCGTTTCATGATATGCTTAATAAATCAGTAATTAAAATCCTTCACAACATCTGGAGACGAATTGATGCACTCAAAGATGAAGAACATTTAGCAACAATTAAGCGAATTCATTTTGAGGTAGGTAATCCAATACCCGACAAGAAAAAGTACAAAGATGTGAATGCCAGGATAAAGAATTTAGTCCTAAACTACAGTACTTATGATGATAAAATGAGGTATTTACGTTCCATTGTTTGTAACATGCATATTTTAATGAAAAAGTCCTGTTCTAATTTCTATGGTATTTTTAAATGTATATTGCTTGTAGTTATAAACTGTGCTCTTTATCGTGTATTTTTTAAAATGCCTATTTTGAAATAAACTGGTGCCTTTTATTCAGTTTTCCTTTTTCACATATTTGATGTTTTTTTGAAATCAAATATGCAAATGGATGACAATATTCTCGGTGGCAATATTCCTAGATTGGCAATTTTCCCAGTGGCAATATTCCTAGCGTCACCTGAGGCAGACTCCTCCCATGTAA
Source organism: Oratosquilla oratoria (assembly GCF_046742065.1). NCBI lineage: Eukaryota > Metazoa > Arthropoda > Malacostraca > Stomatopoda > Squillidae > Oratosquilla > Oratosquilla oratoria. The sequence goes on along the minus strand of NC_134781.1, from coordinate 78,897,319 downwards.
ATGTCACATCAAAGAATGTTTCAATGAACACATACTCGAAACCAAGCTGTGTCATTGACCAATAATAATTGTTTACCCACAATAAGATCTTGGTAATATATAATTTTATTATATTATTTATCTTTTTAATATAATGACGAGCACCTCCGTGTTGATGTTTACAATGAAACATGCGAAGGTGAAAACTCGATCCAAAACACAAATAAAGGACTCGACGTCTGAGCAGAGAATAATTATAAAAACAATATTCATCACAGAATAAGAATAAATCACTAGGTAAATCATAACAGATAAAAATGAACGAATGAAATATAATAAAGTGAGTAAAAATTAATACCAATGAAACACAAAATATTATTGTGAAAAACAGGAAAGTAAGAATGACAGATGATATAATAATATACTGGAATGAGAAAAGCAGTGGATGGTTTCTGCAGCCTGCCTGCATTTTTCATGGAAAAGGCAGGGAAGGAAGGAGGGAGAGAGAGAGAGAGAGAGAGAGAGAGAGAGAGAGAGAGAGAGAGGAGGGGGAAGGAAGGAAGGAGGGAGAGAGATAGAAAGGAGAGAAGTAGAATGGAGAGAGAGATAGAGAGAGAGAGAGAGAGGAAGGGATAGAATGGAGAGATAGAGAGAGAGAGAGAGAGAGAGGGGGGGGCAGACAGACTGACAGGGACACATACAGATAGAAAGAGAAAGACAGAGAGAGAGAGGGGGGGAGAGAGAGGGAAAGAGAGAGGGGGGAGAGAGAGAGAAACAGACAGGCAGACAAAGTAAGGTGAGGAAAAGAAGGAAGGAAGGAAGGAAAGAAAGAAGTGAGGGAAGCAGGGAGGGAAGAAGAGAGAGGAGATAGGGAGGGAGAGAGGGAAGGAGAGAGAGAAGAAGAGAGAGAAGGAGAGAGGGAAGGAGAGAGGGAGGGAAGGTGAGAGATTGAGTGGGGAGGAATTACATGAACCAGGATGGACACATGATTTTCACGAACATGAAAAACAGAATTTGTTCATAATTGAATATCATGAACACCATGTATCAATACGTAAGCCAACGTTGACCAGAAATATATCCACAATGCACAAAACTTTTTACGATTTTATATCACAAAATTTCAGAAATATGTTTTCTTTTGTTATTTAATTTTCTGGGTCACTTTTGATACACTTGAAGTTTCAGATAGTTTTTTTTTTGTTTTCGTTGACATTTGAACGAATTCGTACACTATGTTCAAAGCAAAACACCGAGAGCTGTCTACCCAATGTTCATGACGCGAAGTCGGCATTTCAAAAGCCCAGACCAAAGCACATTTGCGAGAGAAAAAAAAATATCATGAATAAGTCGAATGACACTATCAAAGGCACTGACGCAATGGGTGCTGCATCACGCACACGTCACAGACCCGTGTCACGTGCATGTTCACATCACGTCACAACGTTCTTGTTCAGAACACAAACACACCCAAACCTCCAAGTCTCTTGTTTAATTTTTCTTTATTCCAATAATCACATGTGTCACGTGTCGGGTTGGTTTCAATCCCGACCGCGTTTGTCAACACTTCTACTTTATCCAGGAAGTCCAAACATATAGGGCACAGGTTACAGTATCAGCTACAGCTAAGTGACTCCTGTCGTCAGCCCCTTTGATCAACAGGTACACATGATTACAGTTGATTTCATCGATCACCTTTACAAAGTGACTAGGGAGGTCCATAACTTCGACTAAATCACTATTTTCTTTCTTTAACCATATAACAATTATTTCTTTCTTTCTTTTTTTACGCACAAGTATGCAAACGTTGCTTTATCTTTGACACAAATCACTGTCCATTCTTAACATACACAAATGAATTCACTGTTGGCGAACACACACGGAAGGCAAGTCTTTGTTGTTGAATTAACGAAATCAAACACTGTTATTTCACCAATGACAAAAACGAATCTTTTGTATTTCTTTCTTTTTTTTCAAAACTGCACTTCATCCCAGCTACGGAAATGACGACATCAATTATGGAATTATCACTAAAACGATGGCTTTGGAGAATAAAAGAACAAGCAATATAAATAAATAAATAAATAAATGAATAGACAAATGTATCTATAAGTAAACAAATCAACAAATAAATTGATTAAAAAATGAATAGACAAATGTATCTATAAGTAAACAAATCAACAAATAAATTGATTATTGAAACAATTAGTACATGATTATATGAAATGCAACAAGACAAATAATATAAAACATAAAGAGCATCAGGTTATAAGTTAATCCTTACCTACGTATGAATGGCAAAATATGTTTATTAAGAGAAACTGTTACACATAGCCGATACTCCACGAACAATAAAGATTTCTTTGGTGATCTACATTTACCAAAGTTCACAAAATCTATCCCTCTCCTCCCTCTTACACTCAATTAAAATAAATAAATAAAAATATCAGATACAGCCAATGTTTCTTCACAAACAATATTCTTCTGTGTGTTATATTTTACCAAAGTTCATAAAAGCTATCTAACCTGTTTCATGGTAGACTATATGCATCGGCTAGTGTATTCTGTCTTGCTATCCCCCTCAAAGAATAGTGTTGTGAAATAGTGTTGTACATCATATTATCTAGCTACAGGAGAACTACAATTAGTCTCTAATATATGAACTCTGATTACATTATTTTCCTTTTTTTTTTCTTGCTCACGACTCGTATGTGCGTGTCCCCCATTTTACATACGCAAACAAATTACACACACACACACTCACACACACACACAAATATATATATATATATATATATATATATATATATATATATATATATGCATTTATAATATGTGACAATATAATATACATGGGGTTTTAAAAATCTAGTACTAACTTGAATAAGAATATAAATAAAAAGTAAAAAAAAATATATAAATTAAACATAATTTATAGAAAATAACCTACAAATACGTTCAAACTAGCATCAAGAATCAACAAGCCTTTATCTTTTATTTATGAAACCACATGCACATTTCTCATCATATGTAGTCTTAATCTCCAACGTCCAGTCACAGCTCATAATCTAATCAAGTTAATATGACCACCAGAGCTTGGCAAATTAATTAAATTCTGTTTGCAAAAATCCTTATTGTGTGATTACTAACGTACATAAAACATTTACCACAAGTTAAGCAAGATTAGTTAGGTTAATACAAATTAATCCGAAGGGTCGATTTGACCTTCGTTTAATATTGTACCTCTTCTACGAATCGAAATTTTTGTTTGAAAACTTTCTTCT
>NC_134781.1:78884056-78889056 GCF_046742065.1 Oratosquilla oratoria | reverse complement strand
GTATAAATTGAACAGCCAGAGCGGCATAACACATCCCTGACGAAGTCTCACCTTTACCTCAAACTATTCACTCTCTCCATTTCTAATCCTAACACAAGCTCGACTACTTTCGTAAAAGCTCTTGACTGCTCTTAACAGGTTTCCTTCTATCCCATATATCTGCAATACCTCCCACAATGCCTTCCTGTCTACCCTGTCATAAGCCTTTTCCTGATCCATAAAAGCCCAAAATACATCCTTACCTTTTCCTATAGCTTTCTCACATATCTGTTACCACAAAAATCTGATCTACACAACCCCTACCTGTCCTAAACCCACACTGTTCCTCGCCAATTACTCCCTCTGTTCCTCTCCTAGTCTGCTCAATCAAGACCCTCCCAGAAGCCTTCCGAACTACACTTAACAAGATGATCCCTCTGAAACTACTACACTCACACTTGTCCCCCTATCCCTTGTAAAATGGAACTATACAGGCACTCCTGTCATCCGGCACTCTACCCTCTCTTAAACAAACATTAAATAACTTCACCAACCATTTCACCATCACTGTACCTCGCTTTTTCAGACATTCTTCATGGCATCCATCCAACCTAGGTGCCTTACCTGCTATCATCATCTTAACAGCTGCATTCATTTCATCTTTCCTTATTTCTCCTCCCTTTTTCTCACTCATCACGGTCATTTTCGTATGTATGTGTATGTATGTATGTGTATGTATGTATGTGTATATATATATATATATATATATATATATATATATATACACACACAGGTTCAGTCCCGATTTTACGGCACGGCATTCACCGGAATCCCGGGTTTAGCGGCAAAAATTACTATTGGGGCAATAGGCGTAGGGTTTACCGGCATTCCCGTATTTAGCGGCATATTACCGGAATATTAGGTGTACCGAACCGTGAGCGCTCGGCAAAGGCGACCGAACCGAGCGTGTGTTTTCCGCTGACGCCGCATCATAACAGTGGCGCTGTTTACCACAGTGCTGCCAGTAGACTGTGGGGGAGATTATGGAGTATGCCAAAGTATACACCCTCACAGTGCTACAGAAACTTGAGCGTCAAGACCTGGAGGAGTGGCTTGATGTAGATGACGATGCTCCATTTGCCCACCAGTTATTATTGGCGGAAATAGTGAGAATGGCTACGACACCAGAGGAGTTCCAGCTTGAGGAGCGTAAGGAGAGTGACGACGACAACAACGAGCAAAATGATGACCCCGCTGAGAAGATCTCCCTCGACAGGACCATTGAGCTGACGGGACAGTTAATCACTGCTCTGGAGCAGCGCTCTTTCATCACAGGACAACAAATAATGCAGGTGTATAACATACAGGCCTTTTTCATTAAGAAGCAAAAACACTTGAAGAAAACGAAGATCCAGCACCTTTTTAAGAAAATGTGTGACAAGACTGCTTCAGACGTTCAGCCCTTACCAGGCCCTTCATCTGCTCCAGACGTTGAGCCACTCCCTGGGACATCTGCTCCAGACAATGTGCCTGTCATAAGCAGTACTCCAGGCAGTAAAAAACCACCACAGACCACAGACAGACCCTGCAAGACATCACCCTGACGGAGACCACCGAGCCTGTTGGCATCAGCCCTGAACTCAGTCAAGACATCAGCCTTGTAGGCCAGTCTTCCATATAAATAATCACCTTGGACAGTATGAAGAATCCTCACTTTGGGAGCGGACGAAGCAATCTTAAAAATATATGTGCAGTTAAAATTTCTTTTCTAAGCTTTTCCTACTTTTCATTATTACCTGTATTTCTGTACCAGTATCTAAAATTATGATTAATGGGTTTAATGGAAAAATAGCTTTAATGCCATTCCCAAAGTCCCGAGGCTGTTGTTAAATCGGGATTCAACCTATATATATCTATATATATATATATATATATATATATATATATATATATGTATACATATATTTATATATGTATACATATGTATATATATATATATATAATTATATACTATATACTATATATATATATATATATAGTGTATATACATATATATATATATATATATATATATATATATATATATATATATATACATATATATACATTTATACATAGTTATATATACTATATATATGCATATAACATACATTTATACATAGTTATATATACATATATACACACACACACACACATATATATATATATATATATATGAATATTCATATATGCATATATATCGTATATCATATACACATATATAACCACACGAATATATATATATATATATATATATATATATATATATATATATATATATATATATTACAAAGGATTGCAAAAGCGAAGCATGCCGACAGGAGACCTTTTGGTATATAAGTAGTTCGGATACGAACAAATATATATAAATGATAAATGAAAATTATAATAATATACATAATAATAAATAAAATAAATGCATAGGAATAGTTCAATAAGTATCCAGTTAAACATTAAATTAAAATAAATTGACAACTAATAACAAATGATAATCAAGCAAATAATAATAAATGGACAAATAATGACAAACAAACAAACAAATAATATAAAATAAATGGAAGTCATTACAGTATCCTGCTTAGGTGTTTATCTAAACGAATCTTGCAGAAAGTTTAATCCATTCATAAACTACACGGTTGGCGAAGTTGTTTCTACCCATTTCCAAATTAAATTTATTTCCTGACAGTTTGAGATCATTATTTCTTGTCGGATTCTCATTCAGTGTGAAAATTTTGTCACTTTTGATGTTGTCAATTCCCTTTAGAATCTTAAAGACCTGTATCAAGTCACCTTTAAGTCTACGCTTTTTAGGGAAAACAGATTCATATGGTTTAATAGATTTTCGTATGATTTAATTTTGATATTTGGAATCAGTTTTGTGGCTCGCCGTTGTACTTTTTCCAATCTGTCAATGTCTTTAATGAGATTCGGTGACCATTAAGGAAACAGCATATTCCAAATATGCACGAACTAACGATTTATATAGCTTGTGAGAGATGGACTTTTGAAGTCAAAAGATTGCGCAATCAGTCCTAGATTCTTATTTGTTTTCTCAGAGGCTGAAATACACTGCTTAGATGATTTAGATGATTTGAGATCGTTACTAATAATTACGCCGAGATCCTTTTCACTATCCACGTTTGTTAACGAATTTCCAAATAACTTGTAATCGTACTTACTGTTATTTTCACCTATGTGCATAACCTTGCATTTACTTGTGTTAAATTTCATTAGCCACTTTTCAGACCATTGCTGTAATTTATCTAAATCTTCTTGAATATCTAATTGATTTAAGTAATCATTTGCCATTCCGCACAGTTTTGTATCATCAGCAAATTTGGAGACAATAGATTTTAGTCCGTGGTCTATATCATTTATATATACTATGAATAAAAGTAGCCCAAGAACGGAAGCCTGAGGAACTCCACTCGTAACATTTTTCATACAGAAGTTTTGCCATTTAAAACAACTCTGTTTTCGATCATTCAACCAATTTCTGGTCCAAATTAATAGGCTACCCCTTGCTCCGTGTGAAGCTAATTTAATAAGTAGCCTCTCATGGGGGATGGTATCAAAAGCTTTTCCAAAATCTAGATATATTAAATCTATATTGTTTCTTTTGTTATAATTTGTTGAGATGACTGTGTTGTAGAATCCGAGTAAGTTAGTCTCGCAAGAACGTTTCAGTCTGAATCCATGTTTGCTATCATTTATCAAACAGTTACTTTCTAAAAGATGTTCGATAGCATCTCTGATTATAGTTTCCATCATTTTTCCTACGACTGAAGTCAAGCTTATAGGCCTGTAGTTATTTGATTTCTTTTTGTCACCCATTCTCTTGGGACATCTCCGGATATAATGGATTTCTTGAAAATAATTTCTAATGAAACAACAATCTCTTTTTTCATTTCCTTTCATACAATATATTGGATGACAACCGTCAGGCCCTGGTGTTTTATTAATTTTGAGTTTCTCTATACACTTTTTATTTTTCTTTTGTTATATTTACCATAGTAAGTTCACCCTAGATTTTTCACAGGTTTCAGTTTGGAGTTAGCTTTGAGGTATTTCGTTTGCGAATACTGAGCTAAAATAGTTGTTTAAAATATCACACATTCCTTCATTTAAATATTCAAGTTGACCGTCAGCAGATAATAGTGGGCCAATGTGATTCCTAATAACCTTTTTATCTCTAATGTAACTATAGAATTCTTTGGGATTCTCTTTGGATTTATCAGCGATATTCATTTCGTATTGTCGTTTTCATTTTTATTGTCTTTTTTTTTTAAATCTCTGTATTATTACATAACTTTGATAGTCATTAGGTGCACCCGAGCACTTGTATTTCTTATAAGCCTGTCTCTTTTTAGCAATACTTTTTTCAGTTTCTTTGTCGAGCCATTTTGGGCGAGCCTGATTTGGGGGACGTCTGTCCTTAAACTGGATGTAAGTATGAATCATCTTAATAAGAGTATTTCGAAATATTTCCCACATCTGATCTACAGATCTTTCTCTTAATTTTGCCTCCCAATCTGTAAGCTGAAGCTCCTGACGTAGTCCTATGAACTGAGCTTTAATAAATCGGGTATTTTAGATACACAAGCATCTATTCTAAAACTTTTTTACCAGTCTTAATCTAAGATGTGATCACTGTTTGCAACAGTTTCACCAACTTCTACATCGGTTATCATGTTTTCGCGCCAAGTGATCAATAGATCGAGTAAGTTTCCATGCCTTCTGGGCTCTTTTACATGCTGAACTAAGAAACAGTCAGCGAGAAAATCTATCAAACGACTACCTATATGGCCATGTACAAGGGTCATCCAATCGGTGTCAGTAAAATTAGAATCACCAATTATCAATAAGACCCGCTTCCAGCAACTAGACAGTTCTTTAAACAAGTTTGTCGTATGCTAATGAAAAAGTTTTTGGCCTATATATTACACCTACATTCATTTTTTACATTATATGTGTATATATAT
>NC_134781.1:78821556-78871556 GCF_046742065.1 Oratosquilla oratoria | reverse complement strand
GCGAGAACGCACTAAGGTCCAGCACACACAATAATGGCGCCTCCTAGCTAGGTTTAGATATTATAGGTGGCTCTGCTGTCGCGAGCCACGGCAGCCATCTTGAAAGTCGGCGGTCGATAGTGCGCGCTCGAGTCGTATGGAGACCAATACGCAGCGACAAGAGCCGCGGGGCTTTCGAATCCTCTATTCCAGCTCTCCAGATCTTCCAGAAATTCCGTCGTGGGCCCATTGGCGACGTGCTCATGGAGAAGTAGAGAACTTGTATGTCCTAAACACGTGGTCTGGAACAGAGGTCTCGTGTCTCCTCAACCTGGAAGATCCCCTCGTCACATCTCCACTGGCATCCATGTCAAAACCCTGGATTAAATGGAAAATCATCCCCACCCCCTCTGACACCATCCCTCCCCCAAGGGCCCATTCTCCCCCCCACCCCCAACCCTTTTACCAACCCCCCCATCCCCTAAACATCTATAGGACAATAACCTCACACCCAAGTGGAATTTCGTAACTGTATGCGGTGCGTGTCTGGAAACAACACTAGTGACGTGATCTCCGACATGAAGGAAGAAGCCCAGAATGTGTTTTTCCCGAGCAAACCCACGGGACAGTTGGGATTACCTCGTGTTTGTCCAGCGTGTTGCCAATCGGCGATAAACACAAATGAATATAAAAAAAACTCCTTTACTCCACATTGACAGGAATGAACTCATCTCGAATGAATGCCTTGGGCGTAACTCTTGTACATATTCTCCTCCCAGGTAATTTTATTCAGATGAGAGGAAGCTCCCTCCCGCAACGAAAGGTTTGAATGTTGAGACCATCACATACACACATTCATACCCTGGTCATAAGAGCAAGCACACGTGCAGTACACACACACACAAAAAAAAAATGTCACGCCCGAGAGGAGAAATGTCGATGTAGAGCCACAGATCTGAGTTCTCAACTGACGCGACTGACGCCTTGGATAAGAGGTGTGTGATTCACCTTGATCTTCGGATCACGTGTTGGACTCGTGATCGACAGCTATTTCCCTCCCAGAAGAGAGCTCAGAGCTCGTAAGGCCGATCTATGGGTAATGCTATGACCTTACACGCACACACACACCCAACTCCCCCGCCCACGAGAGTTGGAGTAACGACTCGAAGCGCAGCGATACTGAAATAATTTCAGCCCTGGGCAGGATTCGAACCAGGTACCGCCAGCACTGCCGTACTGACAGTCTGGGACTCTACCAACCGCGCCACCGAGTGTGTGTGTGTGTGTGTGTGTATATATATATATATATATATATATATATATATATATATATATATATATATATATATATGTGTGTGTGTGTGTGTGTGTGTGTGTGTGTGTGTGCGTGTATATCATTACACGTTCTGTAGAAAATTGGGCCTACTGTGCCATGTCCACACCTAATGATGGTAAACAAAAACACCACAGCTGAGATCAACGACAGCAAAGATTTCACTTCAATTAATTTCGCTAGTGTTGCAAGGCATACATTACACTGTGCATTGCTACAACACCAAATCATCAGTATTATACTATTATTATAAAACATTATTAATATATTCTTCGTACTAAGAAACAGGCTAGATCAAGTTTGGGTGAAATGCTCGCTGAAGTCGACAGTCATTACGTGTGAGGTGATGTCTGTCTTTTGTATCTCAATCCGACAATCAACCCATCAGCCATAAAGAGTCCCCTGTTGGACAAAGACCTCTCCCAGCCTCTTCGACGAGTCGTTCGACTGCATCAACCTCTGCCATGTTACTCCTGAAGACTTCTCTATCTCATCCTTCTGTCTTGTCTCTCTCTCTCCCTTGCTTGCCTTCTTCGTTTCTGGCTACCTGCTCTATCCAATGCCAATTCCTTTCCTTTGTCGCATTCGTCCTTCCACTCCAGACTGTCTTTCCCAGCTTGCCCTCTTCTTGACCTTCAGTATTATTCCCATCATTGATCTTTCCTTTGCCCTCTATACACTCCCCAGTTTTATCACTTTCGACTCCAGCAGTTTCCAAATTTCACATCTGCATATTATAGCTGGGATTATATACCGATTGTGAACTTTGGATTTCAGATATATCAACCCAAAAATTAAATGATTCATCCTACCAGCGACGGCAAGCATTTTACCAATCATACAGAAATTTTCGAACACCCAGGAAAATAAAAATACAAAATAAAACAGAATAAAGGAAAGAAATCATATATATGAATATAAATGATAATTATGTTTTGAAAAAATGAAGACGTAAATGTTACTCACCACTTTCAAGGCTTCACAGAAGCTGAGAGAGACTCATAATGTTTTCATATTTACCAAATGTTCTCAAAGTGTCACCAGTCTAATATAGAAATAAAAACGAATATGTATTTATTTGTCTGTGTTTGCAAGACGAAATGATCAAATTCCAAACGATGGTGAAACTAACATTAGTTCGGACGGTTATCTGTCGTCTATGACAGAAATGAGATCTGATGACTCAAGTTTTCAGAAAAGTCTATGATAGGCTGCCAAAAGAAGGGCTGATTTCTCTCTCTCTTTCGCACTGGATGGAAATTATTTTCTTATTCTGGTTGCCGTCAGGACGTTTTTATCAACCTACATAGTAACTTCATCCCTAAAAAAAAAAAAAAAAAAAAATTATATATATATATATATATATATACACACACATATATATACATATACACACACATATGTATACACACATATACACACACATATATATATACCCACACACACATACACACACACACACATATACATATATATATATATATATATATATTCAACTCTGCGGCACCACCCTCTTGAGGAAGCAGACACTGAAGAGATTAGATCTTAGTCCAGTTTTATTTTTTTACTTCAATAAATTGCTTACTAAAGTTTTACAATCATCAGTATTACCGTAAGTACTATTATCAACAGTTATTATAATTATTTTCATTATTATTAACAATTATCATTATCATTATTAACAATTATTACTATTATTATCAACAATCACCATCATTATTATTATTAACAATTACCATTATTATCTAACATTATTATAGTTATTATTACAAATAGTTACGTGGGCTGCAGTCTCGTATACCTTCTAACAGGGAAGGGGGACGCCTTGCATAGTTTTTATTATTTTAGTTAGTTTCACCATTTGACCAAAATTATTATCCTCTGGCTTCTTCAAGGTCTTCTCTCTCGAACATCACAATAATAATCCTATTTTGAACTTTCGAGCCAAATATTAATTTTCTCTTTCATCCCGCTTTGAGACTTCCTTTGTTGAGATTACTGGACATATCTTGAATTCTTTTCTTAAGTTAAATTAATTTTATCTGCACATATCACATAACGGAAATGTCTCCAATTAATGTTCAGTTCAAATCTCTGAAAGTTTCTTCCAGGGAAGGCATAAATATCTTGAGAGAAAATATATCGTTCTGTCGTATGCTATCCTCGATCTTGAGTTTTTTTTTTTTTTTACCTCTGTGTAGGTGAGTTAGATCCGTACCCTTCCCTTAAATGCCCTATGGAATCCCTATATATTCATTTTCACCCAGCTGACCTAGTTTAATATTGCCGTATATTCTAGTAAGTCAAAGGCTTTTTCGTAATCTACAATATTTAAACACAAAGGTAGGTTTACTATATTTTCTGTTTTTTCTCTCAAAAGGTTGATTGTACATTCATATAGACTCGTGCCTTACCTGGTCTTCCTATCATCCACATTCTGTCAGCTTTATTTGTTTGTTTGTCCATATCAACGGCCATGGCATCAAGATCTCTGCGTTACACGGAAATGAACAAACGCTAACGAGGAATACACTCGACTCAAAACAATTTAACGTTAACTTAACTATCGGACAATACAAACCATACACTGACACGACGATCTCATCAGCTTGTTAACCTAAACTCGTGCAAACATAACCTGAAACATTTCAACAAGTGACCCTGATGTATAGAGCGATATACGTCATGTAAGGTCGAAGGAGTTGACCTGATTCTCTGCACCAACTTGCATGACCTGACATGCAAAATGCATTACATGACCTCTGCGCATGAACGCAGTGTTGATTGCAGAATGTATAACAAACTTGACGATATGTGCTTGATAATGGTTATATAAAAATACACACACACATATGTATACACACATACACACATATATATATACACATATATATATACAGTATGCATATAAATATACATACATGCATACATATATATATATATATATACATACATATACCAAAGGCTTTTTCCCCCTTACACAGGGGGTACCTAAAAAGAAAAAGGCATAGAAATCACTCCCACCCATTTCACCTCCCACATATTCCACTCCCCTCCACCCTCCTCCCTCCCTCCCATCTTGGCACCTCCTCAAGACACAGCTTCAAATACAAACACACAAATATATATATATATATATATATATATATATATATATATATATATACACACACGAGTTTAAGTATAGGCCGCTTGGGAGCAGTGTAAGGTTTGTGTTGACCTCCTACGAGCTCCGATAATCAAGATACAATCAGACATGACTTCTGCTATTCCCCTTTCTAATTCCTCATCTAGATATGGAGCCCATCGGCAGCAACACCCACCTCCATCCTCTCCCCCTCCTCCACCTCACCAACCCCCTCTTGACCAGCGGGGCGTCCCTGCGAGATGAACTATCCTCCTCCTTCCCCTCCCCCTCCTGAGCGAAGTGTCCGACCACGCAGGAGGTCAACACGAACCTTACAGTGTTCCCAAGTGGCCTATATTTAAACCCATATTCTGTACAAAATTGCCATTTGTTTAATATGTGGCTGTGTAAGACTGTGACTTAATTCTTGTAAACTATTCTGAAGATGACTCCCTGAAGTCGAACAGTCAATTAAGAATGGAATACTATGTAAGGCTCGTACTTGCCCATCCCCTGAAATGAGATCTATTGTTAAAAAAATTGAAAATATAATTAAGAAAGTGAATAGGTGGTAAAGGGAACACGGGCTGAGGGAAATGCATTTATTCCTAACTAGTTTCGCCTGAGTGGCTTCTCCAGAGGAATAATGCTCGAAGTCAATCAGGCCAATTTATACATAACAAAAAAGGGATGCGGCAACGTGTCGTAACACCAATCAACGTCGCCTGCCGGTGGGGTGAGTTATCCGCCTCTCGGTGGACAAATTATCCGACTTCTGGTCGTCTCGTGGATGAGTTGTCCGCCTGGTTCAGGGGCTCTTTACATTTTGATAATGGTGCGTGCTGCTGCTTTAGCCCATACCAAATCTCCAGTCCTCTTATTGATGTTTTTTCTGGTTGGAGATGAAAACAGACTCCATCGCCTTTCTCGCCTGTTGGATTGCCCACTAATGTCTTTGCGTCATCCCATTCCAGTAAATGACCTTGTTCGTCGACATGATTAACTAACGCACTGTTTAACCTATGGCGTCTAACATCCGCTTTATGTTCTTTTAGCCTAGAGTCCAGCCCCTGCTACTTTCACCAAAATATTTTTTTATTACATCCGCAAATGGAATTTCAAAAACTAAACTGTTCTTATATTTGGTTGTGTCTGGTTTATTTGTTACTAGGCCCTTCACTTTCGTACATATATATATATATATATATACACACATCTAGATATGTGTATATACATATAAACATATATATACATATGCACATATATATACATATACACACATATATACATATACATACACACGTACACATATACTTTATATATATATATATATATACATATATATATATATATATATATATATATATATATTTGTATATGAAGACACGAAATGCAGTCGAAGTTTATTTCAGACTAGTTTCGCCCAATAAGGCCTCTTCGGAGAAATAATGTTATAAAGAGAAATAAGGTAAATATATATAGTAACAGGGGACACCACTGTGAGGAGCTTCGGAGATCTCAATCAGGGTCACGTCCGCTTAGGTGATTTTTTGTCACCGAAGCATCCTTGATCATGATTGAACTCTACGAAGCTCCTCACAGTGTCCATTGTTACTATATATATTTACCTTATTTCTCTTTATAACATAATTTCTCCGAAGAGACCTTATTGGGCGAAACTGGTCCGAAATAAACTTGGACTAATTCGTGTTTTCATCACCCAACTTTCTCACTTGTCAAAATGCCTCAAAATATATATACATATATATATATATACATATATATATATATATATATATATACACATACATATATACATATTGTGGAAGCGATATATATATATATATATATATATATATATATGTGTGTGTGTGTGTGTGTGTGTGTGTGTGTGTATACAGAAGTAGTGATCTTTACAGAAAATGTCTATATAATTTATAATAAAAATTTCCACTTTCCGAAAAAAAAAGTATTGTAAAAAAACTCTACGTACTTTTCCCGTATTTTTTAACCGAGTACGCGTTGATTTTCAAATTAACATTTCCACATGTAAAGTCATTTACGACATATTTCCAGGCTTTGCTAGATTAAATGCACATTTACGACATGACATTATCCTACATACATTCAATGATTACGACATTTCATAATTCCCTAAGTACTTTCATAAACATGTTTACTTACAAAAAAGTAAATACTTTACCAGCACTTTTTCATAATATTTATGAATTTTTATTCATGTATTTCTATGGTATACACTTTATAGTATAAAACTATTTAAGTCGACGACTCCTGAAAAAATAAATTCATGTCTTCTTGATCGTTCTAAGCGGAGAGTTCCGCTTCACGTCTGATATTAAATGGAAACATTGACCTTTTCCACTTTTTCACGATAAATCGTATTTCTATTCTGGCTGTCGCCAGACGATTTTATTCAACCAATGGACACCCCCCTCCCCTCACCCCACATAGAGAATGGATGCTCAAAGCGACGGCACTGCTAAAAGTTGATGATATGGTTTAACGTCACAAACTGCCCCCTCCCCCCCTATCGGAAGGCTAGGACGGTACCCCTCACAGAGGACCTTGTGGCGTGGATTTAATTAATCATGCCCTTGGTTCAACTTGGCCGGTGGCAGGACTCGAACCGCCATCCCCTCGACCTTCGCCGCAAGTAACGACGCCCCGACCCGTCTGAACAAGAAATATGTGGTCAGAAATATTACACGAAACCTTTTAATTACTCCGTGGCTTTGGGTACACATAGTGTCCAGTATAGAGCAAACTCACAACTTTTGTTTAGACGTCATTAGGTTGTGGTCTGCAACCGACAAACTCAGGGATGGCGTTCATGAAAGTGTCGTCAACTACAAGACTCGTCTTTAAGTGTAAGGGACAAACATCTTTCAATAACTTCCTGATTCAGTACAACAACGAATCCGCCATTCTTTACAACTTACCTTCGTCCTTTTGTTAAAGTATTTTGAGGTTTATTATCATTCTGGAAGGAAAGGGTAACGAGATTTACGGAGTTGGCGAAGAAAGGAATCCTTATTCCCAAGAACCTGATGACGTCAGAGGATCCTCTGCCAAGACCCTTTCGACAGCATCTTCCTGAAGACACGATCAGATCGACACAAGAATGAAGTTCGAGAATTCTACCAATCAACGCTCTAGGTTACTCACGGAGCTATTTCCTGGTTCCCTTCCTGGAAGTACAGACACAACACCCACCGTCCAGCAAAAATATGCGGGGTGCCTCACGTTTTCCAATGTTGTGGTGACTGGAAAAGCAGTAAAGATACCTGGAACAGCATCGTTCCAGGATTTTCATTGAAACACTCCAGCCACAGCCGCGACGGCGACAAACTCTTCGAACGCCCATCGAACTAACACCAGAGAGTCTTGTTCGGCTCAAGGAAGGACACCATAGCAATGGAGTTAAAAGGTTACTGGCCAAAATGATATGCAGAGAGAGAGTGAGGTAGAAAGAGATAGACAGAGACAGACAGACAGACAGACATATAGGAAAGATGGGGAGGGGGAGGGGGGGGAGGGACCACGGTTTTCGACGTGGTTATTCACGGCACACTCCCGTGGATTGCAGTGACGGCCTGACAGTTAAAAATGCACCTGAACTATTCATGGGGCAGCGCCGTAAATAGCTACATCGATAAACCGTCCTGTGTGTGTGTGTGTGTGTGTGTGTGTGTGTGTGTGTGTATGCGTTTGTGTATTCGTGTGTGTGCATGCGTGCGTGCGTGTGTGTGCGCGCGTGTGTGTATGTGTGTGTGTGTACGGGTGCGCACGATCGTGCGAGAGAGAGAGAGAGAGAGAGAGAGAGAGAGAGAGAGAGAGAGAGAGAGAGAGAGAGAGGGATGGAGAGAAACACTAATTTTGTTTTACATGACCCTGTCTCCCCGGGTTGTGGCCTCTAGATATTTACGGTGACGCTATTATAGCCTGTTCAATTTAGCCTGACAGATTTATTAAAGATGAAATATTAGCAAATAAGTTAATACATCATATGCATCTATGCACGCACATATGTATGCATGTATGCATATACGCTAGTGTATGTATATATATATATATTATATATATATATATACACACATATATATACATATATACATGCATATATATATATATATATATATATATATATATATACACACACATATATATATATATATACATATTTAAATATATATATATGTATATATATATATATATATATATATATACACACACACATATATATATATATATATATACATATATGTATACATATATACACACACATATGCATACACACACACACATATATATCAAATCAGCCGTTCTAAGTCCACTGCTGAACAAAGGCCTCCTCCATATCATTCCATGATTCACACGACAGCGCTAAACTCTGCCACGTCACTCCTGCAAACTTCTCAATCTCGTCTCTCCACCTTCTGTCTGGTCTCCCTCTTCCACGCTTCCTACCTCGCGGCGTCCACTCAGTAACACACTTGCTCCATCGCTCTTCAGTTGTTCGCGCTAACGTACCTGCCCAACTCCACTTCCTCTCTTTCACCGCCTCCACAATATATTTCACTCTAGTCTGCTCCCTAACTCATCTTACTCTCTTTCGGTCTCTCGGCGTTATTTCCATCATTGATCTCTCCATTCTCCTCTGTGCCGTCCTTAGCTTTGTTTCCATCGCCTTCGTTAGTTTCCAAGTTTCACACCCGTAGATTATTGCTGGCAGAATGCATTGATTGTAAACTTTACGTTTCAAACATAAAGGTAGAGAACCTCTCAGCATTTTATTATACTTACCAAACACTTTCCAACCAATTGTAATACGTCTAAATAATTATACTCTTCAACTTCTTCAAGACTCTCACCATCGATTATATTCTCTTTAATTTGAACTTTCGTGTTGAACATTACTTTGGTTTTGCTCTTATTCATTTTTAAGCCTACTTTGAGACTTTCCTTGTTTAGATCACTCAGCATATCTTGCAAGTCTTCTGCTCTTTCTGAAATAAGAATAATGTCATCCGCAAATCTTAGGTGGTTCAAATATTCGCCATTAATCTTCAAACATTTTTCTTCCCAACTCAACCTTTTGAAAATCTCTTCCAAGCAAGCTGTAAATAATTTGGGTGAAATTGTACTTGCCGTACTCCTTTCTCGATTTTGATCTTTTTTGTATCTTTATGTAGTCGAATTATAGCGGTACCTTTCACATAAATCTTTTCTAAAACTCTAACGATCTGTTCGTTTGTATCCTGATTGCGTAGCGAGTTTAGTATTGCTATTTGTTCTACTGAGTCAAAGGCCTTCTCGTAATCTACAAAAGCTAAACACAGAGGTATATTGTATTCTGTCATTTTCTCAAATGGTCTAGAGTCGAGTATCCGCTCCGAAAGCCTGTCTGTTCTCTCGGTTGGTTTCCATCTAAAAGTTGACTTAGTCTATTTGTAAGGATCTTGAAGAATACTTTATATACATTTGATAGCAAGCTAATCGGTCGGTAGTTACTAAGGTCCTTCTGGTCTTTTTAATGAAGCAAAATAACTATAGCATTGCACCACGATTCAGGAACGCTTTCCTGACTTAAGCACTGGGTGTACAACTGAGCTAACTTATGAACTTCTTTCCCTGCGTCTTTCAACAGATCTATCGATATACCATCTTCCCCTGGTGCTCGTCCTCGTTTCATATTTTTAGAGCAAATTCTACTTCTTCCTTTGTAATCTCTGTTACACTACTAACGTCTACACATGAATTTACTGACTCAACTACGGTCTTCGACGAGTAAAGCTCTTGGTATAGCTCTTCTACTCTTTTTACCATTCTCTCTCAGCAGTTAATGATTTCTCCATTTTCATCTTTCAAACGAGAATTGACACCTTGACGTGGTGGATAGGCTTGAGAATCTTAATGATTACAAAAGCTATGTCGATAGAGAGGAAATCTCTGCAGGGTCACCCATATCGAACAGGTTTTGTAAGAAAGATCAGACAAAGAGCAGCTCACACAAACAGTCGCAGGACCCACTGCTAACTGGCACGTCCCTGATGGCAAACAGGGAAATTCCCCATAGATATATGGGGTACCGTCATAATGACGGCGTGGACCATTGGGCACCCTATAGATATATGGGGCTTCACCGAATATAATGAATAAGGTGACACCAGAGAAATATCTCACCAGAAACTAGTTGGCAGGGAGGTGAGATTACTGCCAAAAGCCTTTCATAGCAAACATGAACAACACAAACAAAACAAAACCGGGCGTTCCTGTTGGATCATCGTCTCCTAAAGGTCCAACCGCATTGCCTCATGTGCTTACGGGCAGTGTGCCACCGAATGTGAGTAAGCACTGTCCAAGCAGATCCAAGCCTTGGACATTAAACAGTATGAAGAAAATGAAGATCTATACCTACAACGTAAGAACTCTCTCAGAAGACCACAGGCTGGAGAGTTTAATGGAAGAACTAGACAACATCAAGTGGGACATCGTAGGACTGAGCGAAGTCCGAAGAACGGAAGAAAAGCTGATACAATTACAAGATACAATTACCACCTGTTCTACTATAGAGGTAAGGACAAAGAAAGATTTAGTGGAGTAGGATCCTTGATCAACCGAGAGATTGCTTGTAACGTAATCAAGTTCAGTAGTTTATCAGACAGGGTAGCTTGGATTGTGATTAGGCTGTGCAAAAGGTACATTCTAAAAACAGTTCAGGTTTATGCACCAACTTCACAGAGTTCAGACGATGAAATTGAATCCTTCTATGATGATTTAAGTCAGGTAATGGATCAAGAAAAAAGTACACGTTGGTAAAAGGAGACTTCAATGCTAAAGTGGGGAAGAAGATGGGAGATGAGTCGTGCATTGGGAAATTTGGAGTAGGTGAAAGAAATGACAGGCGAGATGTTAGTCTATTTTGCAGAAAACTACAACATGAGGATAATGAACGTGGAGAAGTCCAACTGGAACAACAAAGAACGAAGTAGACTTCATATTAGATGAGAGTAAGAGTATTAGCAATGTTACGGTGATAAATAAAGTCAACATAGGTAGTAACCATAGAATGGTAGGTTGCACAGCCAAATTCAATTTCAGAGTCGAGAGAAATAAACTAATTTTAAAAAAGAAAATAAGCCTTGCAAAGGTTAAGGATAATAAAAAGGAATTTCAGTTAGAAATTAAAAATAGATTCGAAGCTTTAAGAACTAACGAGGACACCGTCGAAGATATGAATTTGAATTTAGTGAATATCATTAGGGAATCGGCAGAGAAAGTAGAAAGTACAAAAAGTATTAGAGAAAACAAATATTCCAAAGCTACAAATGACCTAATTAAAAGAAGGAGGACCATGCAGATCAAAAGCAGGAGAGACAAAATAGAAAGAGTAGAACTAAACAAGCTTATCAACAAAAGGCAGAGATCAGAGAAAAGAAAGAAAAACATGGATGAAATAGAGGAAACTATTCGGAAAGGTAAAAGTATTAAAGTGACCTAGTGCAGACATGCTTTAGGAAGACAGCAAATGATATGTTTAAAAGATTATATATATATATATATATACATACATATAATATATATATATATATATCGGTGACCCCAAACTCCTTCCCCCCTTTCCTCCTCCTCCTCTCTTTCTCAGTAGGGGAATATACTCGTATAAAGTTCAGAGGATGTTTGCCGATTATTGGCAAGTTCTGTCAAGAACCTGGCAAAACATTCCCAAATGTCTTTTTCAGTTTGGAGGGGGAATCTGAACGACGTTTAGGTGAATTTCCACGCGAGTCAAGTCTCCCCGTTATTCAGCCAAACCTCCGGTAAAGCTGAGACGGGAGAAGCCCAAGAATTTTTGTAAACCTCACAAATTTTCAATATTCGGAACCCCAAGAATTTTTGTTAACCTTACATATTTTCAATATTCGGAACAAAACTTCCCTAAGTTTTTGAACTTCCTGGATACCAGAAACACTTCCCGAGGGTGTATTTTCCAGTGGCCGTCTTCTGTTTCCCCCGAAGCGAAAGCGATCGCCATGTTTGAGAAGAAACCTGAAAATGTGTTGTGGTACAAAGATTGTGAAGTTTCGGATGACGCTGCAGAGATTTTAGACGAAATGAAGAGGAGGATGTCGAGAACAATGGGGGTAATGAAGGAGGAGATTAATGTGGTGAATAAAAAAATCAGTGGCGAAGAAAGAAATCAGGAGTTTACTGAAGCCATACTAGCTTGTCAACAATATAATTACGGCTTCCCACGAAAACGACTATGGAACAACTTTGAACAGAAAACAACGCAGAAGTTGATGAACGACCGAACATCACAAACGTATGCTGTATGAGAGTAAAATGAACATATGGTACAAATGTAGTTTCTGGGTCAAACGAGGTTGGCGGTTGAAGAACAACCCCCTAAAAAAAAAAAAAAAAAAAAAAAAAAAAAAAAAAAAAAAAAATTGTATTTATATATATATGTGTGTGTGTGTGTACATATATACGTACATATATACATTTATACACATGAAAAATATTACAATAATAATGATATAATAAAAAAAAATCATATTAATGTCAAAGTACCACCAGGTGAATACACCGTATCATACACACTTAATCTAATTTAACCAAACTTCCGAACCAAGCCCACTTAGTATGTATATTATCTACTGATTTACGTCTGAAATATCGCACATCTCCTAATTTAGTCTATAAATTCAGTTCTCTCTCTTTTCTGGTAATGACCATCAGTACCGTTCAGCAAAATGTTTTAAATGTATTACCTCGGACACAACGTATATGTATATTTTGAAGTTCATCATTTAATATAGTATAGTATTCCTTATAGTACATATAATATAGTATAGTAATATATAAGATATAATATAGTAAGATATTCCATATAGTATTTATCTATGACAAGTTTTTTTCACAAAAATTTTTAATGCAACAATAGCAAAAGACACAAATACACATTTTTGGTTGTGTCATAGGTCGGTTTCGAGTGTCCTCAAATGTACCTGTGAAAATTGCAACATTTGCATACATTAGCCCAGGGCACACATTAAGGAGAATGTTTAAACTCGCAGAGTTTTAATTACACTTATTTGTGGCGATCAACTTTTATGCCAGGCGATAAAACTTGAGGAAACTTAACCCCGATATTGGCATAATTCCGTGAAAACTTGCAGAACAAGATTATCTTTGTTCTTTATTGGATTATGTCTATCTCAATAAAAAAAGACACACACAAACACACATTGTATGTGCATATGTACACACACACACACACACACACACACATATATATATATATATTATATACACGTATATAAAGTTGTGAATAACGTGATCACAGATATGGCAATACTGGCATGACAATTATTTTAAGACACTTCCCAACAGTTTCCAGCACTGAGAGCCCTGAACATTCACACTATCGCGATTTACTGTAACTGGCATCTGTATTACAAGCTACAAAGTCCTACGGACGCCTCTCCAGTACTTCCTAGTTAGTTACACAAGGCGGACTTGAAGTCAGAGATGATTAATTCTCCGAAATGAGATGAGAAGACTATCAGGGATTTGAAAATAACAAGGGGATCTCTGATAAGGTTTCCGCACGCTCCAGAGATGATCGTTGCTTCAAAGTCAGACTGCTGACGGATTGTGCTGAGTAGCGCCCTAGGTATTTTCACCTCATTTCCAGGGTGATACCCCACATCACCCTAATAGATGTCATGTAAATATTATGCATATGTATATATATATATATATATATATGTGTGTGTGTGTGTGTGTGTGTGTGTGTGTGTGTGTGTGTGTGTAATTCACCATGGTCTTGGACCACGTGTCGGACTCGTGATCGACAGCTACTACTCTCCCGGATGAGAGCTCTGAGCTCATGTATGACCGATCTGTGGGTAATGCTGTGACCTGACACACACACACAGCCAACTCCTTGCTCACGAGAGTTGGAGTAACGGCTCGCATTCAGCCCTGGGTGTGATTCGAACTCGGACCACTGGGTTAGCAGTTGCGAACGCTACCACTGCGCCGTCGAGCCGTGTGTGTGTTTGTGTGTGTGTGTGTGTGTGTGTGTGTGTACATACGGTGACCGCTACCATTCAGCTGAAAACAATAACGACCAGAATAAAACCCGTTACCTCGTCTCTATTAGATTTAATCTTGCTTTAATCTCCTCACTATAATTAATCGGTAACTGCTATCTTTCAGCTGAAGATAATATTGACCAGAATAAAACCAGTTACCTCGTCTCTGTTAGATTTAATCTTGCTTTAATCCCTCTCACTGCAATCGACACAGTCATCTAAACAATTGCATCACATTAACCCTAACAAAAGGGAGGAGGGGGAGGGAGGGAGTAGACTATATGGCGATTTTAGTTTCAAAACTCATATTCAGAACTATAATACCTCGCAGTCGCTTGGTTAGGATGAAATATATTTTGAGATTATCTTTGGAGTAAGGACAGTTACATCGATTTAGCCGAGAGTAAATATTTACGCTGTTTTTTTGTTTTTGTTTTTATCAACGCTCGCAAACATCCGTCACCCACGATTCTTAAGTCGACATGACGTCACCATAGGATAGAACACTACAGAAGATACTGGTTGATCGCATCACAGATAGTTAAGGACGTAAC
Source organism: Oratosquilla oratoria (assembly GCF_046742065.1). Classification (NCBI taxonomy): domain Eukaryota; kingdom Metazoa; phylum Arthropoda; class Malacostraca; order Stomatopoda; family Squillidae; genus Oratosquilla; species Oratosquilla oratoria. Next base: position 78,856,436 of record NC_134781.1, on the reverse strand, counting down.
TATTCACCCCATACTATACAACACATTAAGGATGGGTTCATTGTACACAATCATGCACGCCAACAACACAATATATATAAGAGATTTGTGAGAAAAACCCTTTCCATTCCTGTCGCTCTTCTGGGAGACTGGACTGATCAGCCAGTCTAGGAAACGACAACAACAACACGACGCTGCAGGGGTTGGAGTGAAGTTGTCTCAATTCATTCCTTAGCCACGTAGACTACTTTGCTAGATTTTGTCCTAACATCCGTCAGGTAATTTGATCAAACTTAAAGAACAGAAAACACAATAAGAAAGATAGAGAGAAATAGAGAAAGAAAAAACGAAAGAAAAAGAGAGAAGCCACAAATTGAAACGAAACAAAATAATTCTTGTGAGTTACTTGTGTCGTACTAACAAATTTATCTTCCAAGTAACGATTGACCAATCACAAACAAGCGATTCATCGACGACCTCCAGAACTCGGAGACGAAAAAAATAGAGTAGCCGACTATGGAGAGAGAGAGAGAGAGAGAGAGAGAGACATCGAATCTAGAAATACTTATAGATCAGAAACGCACGTAGTCAACCTAATCGGTTTTATTGAGGATAAAACCTCATTTTGAAGGAGTTTAGCCTATCCTGAATCCTCTTCAGCAATGATACAATTCACTCACGATTTTATTCAGCTGAGGGTGACACTCCTCCTCCTCCTCCCCCTTAACTCTTGTCCTATAAAAATCCCCAAGATTTGAGACTGCCGCTTGGCGATTTAATTCACCTGGAAGTAGGAACTCCTTGCCAAAGAGGTTGAAGATGAATACAGAAACATTACTGTCGATTCAACGAAAAAGAAAATGGAAACATGTCCCTCGAGTGGTGAGAGGGAGAGTTTGGAAAAACAAGAAGCAACTGAACGTATTACCAGGACATATTTGTCCCAAAACCATTCCAATATTTTCAAATACAGTTTCTTTTTTTAACTAGGCCGGTATTTATTAGATACCAAATTCCAATCCATACGTCTGTGGAAATCTTGGTGAACTGCACATGCCAAAGAAAGAAAAAGAAAAAGAAAGAAAAAGATAAAAAAAATCAGCTGTCTCACAATATCATTGAATGCATCACAAAAAATACGTGTGTGAATATATATATATATATATGTGTGTGTGTGTGTGTGTGTGTGTGTGTGTGTGTGTGTGCAACAGTAATCACATAACACACGTGAATAAAGATATATTGCTGAAACCACGAGGAAATCGAAGATCGGAACACTAAACGTTTTCGTCTATAAGACATCTTCAGAGTATGGAGGTACTCCGAAGATGTCTTAAATAGACGAAAACGTTTAGTATTCCGATCTTTGATTTCCTCGTGGTTTCAGCAATATATATATATATATATATATATATATATATATATATATATATGTGTGTGTGTGTGTGTGTGTGTGTGTGTGTATGTGTGTGTGTGTGTGTGTGTGTGTGTGTGTGTGTGTTGTACACACTGAATGGTCCCCAGTACATAGGTTTTTCATCTTTTCAACCACATTAATTTTCATTTTAATTCCGTACCATCACGGTCGAGACTGAAAAGAAGCTCGATGGAAGCATATACAGAAACTGGTACGTAGTCAAGCTATGGACTCGAACCAAGCTGGGACATAACAAATGAACAGTGATATAATCCACTGCGCCATCAAGAGAGATACAAGTTGAGCACAATTTCTTATAATTGTATGCTCGAGTTACAAACACACGAATTTTAGGTTCAACTTAACCTCCGCCATGATAGTGCAATTGGTAGTATGTACAAGTGGAAAAGTATTATACACACACTGAATGGTCCCCATACACACACACACACACATATATATATATATATACTGTATATGCATATACAAAAATACACACACACGCATATATACATATATATATATGTGTGTGTGTGTTTGTGTGAAACATGTATGAGAAAGAATAATGAACACCTTTCTATTAACAGTTTCTAGGAAACAAGATTAAGTAAAACCAGGTTACTGGGTGGATCAATAATAATTAATTACATTTGACAAGATCAGAATACGAGTCCCAGTTATAGAGGAATAACCTTCAGCATTCGCGGGCGCGCACACACTCACACGCACCACAAAAAAAAAAAAAAAAAAAAAAAATGACAATCATTTCTTGCCACAAGAGATAACATTTTTTTTTTTTTTTAATTCATCCAATAAACCTTATCTGTGTAAGGAACAAGGAAGATGGATCGGAGGTCTGCCTGAGGGCTTGAAAGAAATGCTCCCCTGGTAGTGAGGAGAAGGGTGAGCGCGGCTTTAATCTCTCACAAAATTTCTTTCTACTGACTGACCCACTTATACCCTACCAGTGCACAATCCAATTCAATTATCATTACATCTATTTTATATTCTTTTCTATTTAACTTTGATTTCATTTCATGTTGTTCGGTCTTATTCTATTTCATCATATCTCATTCTTTTTTTATTCTTTTTATTTACTCATCTGTATGTTTCTTCTTACATCTTCGCAAGTCTTCAGTAATTGGTTTTAATGTCTTATGTACTGATGGAGACTTGTTGTTCCATTCTGCATATGGCAGCCGTGATCATAGACACAGTAGGATTAGCTTGGGACCAATAAAGAGGTCCTTTCCTCTTCCTTTTCCTCCCTTCCTCCTCTTCCCTGCTCTTCCCTTCCCTCCTCGCTCTTCTTCTTCTTCTTCCCCCTCCTCCCCTTCTCTTCCCTTCTTTCTTCCCCTTCTCTCCTCCCTCTTCTTCTTCCTCCCCCTCCCCTTCCTCCTCCTGCTTTATGTTGGCTAATTCTCTACTGCCTTTACACAACAAAGCAAACAGTTGTTTTCTATCCGCACTCCCAGCCCCCACAGACCTAATCCACAACTGCCACGAGTCCGAACCTGGGCCTCGCATGACTAACGTAACCGGCAATGGTCCTCCTACCGCACCAAAGACCTCCAGAAAGAAGAGCTGGACTGCTCGACGTAGGAGCTGTCTCCGGTTGTCAGCTCTCCTTGCATAAAGGAGTCAAGAAACGGTACAAGTTAACGAAGAAACCTCATACCCGGTCACAGGACACCGAATGCCAGCCGCTCAAGGTTGCACCCCGGGGTTGGTGGCGAGTCAGAGCGGACTCTGGAGACAGCTGGCTGGGGGGGTGGGGTGGAGATGGTTCTATTCAACGTCCCTCCCTGGGGAGTACTTAAGCCACCCATCGCTGGGGCCCTTGCCCATTACCCCCCCACTCCCCGATGTGGAGGGTAGAGGCGGGGAGGTCAGTTTCCCCACTGTTTGCACCTACGGGGCGACTTTTCCTTGACGATGTGCGGAATCCCCCCCACCCCCAGGTTCCAATATGACGCAGACTGAAAAATGTTCTACCACAAAAAAAAAAAAAAAAAAAAAAAAAAAAAGAGAGAGAGAGAGAGAGAGAAACTTTACAGAGCGTTCCTCGGCAATGGAAATCAATATAACGTCCCCTGTTGCCCCGGCAGGATTGGTGGGCGCGCGTGAGGCGCAATTGATAATTATAATTAACACAGAAAGAGAGAAAAAGAGAAAAAGAGAGAGAGGGCGAGGGAGAGAGGGGAAGGAGAGAAAGACGGAGAGGGGCAGAGAGAGGGGGAAGGAGGGGAGAGAAAGAGTGAGAGGGAGAGGGAGAGATAGAGAGATAAGGAGGAGAAGGGGAGGGGAGAGGAAGAGGAGAAGGGGGAAGGAAAGAGAAAGAGAGAGAGAGAGGGAGAGAGGAGGAGATAGGGGGAAGGAGAGGAGAGAAAGAGTGACAGGGAGAGGGAGAGATAGGGAGGAGGAGGAGGGGAGGTGAAGAGAAAGAGTGAGGGGTGGATGAGTGGAGGGGTGGATGAGTGGAGAGGTGGATGAGAGGAGGGGTGGATGAGTGGAGGGGTGGATGAGAGGAGGGGTGGATGAGTGGAGGGGTGGATGAGAGGAGGGGCGGATGGGGGACGGGGGTAAAGAAAGGAATAGGGAGAGATAGAGGGGGGGGAGGTGAGGGGGAAATGTCCATTATCTATCGGCACGAAGAAAGCCCGACTTGTACCGCGACGTTTGTTAAAATTTCGGAGAGAGAGAGAGAGAGAGAGAGCGAGAGCGACGGAGTGGACGAGACAGGCGGACGGGTGGGACACCTTTCAGTGGTTATAAGTATTCGATTCTACATTGCGGGACGGGACGGGGACGGATACGGATACGGGGACGGGACGGGAAAGGGAGAAGGAGGGGAGGAAGGAAAGAGGAGGAAGAGGAGTGGAGGAGGTGAGGATAAAGTGAGGAAGGGAGAGGGAGAAGATGGGGAGGAGGAGGGGAGGGAGTAGAGGGAAGGAAGAGAAGTGGAGATGAGAAAGTGAGGAGGAGGGGAGAAGGAGAAGGGGAGGAGAGGATATGGGGAGGGGGTGGGGAAGGATGTGGGAGAGAAAGTGGGGTAGGAGGGGAGAAGGAGAAGGGGAGGAGAGGAGAGAAGGTGGGGGAGGTGGTGGGGAAGGATGTGGGGGAGGTGAGGAGAGAGTGAGGAGGACGGGAGAAGGGGAAGGGAGGAGAGGAGATGTGGGGAGGAGGAAGGGAGGAGGGGGAGGGGAGGGAGAGGAGTGGAGGAGTGAAGGAGGTGAGGCCTAAGTGAGGAGGAGGGTAGAAGGAGAAGGGAGGGAATGAGGAGGAGAGTAGGAGAGGGGGTGAAGGGGAGGAGGAGGGGAGGAAGAGGAGTGGAGGAGGTGAGGAGAAAGTGAGGCGAGAAGAAGGTGAGGAAGAGGAGGAGGAGGTGAGGAGTGAGTGGGGAAGAGGTAAGGGAAGCTGTGGTGTTACAAATGTCTCAAGTGACGTGCGCGCGCGCACACAAAACCTCGCAAGATCTACTTCCTCATTCTCGTTTAGTCTTTCAGGCAACTCACCGTCAAATAATAATTCAACTGCGTCATTTTCTCTTAACGTTCTTGAGTCAATTCTGCATCAACGAATGACGTCACACTTCGGAAGGGATTTTTTGTTTTTGTCACTTTTCATGTGAAGATCCGACACCCATTCAAGTTAATCGCCTTTATGGCGGTAAAATCTTTCTTAAATCCAACATGGCGGAATTGTCACCTTTTCGTCAAATAACAAGGACACGATTTGTCATTTAACTTCGTTCGGAAGATTGTCAATAATCAACATAAAAGTAAAACATAACTACCGTGGAAAAGCCCATCAGACGACAAAGTTATCAATACGCCCCATAGCAACATGACGATATATTCAGAATCGAATGAATAAACTAAAACGCTATAAAGTTTCACAAATTAAAGTAAATATGAATGTTGGGACATTGTGACAAGTTGATGAAGGTGGAAAAAGAAGTCACGGGTCTAGTTCCGAGTTTATTCCTGACCGGTTTCGATCTATGATTCTTCAGCATAGAGCTCTATGCTCTGAAGAAGCATAGAGCGAAACCGGTTAGGAATAAACTCAGAACTAGACCCGTGATTTCTTTTTCCACCTTCACAAATATGAATCTCAAAGTAAGCAGTCAAATAATTAACTATAACTTGTACATGTAGCCATGTCAAAGGTTTTTTCACTTACTCTGGTCAGCCTGAGAATGACAGCCGTGACGACCCAAACTCTGCTTACTTATTCACATTCAATTACCAACACAATCACATTCTTGAGCACCAAGGCTGGTGTCAATTCATTTGTCAAGTTGTTCAATTCCAATTCCCAGGAAAATCTGAATTAATCAATTAAAATGCAATCTATTTTTATTCAAATAAATCTAAATTCAATGCACAAGCTTCTCAATTCCAATTAATTCAATTCTTTATGGTCGAAATTTCGTTTGATATATATATTTTTCAATTTAAAATGGATTTAAATCTACCTAGCATCATCACTGTAACAAAGAGAAATAAAAACGTGCTTTCACATTAATCTTTATTACAAAAATGCTCTACCACACAAACCAATCAGATTCTTTATCAAGCCAGAGTTTCGATTGCTTTATTCTTTATCGCAATAAACACAACAAGAACGAATCCAAATTACTGAGGACTACATCTGATATATATATATACACATACATACATACACATGTATACATATCACTGACAACCCGCTTTCGGAGAAGAATAAGCGAAAGTATAAAGAGCTGTATATTTCGATCACTAACTGTGATCCTCTTCAGCAGATCTGCTGAAGAGGATCACAATTAGTGATCGAAATATACAGATATTTATACTTTCGCTTATTCTTCTCCGAAAGTGGGTTAACAGTATTATTTTACTAATGTGCTACGACATAGCTTTGTTATGTCCAAGTCACAGAGGACCACATCTGAATATATATATATAATATACACACATATATATAATAAAATTTATGTATTATTTACCTGGGTATTTTATACTGCAATTTCATTATTGTAAAATAACCAAGGCGAATTTTTTTTTATCAGTTCAGCCATCAGTTCATATTAGTTTTATAAATTCCAATTCAATTGACTCAGTTTTTTATGTTTTCCTCAATTCTGATTCATAATTTTATCAATTCGAATTCATTTCCAATTCAATTTATAATCGACTCCAGCAGTTTTGACAAAAGATACACGCAGGATGATATAGGGATATATAGATGATATATAGCTAGGTCCGCTAGCTGCAAGAAACAGCAATTCATAACACTGTTTCCTGTTCGTATTTATCTGGGCGCACTGTAAACAAAAGACCAGTTCCATGTATCATCTTCCTTTAAGGTCATACATGTTTAACTACTGCAATACTTTGCACACAAACCAGTCGGCTTTTTATTTTCATTTTACCCATAGATCAAAACTATATTCATGACGTCATCTTTTGAAATAAACACCGTATTGATTGCATTGGGGTTTTCAATTACGTCGATTCGGAACAGTCGAGCAGCGCTCATGTATGATCAGATACTTTTCTCGCCTCAAATAAGGATGTTGATCACTTAACTTCCACAACCTGCTTACCTTTTCATGTCACTTCTTAACCTTCTCTCTGATAGTGGTGTGATATTAGCCCCAATATACATATAAACTTGTATGTATACATATACACATACAAACACACACACACACATATATATATATATATATAATATATATATATATATATATTCATATATATACATACAGGGTTGTGGAGTCGGAACGCAAAACATCCGACTCTTCATGTAATTAACTGATTATGGCCTACATATTTTATAAAGCCTATACAACACACATACGCTCCAATCTTGAGTAGACTTATATCATTATAACTGGTTTATATCAAAGAATAAAGATATATGTTATAATGTGGCTTTCCTAAGTTTGACCTCTTCATTAATACTTCATAACTGAAGTTGAGACATAATTTTTGAAAGGATATTGAAGAAAATTCAGTAAAAAAAAAAAAAAATCTATAATGTAAGACATACAAACCTGATAATGAAAAAATATAATGTAAGACTTTTTTTACATATATAGTTTTGCAGATAAAAAAAAATTCTAAAAGAAGTTTCGGCAAATTTCTTGAAAGGAAACAGTAAATATAGAGAATATAATAATAATAATAAAAAATCTATAATGTAAGACTTTTTACATATATAGCTTTTTCTATAAAAAAATAGACATCCTATAATTATTTTTTTTTCATTACAGCCATAATCAAAAGTTACAACTAAAAATATCTTTATGTTTTATTAAAGAAATCATGGATGCCCTAAGAAATGAAAATAAAGTTCAATTGTAGTTAAAGTTCTTCTTACATGAACTAATACATTGTTCTTAAAAATAGAATGGCTTCTGCTATATCCTCTTTCATAGAAGCTCTTAAATCAGACTTAATTATTTTTAGAACAGAAAACAGTCTTTCAACACTGACTTGGGTGGGTGGCACTGCTGTTACAATGCTTGCTACATCCCGAATTATCTCTGGGTAGAGAGAAATGGCTTCCTTTACAGTTAGTTTTGATACCCGGTCATACTGCCCTTCCTCTTTTAACGCATTGAGAACATCTTGCTGAAATTTTCTTCATTGAAGATATACTGGTGTTAATGTTGCTTGTATATTTAATCACTGACGTTTCACTTTTGAATGCTCCATTTTGTCCAGAACAGCTTCAAAGTCTAAATCTTCTTCATTTGATTCTGAAGAGGTTCCTTCTAAGTTACTGATGCTGCAAGCATCTTTTTTAGCCTCAGCTTCAGGTAATCTCTGTGGTCCTTTCGTGTGATATGCTATTTCACAAAGTGCCTGTTTTCCTTTGAAAGTTTGGTCATTATTTAGCAAAATTCGGTTCATTGGATTGATGTAAATAGCAGCTAACAGGATTTTATAAAATTATTTTTTTTTTATATAATCTACTTATAAGGACTGTGCACTGCATAACTCTACAGACTAAACGAAGGCCTTATAAAGAGTAAATTTAACTGGAGTCGGAGTCAGTACATTTTTACCGACTCCGACTCCAGTGACACTGTAATTGCTTCCGACTCCGACTCCACAGCCCTGGTATATATATATATATATATATATATATATATATATATATATATATTACACACACACAATTGAACCTCGGATAACGAACACCCCCATTTAATGAACAAATTATTTAACGAACAAGTTTTGTAATATATATATATATATATATATATATATATATATATATATATATATATATATATATATATATATATATATTTCTTGGGCACAGGTTTTCTCTCAGACAATTCTGATTAAAATCAACTGCACTGGATGATTTGATGATTTTAAAGTAGGAATTCTTGATCTTTTGAAGACCTTCTTGGTATCTGTAGAGAGGGACTGGATGAAACTATTCATTTCTCTTTGATGAGTGGCATAGCTCACTTTTAGTGCTGTTGTATGCCGACTTGATTATTTATCTTCTAGTAACCAGTGCAGTTGATTTTAATCAGAATATATATATATATATATATATATATATATATATATATATATATATATATATATATATATATATATATATATATATATATATATATATTATCGAACGATCCTTGGGGGGCACGAACATACGTAAGCGCCTGTACACATAATCCCACCAGCTCAGTAGTGCTTTGGAGAGTTTGTCCTAACGATTTCTGTTATCAAAAGTTTCTGTTTAAGAACGGAGTCACGGAACAGATTAAGGTCGTTATGTGAGGTCCCATTGTATATTCGTATATATATATATATATATATATATATATATATATATATATATATATATATATAATATATATATATGTATATATATATATATATAAACACACACACATATATATTGCAAAAAATAATCGCAATAACGCGTGACTAAATAATAATGCAGAAACCACAGGGGAAATAAAGTCGGAATACTAAACGTTTTCGTCTATTACGACATCCTCAGTGTGTTTAGTATTCCGACTTTATTTTCCCTGTGGTTTCTGCAACATATATATATAAATATATATACACATACATACACCTGGCTTGGATGGGTATCATACAGTGTCTAAAAAAGGGAAGTACAGTGCTGGTGGACTGGCTGATGTGGTTGTTTAATATTTATCTAAAAGTGGATAGAGTGCCTGTATAGTTCCGCTTTTTAAGGGAAAAGGGGGGACAAGTGTGAGTGTAGTGGTTTCAGAGGGTTTTGTTGAGTGTAGTTGGGAAGGCTTATGGGAGGATTTGACTTAGAGGATTAGGAGAGGAGCAGGGGGAGTAATTGGTGAGGAACAGTGTGGGTTTAGGAGAAGTAGGGGTTGTGTGGATCTGATTTTTGTAGTAAGGCAGATATGTAAAAAGCTTTAGGAAAAGGTAAGGATATTTTTGGGGCTTTTATGAATTTTGAAAAGGCTGTTAAGAGCAGTCAAGAGTTTTTACGAGAGTAGTAGAGCCTGTGTTAGAATTAGAAATGGAGAGAGTAAGTGATTTCAGGTAAAAGTGGGACTTCGCCAGAGATATGTTATGTCGCCTTGGCTGCTCAATATATACATGGATGGGGTGGTGCTAGAGGTAAACGCAAGGGTAATGGGTCGGGGATTGGAGATGGTTAAAGGAAATGGAGAAAAATAGAAATAAGCCAGTTGTGTTTGATGACGAAACTGTGCTTGTAGCAGGATCAGAGGAGGGATTGAGGAAGCTAGTGACGGAGTTTAAGGTGTGCGAAAAAAAGAAAGTTGAAGATAAAAGTGGGTAAATGGTGATGTGATGTACTGGGGGAGAATATGGCGGCAAATTGAAAATGGAGGAAATGGATAGCTTTAGATACTTTGAGGCGAATGTGACGAGAAAGGAAGGAGTGAAAGTGGAGGTAGAATGTAGATTGAGAGAAGGAAGTAAATGCATTGGGGGATTAAAATGTGTAATGAGAATTAGACATCTGGAAATGGATGCCAAGAGGAAATTGTATGAAGGAGTGATTATGCCGACAGCACTGTTTGAGGCATAAACGCGGAACATAAAAGAGGAAGAGAGGAGGAGTTTAAATGTGTTTGAGATGAAATGCATGAGAAATATGGTAGGGGTTACTAGGCTGGACAGAGTGAGAAACGAGGTGAGGAGGAGAGCTGGGGTGGAAAGGGAGTTGGGAGATAGGGTTAATGAAAGAGTATTGGGATGACTTGGACACATGGAAAGAATGAGTGAAGAAAGATTAGTAAAAGAAGTGTGGAAGGTAGAGGTGAAGGGACTGAACATGAGGGGGCGACCAAGGATGAGATGGATGAATAAACATAAGAACATAAGAATGAAGGAGACTGCAAGAGACCATAAGGCCTACACTAGGCAGCTCCGTATCCATCACCACCTGTCATCCCCGTCCATAAAGTTGTCTAATCATTTCTTAAAACAACTGATAGTTTCAGCGCTTACTACATGGTTACTAAGTTTATTCCATTCGTCGACCACCCTATTAGTAAACCAATTCTTGCCTATTTCCTTTTTAAATCTAAATTTGTCCAGTTTATAATCATTACAGCGAGAAAGGGGCAGAGAGAAAGAGGGAAATGCCTGTTGAGGAAGGACGGGAGAAGACAGAAGATAAGGGTAAGTGGAGAATGGTTGTGTATGGATGATGCTGTGATATATGGAAGAGAGTAGGGGGACGAGGGAGCGTGTGTGAATGATGTTTTGACACAGCCCGAAGGAATTTCTCCCAGTCTTCTCTTTTTCTGCAAGAAGACACGGAAAGGGGGTGTTACTGATTAAATAAAGCGGTCTTGCTGTGGATGTGCTGTGTCTTGCTACATTGCTTCTGCCCCAGGGCAGTGGGCGAGATGCAGGGATGACCTGTTATCCAGGAGGAGCCAATAAAAGAGGGAGGGAGGGGCGGTGAATGGGAGTGGAGTATGTGGGGATGGAATGGGTGGGAGTGGATTTATGCCTTTGACTTTGGCTATCTCCCTGGTAAGGGGGAAAAAGCTGTTGGTATATGTATGTGTGTGTATATATATATTATATATATACATATATATATATATATATATATATATATATATGCATATATATATATATATATATATATTATATATATACATATATATATATATATATATATATATTATGGGTTAGGCAACCTAGCCCATCGTATGTTAATCTCTGAAAGTGGGTTATAAAGACTAATCTCTTCTAAGGTTCTTGGACTCGACGACAACCTTGTTATCCCTAAACGCTTGACGGCGCCTTAATCTCCTCGTTCTATATTGCAAACATGCCTGACGATTAATCTTATTCTGAAATATTACACGGATGAAACAAGTCTTTTGTGGTGTCATCCATTAGGAGCTGAATCCACTGAAAGACATCCAGGGAACTTTGTCATCCATTTGTATACCGGTATTCAATCGAGGTACATCAACCCCAACCTCATCTATCCACCAAACTCTTTCCATCAAGGTCCCACTTACGTCATTCTTGCTACCGCCAAGCAATTTCATTCATCTCTGTGGCGCCCCATCACCAGGCCCTGTTCACACTAGCGGTTGCACCCGCGGCGGTTTAATTACAATGTAAATCATTGGAGACGATCACACACAACCGAGCAGTTTTTCCTTGATTACGTGATACCGCAGCGGTTCCAACCGCTAGTGTGAACAGGGGGCTTAACTTAGGGTTTAGCTTGCATGACCTACTGTACATGGAACATCCCTAGGATTTCTCGAGCTGGCTTATTAGATGGTAAATGTCTTACGTGGGGGAAACCCTTTGAGCACAACATTTTTTTCATTTCATTCCTTAGGTAAGACATGATTAGCTGTTTCACGTCATCTCCTTTTTCTTAGTAAATACACATATCCTTTTCATGAGTTTAAGCAATTAGCCCTTTGAAGTTCGAGTTCGAATCGTGTATATTCTGTCTGTCGCCAGGCGATTTCTTTCATCTCTGGGAGAGCTTTCTACTCCAGAGGCAGCAATGTAAGACGTTCTGGGTTTTGAGGTTGTTTCTTCCAAGGGCTTTCAAACATCCCCGTTGCGGTGCGGTATGGCAGTATTTGATTGGATTGGGTTATGTTTGGGTTATACTGGGTTAGGTCGGATTGGGGTAGGTCAGGTCTGGTTAGGTTGGGTAGGATTAGATTAGGTTAGGTTAGTCAGGTTAAGTTAGGTCAGGTTGGGTCAGGTCGGGTTAGGTTTGGTTAGACCAAGGTTAAATTAGGTTATGAGAGCTTCCATTTTAGATCAAGGTTGGGCTACGTTGTTAAGTTAATCTGGGTTAAGTCGAAAGGTGGGCACATTAGAGTTAATTAACTGACGCTCGAAAAACCTTAATCGCAATTAGTAATTACTTTAATGCACTCCTTTCCAGAATTGTAGAATATCAAATAGTAATAAGTAATTTTCTCAACATACTGACATAAAACTAATGGTCAAGGAAAATAATAGATAAATAAATTATAATTACTAATGAAAAAATAAACAAAGATAAATAAAATACAATTGATATTGAAAAATAAACAAAATAGATGGGTGAATAAACTAAAATGGTGAAAGAGACAAAATAGATGAAAAAATAAAATAAAATTAATAGTAAAAAACAACAACAAAATAATTGGATAAATGAATCAGAACTAATAATGAAGAATAGACATATCAAATACGAATTTCCAAACCGAAACATTCTCAACATCTGCTCGACCTTTTGGTCCATACCAGACACACTAGTCCTCAGAATGCAATCGATATCGATCGAGATCCTGTTTCGTCCAGTTTAACCCTACCCCCACCCCCCACCCCCACCTCAGTCTAATAAAATCGCCATACTCCACCTTGCTTAAGCAATTTCATTCACCTCAAGATTCAAGACTCGTCAAATTTTGTGAATTCGAAAACCCGGAAGACGACTTCGCCTGCAGTATTTAGTTCCATAATAATAACTCAACAACGAGTCTAATATTCGCATTCTAGGTTTAACTTCTCTTAATTCGCCGTTCAGCTTCTCAATATACGACACAAAGGTGATTTGACACTTGGAAATTCGAAAAAGTAAAAGATTATCAACAAAGTCGTTTCCACTCAAACAAACTCACTTGAGTCGCGTGACAGGGGCTTTAGAGAAACCTTTGGGCTTCCAATGGCGACCTCTGGAAACATTTCCCTTTCAAAGTTCCTTCCCCCAACCACCCACACAAGGAGTACCTCCTCACTCTCTCTCCCCCTCCCTTAGTTACCTTCCTCTGGCCTCTTACCTTTAGTGATGCGCTATGTACCCTTGTAAAAAAGAAAAGAAGAAGAAGAAGAAAAAAAAAAAAAACTGGCATTATATTTCTGTTTGTATCATCCCATTCCTCTATACAAACTCCCTCATCCCATCCCCATTCACCCCACTCCCTTCGTCAAGCCTTCGATTCATCGCTACGAAGTCTCCTCGAAGTTCTGAAGTGATCGCCCGAGGAGTTTTTCTTGCTTATATAAAAAAAAAAAAAAAAAAAAAAAAAAAATCATTGCTTCCCCTCGCTTCCTTCCTGCTCCCTGGACAACGGCCCTTCCATCATCCCTTGGAATCCTGGGAAGGGTTTCCTACTTCTGGTAATATATGTATGTATGCATATATATAACAATATATATATATATATATATATATATATATATAGATTCAGGGGACTTAAGGGGGGGAATGGAAAGATAAACGGAGATAAAGACAGAGAGAGAGAGAGAGAGAGAGAGAGAGATACAGAGACTGAGAAAGAGAGACAGAGAGAGAAAATCGCAAAGCAAACCTACCTTCCTTCCTTCCTCCGATCCCCCTACGTATGGGCCTTAAAGGTGAGCTACCTGCAACTGTGTATATCCTTTGCGTGCGAGACCCATTCAGCGCTCTTTCCTTGCAAGCAAACCTTGCCTACCTTCCTCACCTTGATAACAATAACCTATTCTAGCTTTCGGTTTCGGATAAACGGGCGAAATTAGTTCTATGTACGTGCTGTAGCGCGTCTGATTTAATGTACATGCATATACTGTGTGTATATATATATATATATATATATATATATATAAGTGTGTGTGTGTGTGTGTGTGTGCGCGCGTGTGTGTGATTCACCACGGTCTTGCATCACGTGTAGGACACGTGATCGAAAGCCTATTACCCTCCCGGATGATAGCTAAACGAATAATTAAACGAATAAGCAAATAAACGAATAGTGTTCGAGGGAGATGAAGAAGTGGACCAAAGACCGAGTGAGGGTCGGGGGTGGTCCGTCGGTTAAAGCGATCGACTCGTTTCCTTAAACTCGAGGTTCGAATCCCCGTGGCCCCCTTCCTTTCCGGGTGGCACTTCCCCTTATATTGCTGTTGCCGCCAGGTTATTTCATTCACCCATCCCCATGGCCCCTGACTCCCTCCTCCTCCTCCTCGATCAAGAGATGATACCTAGTTATGGACCAAAAGGTCTCCTGTCGGCATACTCCGCCTTTGCAATTCATCAGTACCATTTCTTGCAAAGATTCGCTTTTATTATGCTTTTGTTCTCTTGAGTTAAATGAATAGTTTAAAGGTATTTCCTTGGATGCACTGGATCAATTTGATATCAATGCCCTCGAAGCAGGATCCTGCCGAACCCAAGCTGGAGTGAAATGGATTATAACTCCCTGCTGAAATTGGACCCGAGGTCCAATTTCTATTGCGGAAAATGGTCCCTACTCTAAATTGTACAACTCATTGTCATTAGTTGAGTTTAGGTTAGGTTGGATATTTCAATAAATAATACTTATAAATAAATGATGATGTATTATCTGTTTATAAATAAGAAAAAATAAAATTTTCTCGTATTCTGAATGGGGCGCCATTTCCCATAGGGCATCGAAAGGAGTAAACTTCGTTTGTGTATAGCTTTTAGCAACGTTTTCAGTTACCATTTCCGTTAAGAAAAACGTACATTACGTTGATGTATTATAATTTAAAAAATAAATCTTTAATTTTCTAATGCTATATCGCGTAGGTGTGCACTTCTAAAAAAAATACAGCGGAAAACGAATTCCAGGGCCCATGTTCTACTGTTGGTGGAGTACATTTTCTATCTCGCAAAACTTGTTCATCTCTTGCATTCTACCCCTGAATCCAATTGTGGGCTACCTGGCGAGTTCGCATCAAAGAACCCGGAAAACACCATAACTTGTTTAGATACAGTGTGAAGAGATGTTAAGCATTCTTGCGAGTGCAGATAAATTCTTTGCTGTTTATTTATGTAAAACCAATGATGGAATAATGAAATACGCCTCAAGGCTGAACCTACAATATGAGCTAGGAAATCATGTCTCCATTAGTGAAAATATTGAACATAAGAATAAATAAATAAAAAACAGATCATACGCCATACTTCCCCCCACCCCCACTCCCGCTTCCGTCCACTTCTCAAGCCATTTCCGTCACTGATTTGACAAGACACTTATTAACGGTATAATACTCGCAGCCATCATACGATTGATATTAAACTGACATTTGGATGCTTACCTTAGTAGAAGTAATTCTCTCTAGGCTTCGTTTTAAAAGCACTCAGGACACCAGTTTTCGCACACACATAAAAAAATCACAAATGTTTACTCTAAGCTACCACACTCAACAGAAAACAATTCAAAACTAAGTTGGCGCCCGCCCGATTCGTTTTGACGGAGAGCCCTGTGATTGGCTGAAGCTGGTCACGGGATTAAAAACAATTAGATCATTGGCTGAAGCGTTAATGTATTATTATCAGCGATCTTTATTATACAAAATCTACATATTTTACTAGGTTTAATGATATGTCCATATGATGGATTTATTTACAATAAGCTCGTAGCAATATCTTTGAGGTAGGTGCATTATACTACGCACGGTATTTACAATAACTGCAATTGTTCACATTCTCGTAACCCCATCCAATATAAACACAATACAAACATATTAAAACGATTAGTGATACAAACCTTCCTGAGAAATGATTAAATTATATTCAGTTTCTGAACAAAGGTACTTTTTTATTTCAAATTAGAAATTTCAATCAGTAGGATACAATGGATGCACATTATGCTTTCTCGTGATAAATATACTGTGCCATTGCATTGGCTTACGTCTCGTACCCCCACAATTTGGGCTCTAGGTATCTCAGATTAAAAACCACCGATGGTTCCTGTCTTCATAAAAGTGTGTAGATTGATTTGTATCCTGGACTATACTTTAAGAAAGTTGTATAATGTATTATGTGGTATACCATAATTTGGTCGTCTCCTTTTCTGCATGAGGGGACGGAGAGGGGGGGGGTCGCCGATTTAATGAAGCGGCCTTGCTGTGGATGTGCTGTGTCCTGCGACACAGCTTCTGATGCAGTGGAAAAGATGCAGGACTGACCCGTCATCCAGGAGGTGCCAAGATAAGAGGGAGGGAAGAGGGTAGACGGGAGTGGAGTATGTAGGGGATGGAATGGGTGAGAGTGGTTTCTATGCCTTTGTTTTTTGGCTACCTCCCGTGTAAGGGGGGAAGAATGCCTTTGGTATATGTATGTATGGTTAATAAAATAAAATAAAATTATTACATAACGCATCCGCAAGATCCCTCGCCTGAAGTTGTCACTATCAAACGAAAACCAAGATTATTTTCTTTAATTACAGGAGAAAAAACTGACTGACATAAATAATATTTTCTAGTTTTTTTTTCAAGAGGGTTGCATGTTCCCTAGACTTATTTCTTGAGCAAGGATAGATCCTTGCAAAAAATAGATAAATTTGTAAAACAAATACATTCCACTGTCAGGAACAGGCTTACCCAAATCTTTGATGTGCGCACGTACATGCGTTTATATGTATATACAGTACATATGTGTATGTATGTGCGTATGCATGTATGCATGCATGTATGTATGCATATGTATGTATGCATGAATGCATATATGTATGCATGTATGTATACATGTATGTATGTATGTATGTATGTATGCATGCTTGTATGCATGTATGTACGTATGTATGTATGTATGTATGCACGTATGTATTTAAATATGTATGTATGTATGTATATGTGTATGTATACATGTGTGTATGTATACATGTGTGTATCCATGTTTGTAAGTACATTTTTCGAGAACTGTTGAGACTTGGGATGTAGAATTAATGAAAATTAAATTATATCCACCAATAAACTTTATAACCAAATCTTCCTCCAGGACAAAAAATATGGAACATTGAAAAAATCGCCAAATATAATCTAATTACGATATATTTTTCTTTTCTTTGATGTTCTTGTTCCCTGTTTGAGAAGCTTTCATCTTATCAAAGACATTTATTTCCTAATTCAACGCTGGTCTGCAATTTCATCATTAAGTTTTCCTTCCATCTTGAAAGGTGACATTTATGTTGTCGTTTGAACGACAAGGTGACATGACGTGGTCGAATACTCCAACTGTGTGATTCCAGTCACGCCAAGGAGAGCCTGAGTCGTCTTCAGACGATAGTCATCTTTTGGAAATCCGTGTTGGGGTAAAATAAAACGTAAATATCGTCCTTATTTACAAATATTGACCTTGAGAAAGCAAGAAACTCGGAATATCCCCGATTGTTTTTTTTTTCTTAATCATCTTGTTATGTAATGACGAACGCCTATAATATCAAAACTAAATTTTTCTTTTCCCAAACAGTCAGTTGGTACCCCTGATTGTCTCGACTAAATGCAACGACATGGTTGGCAACCCTATGGATTAATCTCTCTCGAAACGAATGTTACAATGTTTTTATCTAATTGCCACCATGCTATTACATTCATTACCATAGCAACTCATCGCAATGGAGGTTAAAATTACCTTTGGCTTCCCCTCAATTGTATTTCATAGTCTGTTGAAAGACAGAATAAACATAAATTCGAGTGAAAGTGAAAGAGATAATCTTGTCCACACACACTTTTATTCTCTTGACAAGAAGGAAGAGCACTGATCTCATGGAAAGACTGGATCTAGCATCTTATTGTTGTCCGTCCGTAGAAAGTGAATCCCGCGCATTTTGATCGGCGCCATATTGCTGAAACCATTCGCGCATGTGATAGTACTGTAGGTTATGGCTCAAAACGGTACTGTGTGTTCTATTGGTTCCAACAAACGTAAGAGACACAAATTAGAGCAGGAGACGAATCGAAGTAATAGTGAAGGTAGCGAAGATGAAAAGTCAAAATTAAAAAGACAATTTCCACGCACTTTTCACTCAAAGTAGACTATAGTAGCATATTTAGTGACTAAAGTTTCATATGCCTCTGTACGCAGTTTGTCAAGCTAATATAAGGAAGGACTTTATCTAGACTTGACAATACTATTTATAAAGAAAATAGAGCTGGAAAGATATTCTGAACGAAATTGGCCTCTACGATATTTGCCCTCCCTGGAAAACAAGTTGTTTTCTCACATTCATAAACTAATCTTATGTATGCACAATACATAACGGGCAGCTCTATTATATGTTATGGTCCAATATATTACATCTTGATTGGAATATAGGCTTGCATACCTGTCAAATTTTGGGAATGATACAGACTTTCCTGTTTATTGCCCCCGTCGTTCCCCTGGCATTCGGGCCAATCTCATAACGGTTCACGATGCTACTCATGAACACCCGTCTTTTTCCATCCTGGAAAAACAGTAATTTGAGCGACTTTTTACCTAAACATATCGATGTAAACAATGTCTTGAGGTCTCAAAACTGGTCATGCGATTTTTTTTCTGTGGTTTCATTTTTTAAATAATAGATGCTCGATTCAGTCTTTCTTTGAGATCAGTGGCTAGATATTATGCCAGGTGGCGGTTAAAGGCGTTATCGCTCTGGGCTATTTTTTCTCCAACTTCTAATTAATTGGCCGTACCGCCCACATCCCAGAACCCTTTCTGCCGTAGAATCATCAGAGGGATCTATTTTATTTTCTCAACAATTTACATAGAATGTCATGTGATGTGCTGGAGGATTTTATTTTTATCCCTCCAGCATATCAAGTTTATTCTCGAAAGCTGTGGGCAGCAGATCTGCTCCAACATCCGAAGTAAAAAATAGCCCAGTGTGACGACTTTAGCTGTTCCCAAATCCGTTAACTGTGCTGTACGTATTTGGAGAGATAGGTTTGGCATTCACTGATTGAATTTATGTCAAAGTCCAGGCTTTCAGAGATGGTTATTATTTCACAAATTATTATTATTATTACTGATATTATTTGTTCCCGCTATCAGTGATAGAAAACTTCCTATAAAATTAATGAAGACATGGGTCTTAGATTAAAATGTTAATCTTTATAGTTTTTCGGAAAAGGAACACAGCTTGTTAATTAATGAGGATGAACCGAGCTACAAGGAAATTAATTAGAGAAATACATGTTCTATAGATGACAGAATGTTATCAGAGAAGAAAAGAAAGACAAAAGTAATACGAATAAATGAAAGGGAGAAAGAGACGCGGTTCATCTTGCAGTATACTGAACACTGACACAACCTCGCATGGATTTCAATAACCCTTGCTAGCAAACAAAATATCGTTTGGGATGTGTTTACAAATTTGTGACTCCGCTCGAAAATAAAAACAAGAATTGTATTAACTTTCCATCATAACTTTTTTGACCCAGTTTTTTCAACCCAGTTTGCAGTTGTTGTACATACACCTTTTGATCTGACAAAGCACCGGAGTTTAATTAATTATCATATCATTCATTCGAATTATTACATTATTGTAAGCATATTCGAATTTAACTATGGCCAGTGCTCTGTGCACTGGGTTAGCATGATATTATATTTTCATTCATATTTGAACGCAATTCCATCATGGCTGACATAAACGTTAGAGTTGGAAAAACAGTGCGAAACCCAACCTATCATGATTCTGAGTACAGATGGACAATTAATTTATATTCATGTCATGATGTTCCTATAAATGATTAATTTCAACATAGCATCAGTGAACAAATAACTCAAAGAGGCAATGGCAATCTTTTCTTCACTTTCATCAAAAGGAAATTAATTCATAGAATTTATTTCAAGCGTAAGCACGAAATGTATAGTAGCCAAGTTCCGACCCAACTCTTACTTGCATTGTTGCCACATGTTCTCCTTCCATCGTCCCATATACGAGTACTACATGAATGTAAATTCTGACAAATTATTATGTAAGCCATTAAGAAAGTAAGTGCAGGGGCGTACTTTATTCTCTTTGCACACACACACACACACACACACACACACACACACACACACACACACACACACACACACACACACACACACACACACACACACAAAGAATAGCTTCCCACACAGAGTAATAGATATCTGGAACAAACTGAATGAAAAAACATTGAGTGCAAAAAATATACAAGAATTTAAGGTTAAACTGGATGCTGTAAGATACAAAAGCGGGTCACTACGAGCATAGCTCTCTTCCTGTAAAATACAAATACAACTAGGTAAATACACACACACACACACACACACACATATATATATATATATATATATATATATATATATATATGTATATATATATATATATATATATATATGTATATATATATATACATGTGTGTGTGTGTGTGTGTGTCTGAAGAGAATAAAATTATATACATATACTACACGACAATCACCATAAAGCATCATACAGACCAAATCCTAAACCCCACCCCCATCTCCATCTCCCTCTCCAGATTCTGCCTCTCTCTGCCACTCCTTCACATTTTCTAACTCCACATACCTAATTCCCCATTGTCCGTACCATCCTTCCCGTTTTGTCCCATTCCGACATTTGTGGACGTAATCAATAACAAGAAATAACAATGCTGTACAACACGGCTATTCCTTAACTTACTGTTTTGTTTTTAATGCTTGTGGCAACATCTTTTCACTGTTATATTTTATACTTTTATAATTCTGTAGGCTGTATATTTTCAGCGTTCATGCTGCTATACCCAATAAACCGTATAATGATAATAATGATAATAATAATAATAATAGTAATAATAATAATAATAATAATAATAATAATAATAATAATAATAATAATAATAATAATAATAATAATAATAATGATATCATTATTATAATTATTACAAAGGATTACAAAGGCGGAGCATGCCGACAGGAGACCTTTTGATCCATATCTAGGTCGGATGAAAAAAAAAAAAAAAAAAAAAAAATCATATTAATAATAAATAAAAACTAT
The DNA here is from genome assembly GCF_046742065.1 of Oratosquilla oratoria. Lineage (NCBI taxonomy): Eukaryota > Metazoa > Arthropoda > Malacostraca > Stomatopoda > Squillidae > Oratosquilla > Oratosquilla oratoria. Next base: position 78,834,789 of record NC_134781.1, on the reverse strand, counting down.
AATAATGTAAATAACAAATAAAATACATAAATAAATGCATAGGTATAGTTAAAATAATAAACAAACAGGTAAATAGTAAATTATAATAAATTGACATATAACTAATAATAAATGAAAACCAGACAGACAAATTATAACAAAACAAAACAAAAACAAATGATATAACATAAATCATAATCATTACAGCATCTTACTTAGGTATTTATCTAAATGATTCTTAAAGCTTCGAACTGAACTACATTGCACTACCTGTGCAGGAAGTTTATTCCATTCATTAACTACACGGTTGGCAAAGTTGTTTCTACCTACTTCCAAATTGAATCTATTTCCGGACAGTTTATTATTATTATTACTATTATTATTATCATTATTATCATTATTATTATTATTGTTATTATTATTATTATTATTATTATCATTATCATTATTATTATCATTATTATTACAATCCTATTCCCAACACCAGCCCCATCTCCTACCACACACTCCCAAACACACGCAAGGACCTTGTCCCACCTCATCTGTAACCTAGTGCGTCCAACAAGAGTTCAAAAAACGCGTCGGGTAGTTCTTTACTCAGAAGAAGAAAAAAGGAAAAATTGGTCGGCTTGTTTTGCGTCGTCATTTCCCCCCGCGCACCATTAAGGGAGGGACGGTTGGGGGAATTTGGCGACAATGAATTCCCGTGAATGCAAAGCTGGTGGTGATCGTGAGGTAAAGAAATGTTAATGGATTAGATCCAGCAAGACTTTTATGGTTATAACACCAACCATCCCCCTCTTTTTCTTTTCTTCCTCTCTTCCCATCCTCCCTCCTCCTCTTCCTCCTTTCTCTACATGTCTGCCCACCACCCGTTTGCTCGCACGCTTGTTTGTTTGTTTGTGTGTGTGTGTGTTTCACCTTGGTCTTTGGATCACGTGTTGGTCTCGTGATCGACAGCTATTGCCCTCCCGAAAGAGAGCTTAGAGATCGTATGGCCGATCTATGGGTAATGCTGTGACCTTATATGCGCACACACACCCAACTCCCCGCCCACGTTATAGTTGGAGTAACAACCCGCAGCGAAGCGAGACTGAAATTAGTTCAGCCTTGGGCGTGGGTCGAACCGGGACCGCCGTACTGGTAGGCGAGAATTCTAACCATAGCTCCACGATGTATGTATTTACTTAGTTGTATTTCACGGGAAGAGGAGTTATGCTCGTGGTGTCCCGTCTTCATATCTCATTTTATCTAGACTGTTTTTAAATTCATGCATTGTTTTTGCACACACCACTTTCTCATCTAACTTGTTCCAAATGTCTATTACTGTGTGGGAAAGCTGTTCTTTTTTCAGATCTCTTCTATAACTGTCTTTCTTTATTTTCTTTCCGTGTCCTCTTGTATTTCTACTATCCATTTTATTAGATCCTCTCTATCAATAGTTTCTATGCCTTTCATGATTCTATAAATATTTATTAAGTCTTCTCTCTCTCTTCTTTGCTCTAATGTCTGTAGTTCAAGTTTTGCTAGTCTCTCTTTATATGATAGTCTGAGAGTGTTGGTGCCAATTTTGTAATTGCTCATTGTATTCTTTCAAGTTTTGTTATACGGTTTTTTTTTTTTTGTACTTGGTGACCACGTCGTCGCTGCATATTCAAATCTTGGTCATAACAAAGTGACTAGTATTTTCTTCACAATTTCTTCGTCCAGGGATGTAAATGCCACTTTGATTGTTCTTATTAAATTACAATTTTTTTTCCAAAAATTTTGTTTATATGTTTCTCAGGGGACATATTATTCATAATATTGACTCCCAGGTCCTTCTAATTTTTACTTTTTTATTTCTTCTTCTCCCAATTTATATGATCCCACTATTCTTTCTTTTTTTTGCTTCTTCCAAACTCCATTATACTACACTTCTTGATATTGAATTCCATCTCCCACTTCCTACTCCATTCCCATACTTTATTGAGATCACTCTGTAGCATGTATGTGTGTGTGTGTTTACCTAGTTGTATTACACGGGAAAGAAACTATGATCGTGTTGTCTTTGTATCTTTCACCATCAATTTTTCTTCTTAAAATCTTGAATAGCATTTACACACACTGTTTCTTTATCTAAGTTATTCCAGATATCCAGCACTGTGTGTGGGAAGCTATTCTTTTTCCGACCTCTTTTATAGTTATCTTTTTTGAGTTTGTGTGTAAAGTCGTGCGTGCTTGCGAGTAAAGGCGTGCACAGTTGCACTACATCAACGACACAACTAGTATTAGTTTGCTAACGAATATTCGAACGAGGTTATGATGCTGCCGTTTTGTCCGCGTATGCGATTCGATTCCACTATTCCCTCAGGGTATGCAATACCAGGAAGAGCCGAACAGCCGCAGTTGTGCGTCACCGCCGCTTAGGGACTTCATGTTCATCTCAATAAGTAGGTCAGTAGTATTTCATTGCATAACAAAATGAAATATCACTTATATGAACATAAAACCTCGGAAGAAGAGAAAAAAGAAGAGGAAGAAGAAGCAGAAGAAGAGAAGGTAGAAAAAGAAGAGGAGGAGGAGGAGGAAGAGGAAAAAAAAAAAAAAAAAAAAAAAAATGCTGCCTCGCTCCCGCCTGGAAAGTCGATCCTTTATGGTAGGTAGCGACTGGATGACCGACAGTATAATCAGTCTCTGTAGGACTTTTTCCTCTGACTATACTAACAATGCCTTCCCTTGTAAGGACCCCATGGAAGTCTCATGCAGATACAGATGGTGCGTGAAAACTGGCGCGCGAGATGACCAAGAATCCTCTAACACAGCGTTTCTCAACCTTTTTACCTTTGCGTAACCTTTAAAATAAATTGCATGTCTCAAGGAACCCCTGCGCAAAAAAAAACAAAAAAAACATAAACCATATCTTTCTCATTTTATTTGCATCGTAATAATAGGTTAAATAGAATGATGTCTATGTTACATTATTACAATAACCAAGAATATGTCGTGCGTGTTTGATTATATTACTTATATGAAATTAAATAAAAAATCAAAAGTGCATCAGCTTATCTCACTTCTCGCGGAACCCTTAGGGACCTTTTGCGGAACCTTAGGGTTCCGGGGAACCCTGGTTGAGAAACGCTGTTCTAATATATTAAGTAACAGGCATGGACAGTGCATTTAGTGGCCTTTCTGTATTGGGATAGGTCAGCAATATAGTTCGTCAGCCGCCTGGACATCTGAGGATCACTTCCACAGGATTTACTCTGCTCATTCAATCAAAATGCTTTCTTTGGGTTGATCTCCTTCGGGAAATTTATGCCGAATGAGGTAGAAACTGAGACTGACAGCATAATCGATGTTAAACCTATTCTTCCAAGTAACAATCAAAAAGTCTTCTAACGATAGTGGGTGAGGGCGGTGCGGGTGATGGTGACCTCTGGAAGCCCTTAATAACAGTCCACACATCAGACGTCGTAACCCATATGGTCATCCTGTCGTACATCACACCTCTGTAGCATCCTACACGACTGATCAGCCATATTCAGGATCTACTTTACCCACCCCACGTGGCGAAGGGTGTCCTAAATATAACCTCCCTAAACCTAACTTGGCGGGGGACCTGACGCCAGTAAAGTCGACCAAACGTGACATGAATAATAATAACCAAACAACAGGGAGGGAACAATGGCCCTCCTAAAACCAAGGCCCCTCTGCTACAATCGCACCCCCCACACCAGCAACACTTCCCCGTGACAAAGACACTGAGCAACAATTGACCAATCATCTAAAAACAAACCCCACATACATCCATGATTGTCTTGACATCAATGTAACCAACGTTTTGGAATGGCACTAGTACACCTAAGAACAGGATATTCCCACCTCATGACAGGAAATGACCCTCCCATTTCCTAATACAAGGATCCACTTACAATATGAAATATTACTAGATTGACCAGTTTAAACAACGCCCCTGCCAGTAGTGTCATTAGCAAACAACAACTGGTTCACCTCCCACTTCCCCCCACTCTCTCTAACCACCTCCAATCCCTTGGACATCACCCTCACATTCAACCTCCTGTACCACCTCATTCATGTACACATAGAAAACCCATAGCAACATAACAACCCTGGTGCAGTCCCACCTTCACATAAAACCATTTCCAACCCTAACATAAGCTCTATTACTCATCTATTACTGCTCTTAACAGCTTTCCCAGAACCCCATGTATCTGTAATGGCTCCCTGTCTACCCTGTCATAAGCCTTCTCCAATCCTTAAAGGACAAAAAAAAAAAAAAAAAAAAAAAAAAACTTACAAACCTCTTACCACAAATATCTTCTCAATACACAATATACACTTTCTAAACCCACACATTTCCTCACCAGATGTTAATCCCATAATCCAATCAATTAACACCCTCCCATATACCTTTCCAACTACACCTACCAAACTGATCCTTCTAAAACTATATTCTCATTTGTCCCCTTTTCCTTTGCAAAACATATATACACAAATTCTCCAGTCCTCGCTCCCTTCCTTTAGACACATCAAACCTCCTCACTAGCCAATCCACTGTAGCCATACCTTTTTCAGAAATTCCACCTGACACCCATCCAATCCTGATGCCTATTACCTGCTTCCATCATTTTAAATGCTCATTGTACTTCATCTTTACCTATACCCGTCATTTTCCTCTCCCATCACTTATTTTCTTAGCTCTTTCTACTGCCATAATTAATCCCTCATCATCTAACAACACTACCCACCTCCCCCTCACTGCATTCACTACATAAACATATCCAATTCCACTTTTCACTCTTTCCTCTTCACTTTTCCAAAACATCTTATTCTTTTCAAACATCTACACAGTATATATATATCCATGTTTTTGACTCTGCAACCTCCCTAATAAGGGGTAAGAAGACCTTGGTGTGTCATATATATATATATATATATAATATATATATATATATATATATATATATATATATATATATATATATATATATATATATATATATATATATACACACACACACACAAGGCAAAGGCATAAGAGGGTGTAGAATGAGTTTTCCAACCAGAACCCTAAGGTTTGGGTCTTTTAATGTGCATGAATGTGGTACAGATGAGAGTAAAAGGGAAGAGATAGGCAGTATATTTGTGGGAAGATGGATGTGTTGGCATTGAGTGAAACTAAGTTGAAAGGGAGGGGAGTGTTTGAGTTTGGGAACAGTTGGGAGGGTATCAAGAGTGAAGAGAGGATGAGGGAGAGAAGGGGTGGCTATACTAGTAAGCAAAAAGTTAGGTAAATGTGTGGTGCAGTGGAAGGAGGTTTCTTCACAGTTAACATGAAGATGAAACTGGGAAGGGAGATGTGGGTTTTTGTAAGTGCACATGGGCCTAGTAATGAGAAGTGTAGAGGAAAGGGAGTTTTTTTTTTATAGATTTGAATGAGTGGGAAGGGGGTTTAGCAAGAAATGTCCATGTAGTGGTATTGGGAGATCTTAATGCTAGGGTAGAAAATGGACCAATAGATAGTTAGGAACTGTGGAGTTCCAGGAAAAAATTGTAGTGGAGAGATAATGCTGGAGATATGTCTAGAGTTGATGATAGAGTGGATGATAGATAGGGCTTTAATGGATTATATAGTGGTAACCAGGATGAGTTTTGGATGTACATGTTCTATGAGGAGAGTGGGGGAATATTAGATAATTATTTGATGGAAGGTAAGTTGAGAATGGAGGATAGATAGAGAAATAAGAAAAGGACAGAAGGTAGTGAGGTGCTTAATTGAGAAAGAAAAGGAGTGGGAGGGAGTGAAATATAGAGTAGAACTAGGAGTGGAGGAGGAATGGGGATGGTTCAAGGAGGGAGTCACATGGTGTGCAAAGTTGGTGTGTGGAACAAGGAGGTTGGGAGGAAATAGAAGGAAGGGTAGCGAGTGGTGGGATGATGAAGCAAAGAAGGTTGTAGAAGAGAAGCAAACATTCACAGATTGGTTACAAAATAGGAGAGAATCATACAAGAGGTACAAAGAAAAGAGAAGTAAAGCATAAGATAGAGGAGGCAAAGAGGAGAGCAGATGTGAAATGGGATAAAAGTACGACAAATTTTTTTCAGTAATAAATAGATGTTTTGGAAGGAAATTAAGGGAGGAAAAGGAGGTGAATCAAGTAGAGAAGAAAAAGTAAAAGGTGCAGATGGAGAGATGATAATGAAAAAGATGGCAGTAAGAGGAAGATGGTCACTATTTTAGGGAGTTGCTAAATGTGAAGGAGGATAGGGAGGGAAAGGCAAGTGCAGTGAGAAGCACTACGAAAACAAGTGATGAATGAGGAAAATGGAGAATTAAGGAAAGATGAGGTGAAAGCAGTTATTAATCTGATGACAGCAGGTAAGGCACCTGGGTAGGATGGGTGTCATCCAGTGTCTAAAAAAGGGAGGCACAGTGATAGTGGACTGGCTGGTGAGGTTGCTTAATGTTTGTTTAAAAGAGGGTAGAGGGCCAGAGGACTGGAGGGGTGCATGTATAGTTCTACTTTATGAGAGAAAAGGGGAGAAGTATGAGTAGTAGTAGTTTCAGAGGGATCAGTTTGTCGAGTGTAGTTGGGAAGGCTTATGGGAGGGTTTTGAGAAGATTAGGAGAGAAACAGGAGTAATTGGTGATGAACAGTGGGTTTAGAACATGTAGGGGTTGCATGGATCAGATTTTTGTGGTAAGACATGAGAAAGCTTTAAGAAAAGTTAAGAATATTATTTTTGGCCTTTATGGATTTAGAGAAGGCTTATGACAGGGTAGACAGGAAGGCACTGTGGGAAGTATTGCAGATATATGGGACAGGAGGGAAGCTGTTAAGAGCAGTCAAGAATTTTTATCAGAGTAGTAGATCCTGTGTTAGAATTAGAAATGTAGTAGTTTGAGGTGAAAGTGAGACTTTGCCAAGGTGTTATGTCACCATGGCTGTTTAATTTATACATGGATGAGGTGGTGTGAGAGGTAAATGCATGGATAATGGGCTGGGGGTTGGAGATGGTTAAAGAAAATAGAGAAAAGTGGGAGATAAGCCAGTTGTTGTCTGACGGCGACACTGCTTGTAGGAGGATCAGAAGAGAGATTAAGTTAATGACCATTTGGGAATGTGTGTGAAAAAAGAAAGTTGAAGATAAATGTGGGTAAAAGTAAGGTGATGAGATGTACAAGGGGAGAATATGGCAGAAAATTAAGAGCAAGTATTAATGTGCTGTGTCTTTTGACACTGCTTCTGACCCAGGGCAGTGGACAGGATGCTGGGATGACCCGTCATCCAGGAGTGCCAAGATAAAAGGAGGGGGAGGAGAGTGGAATATATAGAAAATGGAATGGGTGGGAGTGGTTTCTTTGCCTTTTTCTTTTTGGCTACCCCCCGTGTAGGGGGAAAAAGCCTTTGGTATATGCATGTATTAAAGGAGAATGGAGGAAGTGGACAATTTTAGATACTTGGGTGTGAATGTGGCAGGAAAAGGTGGAGTGGAGGAGGTAGAATGTAAATTGAGAGAAGCAATTATCCCTTATGGGATTAAAAGTAACGAGAAATAGACATTTGGGAATATATGTTAAGAGTACGGTAGATTGTATGAAGGGGTGATCATGCCAACAGCACTGTATGGGGCAGAAACATGGAAAATAAGAGGAAAAGTTTAAACATGTTAGAGAGGAAATGCCTGAAAAGTATGGTAGGGATTACTAGGCTGGATAGAGTGAGAAATGAGGAGGTGAGGAGGAGAACAGGGTTAGAAAGGAGTTGGGATATTGGGTTGATGAAAGAGTATTGGGATGGTTTGAACACATGGAAAGAATTAGTGAAGGAAGATTATTAAAAGAGTTGTGGAAGGCAGAGGTGGAAGGAGTGAACATGAGGGGGTGAACAAGGACGAGATGGATGAATGGGGTAAAAGGGGCATTGGGAAAGAGGGGAATGTTGAGGAAGGAAGGGAGAAGACAGAAGATAGGGGTGAGTGGAGAATGGTTGTGTATGGACGATACTGTGATGCATGGTTGTGAGTGGGAACTGGGGGGTGAGGGAGTACGTGTGAATGATATTTTGACCCAGCCCAAAGGGATTTCTCCGTTATCTCTTCCTGCACGAGGGGATGGAGAGGTCACCAATGAAATGAAGTGGCATTGCTGTGGATGTGCCGTGTCTTGCTACATTGCTTCTGACCCAGGGGAGTTGGCGAGATCCAGGGACAACCAGTCATCCCGGAGACCAGGTAGGAATGAGGGACTGGGGGTGGGTGATGGAATGGGTGAGTGGACTTTATGCCTTTGTAAGGGAGAAAAAGGAGTTGGTGGTGTGTGCGTGTACATATTTTGAAACTATACTGGTATACCTAACAGGAAACAACCCTGACATTTCCCAATGGGATATTGTCATGAGACTCTCCATGGGGATAGAATCACTGGAAAACTACAATTCATAACAACCCATCATATTTTTTAAACCTTTCATCTTGAATGTGTTTAATCTTCCTCTCTGCTTACAACAAATTCCAAATCCGCTCCATGCATACTCTGCCTCACACTACAAATACAAGCCCACATATGATCTCTTGACTTATGCCTCAGTGCATTCCAATCAAGTTCCCCTCGAGGTCGGGTCTGCTCGAGTGAATTACCTTTTCCATCAATCTATTAAGTATGTTACTGTAGAGGCCATTCTTAACCCATTTTTCCCATTAATATTTTGGTTAAAATGAAAGTACTCTAATTACTCACAGGAAAACAAACTTTATTTAAATTAAAAGGCACATTTACACTCTTGTTCATACTATGCCAGTGTTTTAATCCACGTTGTGATGTTAATTTTCATGGAAGCAACGGCTACCCATGTAATATATTCCAAGAATCCTTTATTAGACTACCCTCAAAAAGTATAAATTATATTCAGCAGTGCACAGGAATGTCTTTTGTGATTTCAAATCAAATTATGGGAACCTAGTACATGTCTTTCTACAAATTCAAAGTTTTAAGCCGAGGCAATAATTCTCTAATTTTTTGACCAACATCATTACTTTTGCACAAAGGATTATTTGTCAAGCTTAGTGTGTGCAGATACTTTAAACTACTAAGACATCCTACTTCACTAATATTCTCCATATTATTGTCATCCAGATACAATTCTTCCAAATACTTGAGGTCACTCAAGCCTTTCAAACTTTTTATATTGTTCTTCTGGATGTTCAACTTAGTGCAAGAAACAATATTACGAAGAGGAGCTAGTGAAGTAAGTTTATTATTACTTAGGTCAACAATTTTTGTACATGCTAATCTGTGGGAGAAAGGTACCAATGTAAGACTCTTTCCAGCAAGAGCAAATTCTTCAGGGACATATTCGCCACTTTCATATTCACATAATGCAGCATCCATAATCAATTTACTACCTATGGGAAAAAAGAATTATACCAATTACTATTACTATATATACATATAAACATATATCCTAGTATGCTACACTGCTGTTAACAAAAATTATTAAACAACCAATTCTTTGTAGTACTGTATACGTCATTCAGATTTAAAATATTTTACTATCTTTATAGATTAAACTCAAGTTTTGAAAGCAAACTTACTCATATCGAAGTAATAGTTTGATCTTTGTGGGTCAATATCTGCCAACTCTGCTAGATTTTTCAAAATTGCATCTTTATGTAGTCTTGTATCCAAAGCTGCCATTACCTCAACCAAAGTCAACAACACCCCTGTTTAATACAAAAGAATCTGATTAGACCAACTACCTACATGCATGTTTAAGTATAATGGATATTAAACCAACATGCAACTGCCAGTTCGAAAACTAAAAGTGTAAAATTCACACACATTTGTTTCCAGGTTCCAGTTCCATCAATGTGATACAGTTGTTCATAGTATCCGATAAAGTCTTCTTCATATTCTCAGACTGATCTGGACATAGTAAGCTACTATCTGGTTTTCCACAGACAAATATGATTCCATCTTTCACGGCCAGTTCTATACGTCTACCTTCCCAACAGAGTGCCAAATCATAGTGGGTATCCTTTTCCATTGGAAAGTCTGCAACCTATAGGACAGATTATTATTAACAAAAAGCTTTAAATAACATTTCTTCTGGTCATGAATTTACAGTTTCATATAATAACCTACAAACTTGGCAAAAGTACTTTGCTTACAAGTATGAAACTACATTTAAAGCAATACATTACCCAAACACAAGAATGCTCCTGATCAGTAGGACTGGACCAATTCAACTGCAACACACTTTCTCCTGCAGTGAGGAGCACGGGTTCACATCGAGCATTCACTTCTTTTGTGAAGACGCACACTAAAGTTCCAAGACACTCTCCTTTTTGTATGTAACAAGCCGAATGTAAGCTAGAACGGAATGAAACAGGTGAAACAATAAAAGATTGAAGTTGTCACATTGGTTACAAAATAGGACGAGGGAGTCGTATGAGAGGTACAAAGAAAAGAAAAGAAGTAAAACAAAAGGTAAATGAGGCAAAGAGGAGAGCAGATGTGAAATGGGGTAAGAGTATGACAAATTTTTGAAAGTAATAAAAAAAATATTTTGGAAAGAAATGTGAGAATGAACTCCCTGCCATCCATTTTGTAAATTCAAGTCTTTCACCTCCATGTCATAGAAGGCAACCAAATGGGACAGTAAGGGAGCGATATCCCTCTTAATTCTCTCTTGCAGAAGGTCAAGACATGAGATTCTGTGAGGACTTCATCTGTAACCTCAGCACATGTAACCGGGTCATTCAATATGCTCCTGCTGCTGCTGTTGTTTACTCTACCAGTGCTTCTAAACTTGAGGAAAATCTCACGGCACTGTCCTATGTTACCCGAGTGTAGGTTTATTTAGTCAAGGGTGTTTACTATCTAATCTAACCTACATACCAAGGTTTTTTTTCCCCTTATAAGGGAGGTGGCGACCCTCCCCCCTCGAAGAAGAAGAAAAAAAATATATATATATATATAAATTACAGTTATGGGTGTTCAGTTGGCCAGGATTTGTTGTAGTCATTGCCATTTAAGACGGTAGATGACAATGTAGGAAGTTGTTGTTGTTGTTGTTGTCGTTCCCTAGACTGTCTGTCCGAGCAGTCCCGTCTCCTCAAGGAAGGCCACAGCCGAAACTGGGTTTTCCCACAAATCCTTTATAGAGTGTATGTTGTGTTGTTTGCGTGCATGATTGTGTATAATGCAGTCTTCCATTATGTGTTGTATGGTATGGGGTGAAGTGTTACATCCTGGGCAGCTGTTCACAACACGGTCGTCCAGCCTCTTCTGGTAGCTTAGAAGTGCTGGGTGGTGACCGCATCGCAGTCTGGCCAAGTGGACTCTGTCCTTACGTGGGAGAGAGGATTCAGAAGGGTGGATATCAGGGGGTCTGGCATGCAGCAGTGTGTTGTCTTTCAGTGTGTTAATGGAGCGGTGAGTGATATGATTATGAATATGTTTCCGGAGGCTGGTATTTGGTGGTTGTGGAGGAAGAGAAGAGAGTATCTGTGTGTAATAAAGGTCTTTGGGTGTAGTTTTAATGTTTCTTGGTGTGTGTGGGTGTTCTGCTATGTAGTGTAACGGGTGTGATGTGTTTGTGGTGGCTGCAGCAAGTGTTTGTGTGCCTCTCATGTCGAGGTGGTCCTTGACTTTGAGGACTTTTGTTTCATGGTGTAAATGGTCTGTAGGTGATGTATTTGTGCAGCCTGTAATTGTTTTTAGGGCTTTGTTTTGTATGATTTGAAGGGTGTTGTGGTGTGTCTCACTGAGATTAGGAGCCCATGCAGGACTCGCATAATTCATCACTGAGCGTATGCATTGTTTGTATATTGTTATATTAGTTTCTTTGTTTTGTCCAAATGTTGTTCCAGTGATTGACTTAAGTGCGTTAAGTCTAGGTGTGCATTTGTTTTTTATGTTTGTGAGGTGTTGTTTGAAAGACATGGATGTATCGTATGTTACACCAAGAATTTTCGGTGTGTTTGTGTGTGGTATTAGAGTGTTGTTGATGTAGAGATGAGGTATGTATTTGTGTTCTTTTGTCCAGTTGGTGAGAAGTGTTGCTGTTGTTGTTGTTGTCGTTCCCTAGACTGTCTGTCCGAGCAGTCCCGTCTCCCCAAGGAAGGCCACAGCCGAGACTGGGTTTTCCCACAAATCCTTTATAGAGTGTATGTTGTGTTGTTTGCGTGCATGATTGTGTATAATGCAGTCTTCCATTATGTGTTGTATGGTATGGGGTGAAGTGTTACATCCTGGGCAGCTGTTCACAACACGGTCGTCCAGCCTCCTCTGGTAGCTTAGAAGTGCTGGGTGGTGACCGCATCGCAGTCTGGCCAAGTGGACTCTGTCCTTACGTGGGAGAGAGGATTCAGAAGGGTGGATATCAGGGGGTCTGGCATGCAGCAGTGTGTTGTCTTTCAGTGTGTTAATGGAGCGGTGAGTGATATGATTATGAATATGTTTCCGGAGGCTGGTATTTGGTGGTTGTGGAGGAAGAGAAGAGAGTATCTGTGTGTAATAAAGGTCTTTGGGTGTAGTTTTAATGTTTCTTGGTGTGTGTGGGTGTTCTGCTATGTAGAGTAACGTGTGTGATGTGTTTGTGGTGGCTGCAGCAAGTGTTTGTGTGCCTCTCATGTCGAGGTGTTCCTTGACTTTGAGGACTTTTGTTTCATGGTGTAAATGGTCTGTAGGTGATGTATTTGTGCAGCCTGTAATTGTTTTTAGGGCTTTGTTTTGTATGATTTGAAGGGTGTTGTGGTGTGTCTCACTGAGATTAGGAGCCCATGCAGGACTCGCATAATTCATCACTGAGAGTATACATTGTTTGTATATTGTTATATTAGTTTCTTTGTTTTGTCCAAATGTTGTTCCAGTGATTGACTTAAGTGCGTTAAGTCTAGGTGTGCATTTGTTTTTTATGTTTGTGAGGTGTTGTTTGAAAGACATGGATGTATCGTATGTATGTATGTATGTATGTATGTATCGTATGTACAAAACACTCAACAGCATCACACTATCCAACACTAACACTACACGCTCTCACGCAGCAATAATCACAACAACAGATAATCTACCCTCAAACAGACAACAAGCAAACGCACTCATACGTCATTTTGCACAGACGAGCCATCTTACATCTCACCCTGACGACCGACGCACCATTCGACGTAAGAAAGACTTTCCCACAGACTCAGACTATACACCCTTCATAGACAGTCAGACAAAACTCATAATGCATAGTCTCAAGC